>NW_026599480.1:300000-600000 GCF_023634085.1 Falco cherrug | reverse complement strand
TGGAGTTGTGCATGGGGTGTGTTTGGAACATTTTGTCAGCAGCCGAGTCCAAAACTCAGCTGTTCCCCACCTCAGCCCAGAAAGCAGGTAGAAAAACCTTTGTGGTGTCTTTCAGCTGTCTACCGGAGGAACGTAAAAACTACCAACAGAACTCGTTTCTGGCACCTTCCCCGGTGGAGCTGTGCATGGGGTGTGTTTGGAACATTTTGTCAGCAGCCGAGTCCAAAATTCAGCCGTTCCCCATCTCAGCCCAGAAAGCAGGTAGAACAAGTTTTGTGGTGCCTTTCAGCTGCCTACCGGGGTAGTGTAAAAACTACCAACAGAACTCGTTTCTGGCACCTTCCCCGGTGGAGCTGTGCATGGGGTGTGTTTAGAACATTTTGTCACCAGCCGAGTCCAAAATTCAGCCGTTCCCCATCTCAGCCCAGAAAGCAGGTAGAACAACTTTTGTGGTGCCTTTCAGATGCCTACTGGGGTACTGTAAAAACTACCAACAGAACTCGTTTCTGGCACCTTCCCCGGTGGAGTTGTGCATGGGGTGTGTTTGGAACATTTTGTCAGCAGCCGAGTCCAAAACTCAGCTGTTCCCCATCTCAGCCCAGAAAGCAGGTAGAACAAGTTTTGTGGTGCCTTTCAGCTGCCTACCGGGGTACTGTAAAAACTACCAGCAGAACTCCTTTCTGGCACCTTCCCCGGTGGAGTTGTGCATGGGCTGTGATTGGAACATTTTGTCAGCAGCCGAGTCCAAAATTCAGCCGTTCCCCACCTCAGCCCAGAAAGCAGGTAGAAAAACCTTTGTGGTGTCTTTCAGCTGTCTACCGGAGGAACGTAAAAACTACCAACAGAACTCGTTTCTGGCACCTTCCCCGGTGGAGTTGTGCATGGGGTGTGTTTGGAACATTTTGTCACCAGCCGAGTCCAAAATTCAGCGATTCTCCTTCTCAGCCCAGAAAGCAGGTACAACAAGTTTTGTGGTGCCTTTCAGCTGCCTACCGGGGTACTGCAAAAACTACCAACAGAACTCGTTTCTGGCACCTTCCCCGGAGGAGTTGTGCATGGGGTGTGTTTGGAACATTTTGTCAGCAGCCGAGTCCAAAACTCAGCTGTTCCCCATCTCAGCCCAGAAAGCAGGTAGAACAAGTTTTGTGGTGCCTTTCAGCTGCCTACCGGGGTAGTGTAAAAACTACCAACAGAACTCGTTTCTGGCACCTTCCCCGGTGGAGTTGTGCATGGGGTGTGTTTGGAACATTTTGTTACCAGCCGAGTCCAAAATTCAGCCGTTCCTCATCTCAGCCCAGAAAGCAGGTAGAACAAGTTTTGTGGTGCCTTTCAGCTGCCTACCGGGGTAGTGTAAAAACTACCAACAGAACTCGTTTCTGGCACCTTCCTCGGTGGAGTTGTGCATGGGGTGTGTTTGGAACATTTTGTCACCAGCCGAGTCCAAAACTCAGCTGTTCCCCATCTCAGCCCAGGAAGCAGATAGAACTGGTTTTGTGGTGCCTTTCAGCTGCCTACCGGGGTAGTGTAAAAACTACCAACAGAACTCGTTTCTGGCACCTTTGCCGGTGGAGTTGTGCATGGGGTGTGTTTGGAACATTTTGTCACCAGCCGAGTCCAAAATTCAGCTGTTCCCCATCTCAGCCCAGAAAGCAGGTAGAACAAGTTTTGTGGTGCCTTTCAGCTGCCTACCGGGTTAGTGTAAAAACTACCAACAGAACTCGTTTCTGGCACCTTCCCCGGTGGAGTTGTGCATGGGGTGTGTTTGGAACATTTTGTTACCAGCCGAGTCCAAAATTCAGCCGTTCCTCATCTCAGCCCAGAAAGCAGGTAGAACAAGTTTTGTGGTGCCTTTCAGCTGCCTACCGGGGTAGTGTAAAAACTACCAACAGAACTCGTTTCTGGCACCTTCCTCGGTGGAGTTGTGCATGGGGTGTGTTTGGAACATTTTGTCACCAGCCGAGTCCAAAACTCAGCTGTTCCCCATCTCAGCCCAGGAAGCAGATAGAACTGGTTTTGTGGTGCCTTTCAGCTGCCTACCGGGGTAGTGTAAAAACTACCAACAGAACTCGTTTCTGGCACCTTTGCCGGTGGAGTTGTGCATGGGGTGTGTTTGGAACATTTTGTCACCAGCCGAGTCCAAAATTCAGCTGTTCCCCATCTCAGCCCAGAAAGCAGGTAGAACAAGTTTTGTGGTGCCTTTCAGCTGCCTACCGGGGTAGTGTAAAAACTACCAACAGAACTCGTTTCTGGCACCTTCCCCGGTGGAGTTGTGCATGGGGTGTGTTTGGAACATTTTGTCAGCAGCCGAGTCCAAAATTCAGCGATTCCCCATCTCAGCCCAGAAAGCAGGTAGAACAAGTTTTGTGGTGCCTTTCAGCTGCCTACCGGGGTACTTTAAAAACTACCAACAGAACTCGTTTCTGGCACCTTCCTCGGTGGAGTTGTGCATGGGGTGTGTTTGGAACATTTTGTCAGCAGCCGAGTCCAAAACTCAGCTGTTCCCCATCTCAGCCCAGAAAGCAGGTAGAACAAGTTTTCTGGTGCCTTTCAGCTGCCTACCGGGGTAGTGTAAAAACTACCAACAGAACTCGTTTCTGGCACCTTCCCCGGTGGAGTTGTGCATGGGGTGTGTTTGGAACATTTTGTCAGCAGCCGAGTCCAAAATTCAGCCGTTCCCCATCTCAGCCCAGAAAGATGTTGAACAAGTTTTGTGGTGCCTTTCAGCTGCCTACCGGGGTACTGTAAAAACTACCAACAGGACTCGTTTCTGGCACCTTCCCCGGTGGAGGTGTGCATGGGGTGTGTTTGGAACATTTTGTCACCAGCCGAGTCCAAAATTCAGCGATTCTCCATCTCAGCCCAGAAAGCAGGTAGAACAGGTTTTGTGGTGCCTTTCAGCTGCCTACCGGGGTACTGTAAAAACTACCAACAGAACTCGTTTCTGGCACCTTCCCCGGAGGAGTTGTGCATGGGGTGTGTTTGGAACATTTTGTCAGCAGCCGAGTCCAAAACTCAGCTGTTCCCCATCTCAGCCCAGAAAGCAGGTAGAACAAGTTTTGTGGTGCCTTTCAGCTGCCTACCGGGGTACTGTAAAAACTACCAGCAGAACTCCTTTCTGGCACCTTCCCCGGTGGAGTTGTGCATGGGCTGTGATTGGAACATTTTGTCAGCAGCCGAGTCCAAAATTCAGCCGTTCCCCACCTCAGCCCAGAAAGCAGGTAGAAAAACCTTTGTGGTGTCTTTCAGCTGTCTACCGGAGGAACGTAAAAACTACCAACAGAACTCGTTTCTGGCACCTTCCCCGGTGGAGTTGTGCATGGGGTGTGTTTGGAACATTTTGTCACCAGCCGAGTCCAAAATTCAGCGATTCTCCTTCTCAGCCCAGAAAGCAGGTACAACAAGTTTTGTGGTGCCTTTCAGCTGCCTACCGGGGTACTGCAAAAACTACCAACAGAACTCGTTTCTGGCACCTTCCCCGGAGGAGTTGTGCATGGGGTGTGTTTGGAACATTTTGTCAGCAGCCGAGTCCAAAACTCAGCTGTTCCCCATCTCAGCCCAGAAAGCAGGTAGAACAAGTTTTGTGGTGCCTTTCAGCTGCCTACCGGGGTAGTGTAAAAACTACCAACAGAACTCGTTTCTGGCACCTTCCCCGGTGGAGTTGTGCATGGGGTGTGTTTGGAACATTTTGTTACCAGCCGAGTCCAAAATTCAGCCGTTCCTCATCTCAGCCCAGAAAGCAGGTAGAACAAGTTTTGTGGTGCCTTTCAGCTGCCTACCGGGGTAGTGTAAAAACTACCAACAGAACTCGTTTCTGGCACCTTCCTCGGTGGAGTTGTGCATGGGGTGTGTTTGGAACATTTTGTCACCAGCCGAGTCCAAAACTCAGCTGTTCCCCATCTCAGCCCAGGAAGCAGATAGAACTGGTTTTGTGGTGCCTTTCAGCTGCCTACCGGGGTAGTGTAAAAACTACCAACAGAACTCGTTTCTGGCACCTTTGCCGGTGGAGTTGTGCATGGGGTGTGTTTGGAACATTTTGTCACCAGCCGAGTCCAAAATTCAGCTGTTCCCCATCTCAGCCCAGAAAGCAGGTAGAACAAGTTTTGTGGTGCCTTTCAGCTGCCTACCGGGTTAGTGTAAAAACTACCAACAGAACTCGTTTCTGGCACCTTCCCCGGTGGAGTTGTGCATGGGGTGTGTTTGGAACATTTTGTTACCAGCCGAGTCCAAAATTCAGCCGTTCCTCATCTCAGCCCAGAAAGCAGGTAGAACAAGTTTTGTGGTGCCTTTCAGCTGCCTACCGGGGTAGTGTAAAATCTACCAACAGAACTCGTTTCTGGCACCTTCCTCGGTGGAGTTGTGCATGGGGTGTGTTTGGAACATTTTGTCACCAGCCGAGTCCAAAACTCAGCTGTTCCCCATCTCAGCCCAGGAAGCAGATAGAACTGGTTTTGTGGTGCCTTTCAGCTGCCTACCGGGGTAGTGTAAAAACTACCAACAGAACTCGTTTCTGGCACCTTTGCCGGTGGAGTTGTGCATGGGGTGTGTTTGGAACATTTTGTCACCAGCCGAGTCCAAAATTCAGCTGTTCCCCATCTCAGCCCAGAAAGCAGGTAGAACAAGTTTTGTGGTGCCTTTCAGCTGCCTACCGGGGTAGTGTAAAAACTACCAACAGAACTCGTTTCTGGCACCTTCCCCGGTGGAGTTGTGCATGGGGTGTGTTTGGAACATTTTGTCAGCAGCCGAGTCCAAAATTCAGCCGTTCCCCATCTCAGCCCAGAAAGCAGGTAGAACAAGTTTTGTGGTGCCTTTCAGCTGCCTACTGGGGTACTGTAAAAACTACCAACAGAACTCGTTTCTGGCACCTTCCCCGGTGGAGGTGTGCATGGGGTGTGTTTGGAACATTTTGTCAGCAGCCGAGTCCAAAATTCAGCGATTCTCCATCTCAGCCCAGAAAGCAGGTAGAACAAGTTTTGTGGTGCCTTTCAGCTGCCTACCAGGGTAGTGTAAAAACTACCAACAGAACTCGTTTCTGGCACCTTCCTCGGTGGAGTTGTGCATGGGGTGTGTTTGGAACATTTTGTCAGCAGCCGAGTCCAAAATTCAGCCGTTCCCCATCTCAGCCCAGAAAGCAGGTAGAACAAGTTTTGTGGTGCCTTTCAGCTGCCTACCGGGGTAGTGTAAAAACTACCAACAGAACTCGTTTCTGGCACCTTCCTCGGTGGAGTTGTGCATGGGGTGTGTTTGGAACATTTTGTTACCAGCCGAGTCCAAAATTCAGCCGTTCCCCATCTCAGCCCAGAAAGCAGGTAGAACAAGTTTTGTGGTGCCTTTCAGCTTCCTACCGGGGTACTGTAAAAACTACCAACAGAACTCGTTTCTGGCACCTTTGCCGGTGGAGCTGTGCATGGGGTGTGTTTGGAACATTTTGTCACCAGCCGAGTCCAAAATTCAGCGGTTCCCCATCTCAGCCCAGAAAGCAGGTAGAACAAGTTTTGTGGTGCCTTTCAGCTGCCTACCGGGGTAGTGTAAAAATTACCAACAGAACTCGTTTCTGGCACCTTCCCCGGTGGAGGTGTGCATGGGGTGTGTTTGGAACATTTTGTCACCAGCCGAGTCCAAAATTAAGCGATTCCTCAACTCAGCCCAGAAAGCAGGTAGAAAAACTTTTGTGGTGCCTTTCAGCTGCCTACCGGGGTAGTGTAAAAACTACCAACAGAACTCGTTTCTGGCACCTTCCCCGGTGGAGGTGTGCATGGGGTGTGTTTGGAACATTTTTTCACCAGCCGAGTCCAAAATTCAGCTGTTCCCCATCTAAGCTCAGAAAGCAGGTAGAAAAACTTTTGTGGTGCCTTTCAGCTGCCTACCGGGGTAGTGTAAAAACTACCAACAGAACTCGTTTCTGGCACCTTCCTCGGTGGAGTTGTGCATGGGGTGTGTTTGGAACATTTTGTTACCAGCCGAGTCCAAAACTCAGCTGTTCCCCATCTCAGCCCAGAAAGCAGGTAGAACAAGTTTTGTGGTGCCTTTCAGCTGCCTACCGGGGTAGTGTAAAAACTACCAACAGAACTCGTTTCTGGCACCTTCCCCGGTGGAGTTGTGCATGGGGTGTGTTTGGAACATTTTGTCACCAGCCGAGTCCAAAATTCAGCTGATCCCCATCTAAGCTCAGAAAGCAGGTAGAAAAACTTTTGTGGTGCCTTTCAGCTGCCTACTGGGGTACTGTAAAAACTACCAACAGAACTCGTTTCTGGCACCTTCCCCGGTGGAGTTGTGCATGGGGTGTGTTTGGAACATTTTGTCAGCAGCCGAGTCCAAAATTCAGCCGTTCCCCACCTCAGCCCAGAAAGCAGGTAGAAAAACTTTTGTGGTGCCTTTCAGCTGCCTACTGGGGTAGTGTAAAAACTACCAACAGAACTCGTTTCTGGCACCTTCCCCGGTGGAGTTGTGCATGGGGTGTGTTTGGAACATTTTGTCACCAGCCGAGTCCAAAATTCAGCGATTCTCCTTCTCAGCCCAGAAAGCAGGTAGAACAAGTTTTGTGGTGCCTTTCAGCTGCCTACCGGGGTAGTGTAAAAACTACCAACAGAACTCGTTTCTGGCACCTTCCCCGGAGGAGTTGTGCATGGGGTGTGTTTGGAACATTTTGTCAGCAGCCGAGTCCAAAATTCAGCGGTTCCCCATCTCAGCCCAGAAAGCAGGTAGAACAAGTTTTGTGGTGCCTTTCAGCTGCCTACCGGGGTAGTGTAAAAACTACCAACAGAACTCGTTTCTGGCACCTTCCCCGGTGGAGTTGTGCATGGGGTGTGTTTGGAACATTTTGTTACCAGCCGAGTCCAAAATTCAGCCGTTCCTCATCTCAGCCCAGAAAGCAGGTAGAACAAGTTTTCTGGTGCCTTTCAGCTGCCTACCGGGGTAGTGTAAAAACTACCAACAGAACTCGTTTCTGGCACCTTCCTCGGTGGAGTTGTGCATGGGGTGTGTTTGGAACATTTTGTCAGCAGCCGAGTCCAAAATTCAGCGATTCTCCTTCTCAGCCCAGAAAGCAGGTAGAACAAGTTTTGTGGTGCCTTTCAGCTGCCTACCGGGGTACTGTAAAAACTACCAGCAGAACTCCTTTCTGGCACCTTCCCCGGTGGAGTTGTGCATGGGCTGTGATTGGAACATTCTTGTCACATGCCGAGTCCAATATTTAGCCGTTCCCCACCTCAGCCCAGAAAGCAGGTAGAAAAACCTTTGTGGTGTCTTTCAGCTGTCTACCGGAGGAACGTAAAAACTACCAACAGAACTCGTTTCTGGCACCTTTGCCGGTGGAGCTGTGCATGGGGTGTGTTTGGAACATTTTGTCAGCAGCCAAGTCCAAAATTCAGCCGTTCCCCATCTCAGCCCAGAAAGCAGGTAGAACAAGTTTTGTGGTGCCTTTCAGCTGCCTACTGGGGTACTGTAAAAACTACCAACAGAACTCGTTTCTGGCACCTTCCCCGGTGGAGGTGTGCATGGGGTGTGTTTGGAACATTTTGTCAGCAGCCGAGTCCAAAATTCAGCCGTTCCCCATCTCAGCCCAGAAAGCAGGTAGAACAAGTTTTGTGGTGCCTTTCAGCTGCCTACCGGGGTAGTGTAAAAACTACCAACAGAACTCGTTTCTGGCACCTTCCTCGGTGGAGTTGTGCATGGGGTGTGTTTGGAACATTTTGTCAGCAGCCGAGTCCAAAATTCAGCCGTTCCCCATCTCAGCCCAGAAAGCAGGTAGAACAAGTTTTGTGGTGCCTTTCAGCTGCCTACCGGGGTAGTGTAAAAACTACCAACAGAACTCGTTTCTGGCACCTTCCTCGGTGGAGTTGTGCATGGGGTGTGTTTGGAACATTTTGTTACCAGCCGAGTCCAAAATTCAGCCGTTCCCCATCTCAGCCCAGAAAGCAGGTAGAACAAGTTTTGTGGTGCCTTTCAGCTTCCTACCGGGGTACTGTAAAAACTACCAACAGAACTCGTTTCTGGCACCTTTGCCGGTGGAGCTGTGCATGGGGTGTGTTTGGAACATTTTGTCACCAGCCGAGTCCAAAATTCAGCGGTTCCCCATCTCAGCCCAGAAAGCAGGTAGAACAAGTTTTGTGGTGCCTTTCAGCTGCCTACCGGGGTAGTGTAAAAACTACCAACAGAACTCGTTTCTGGCACCTTCCCCGGTGGAGTTGTGCATGGGGTGTGTTTGGAACATTTTGTCAGCAGCCGAGTCCAAAATTCAGCGATTCTCCTTCTCAGCCCAAAAAGCAGGTAGAACAAGTTTTCTGGTGCCTTTCAGCTGCCTACCGGGGTAGTGTAAAAACTACCAGCAGAACTCCTTTCTGGCACCTTCCCCGGTGGAGTTGTGCATGGGCTGTGATTGGAACATTCTTGTCACATGCCGAGTCCAATATTTAGCCGTTCCCCACCTCAGCCCAGAAAGCAGGTAGAAAAACCTTTGTGGTGCCTTTCAGCTGTCTACCGGAGGAACGTAAAAACTACCAACAGAACTCGTTTCTGGCACCTTCCTCGGTGGAGTTGTGCATGGGGTGTGTTTGGAACATTTTGTTACCAGCCGAGTCCAAAACTCAGCTGTTCCCCATCTCAGCCCAGAAAGCAGGTACAAAAAGTTTTGTGGTGCCTTTCAGCTGCCTACCGGGGTAGTGTAAAAACTACCAACAGAACTCGTTTCTGGCACCTTTGCCGGTGGAGGTGTGCATGGGGTGTGTTTGGAAAATTTTGTCAGCAGCCGAGTCCAAAATTCAGCCGTTCCCCATCTCAGCCCAGAAAGCAGGTAGAACAACTTTTGTGGTGCCTTTCAGCTGCCTACCGGGGTAGTGTAAAAACTACCAACAGAACTCGTTTCTGGCACCTTCCCCGGTGGAGCTGTGCATGGGGTGTGTTTAGAACATTTTGTCACCAGCCGAGTCCAAAATTCAGCCGTTCCCCATCTCAGCCCAGAAAGCAGGTAGAACAACTTTTGTGGTGCCTTTCAGATGCCTACTGGGGTACTGTAAAAACTACCAACAGAACTCGTTTCTGGCACCTTCCCCGGTGGAGTTGTGCATGGGGTGTGTTTGGAACATTTTGTCAGCAGCCGAGTCCAAAACTCAGCTGTTCCCCATCTCAGCCCAGAAAGCAGGTAGAACAAGTTTTGTGGTGCCTTTCAGCTGCCTACCGGGGTACTGTAAAAACTACCAGCAGAACTCGTTTCTGGCACCTTCCCCGGTGGAGTTGTGCATGGGCTGTGATTGGAACATTTTGTCAGCAGCCGAGTCCAAAATTCAGCGATTCCCCACCTCAGCCCAGAAAGCAGGTAGAACAAGTTTTGTGGTGTCTTTCAGCTGTCTACCGGAGGAACGTAAAAACTACCAACAGAACTCGTTTCTGGCACCTTCCCCGGTGGAGTTGTGCATGGGGTGTGTTTGGAACATTTTGTCACCAGCCGAGTCCAAAATTCAGCGATTCTCCTTCTCAGCCCAGAAAGCAGGTAGAACAAGTTTTGTGGTGCCTTTCAGCTGCCTACCGGGGTAGTGTAAAAACTACCAACAGAACTCGTTTCTGGCACCTTCCCCGGAGGAGTTGTGCATGGGGTGTGTTTGGAACATTTTGTCAGCAGCCGAGTCCAAAACTCAGCGATTCTCCATCTAAGCCCAGAAAGCAGGTAGAACAAGTTTTGTGGTGCCTTTCAGCTGCCTACCGGGGTAGTGTAAAAACTACCAACAGAACTCGTTTCTGGCACCTTCCTCGGTGGAGTTGTGCATGGGGTGTGTTTGGAACATTTTGTCAGCAGCCGAGTCCAAAATTCAGCCGTTCCCCATCTCAGCCCAGAAAGCAGGTAGAACAAGTTTTGTGGTGCCTTTCAGCTGCCTACCGGGGTAGTGTAAAAACTACCAACAGAACTCGTTTCTGGCACCTTCCTCGGTGGAGTTGTGCATGGGGTGTGTTTGGAACATTTTGTTACCAGCCGAGTCCAAAATTCAGCCGTTCCCCATCTCAGCCCAGAAAGCAGGTAGAACAAGTTTTGTGGTGCCTTTCAGCTTCCTACCGGGGTACTGTAAAAACTACCAACAGAACTCGTTTCTGGCACCTTTGCCGGTGGAGCTGTGCATGGGGTGTGTTTGGAACATTTTGTCACCAGCCGAGTCCAAAATTCAGCGGTTCCCCATCTCAGCCCAGAAAGCAGGTAGAACAAGTTTTGTGGTGCCTTTCAGCTGCCTACCGGGGTAGTGTAAAAACTACCAACAGAACTCGTTTCTGGCACCTTCCCCGGTGGAGTTGTGCATGGGGTGTGTTTGGAACATTTTGTCAGCAGCCGAGTCCAAAATTCAGCGATTCTCCTTCTCAGCCCAAAAAGCAGGTAGAACAAGTTTTCTGGTGCCTTTCAGCTGCCTACTGGGGTAGTGTAAAAACTACCAACAGAACTCGTTTCTGGCACCTTCCCCGGTGGAGTTGTGCATGGGGTGTGTTTGGAACATTTTGTCACCAGCCGAGTCCAAAATTCAGCGATTCTCCTTCTCAGCCCAGAAAGCAGGTAGAACAAGTTTTGTGGTGCCTTTCAGCTGCCTACCGGGGTAGTGTAAAAACTACCAACAGAACTCGTTTCTGGCACCTTCCCCGGAGGAGTTGTGCATGGGGTGTGTTTGGAACATTTTGTCAGCAGCCGAGTCCAAAACTCAGCTGTTCCCCATCTCAGCCCAGAAAGCAGGTAGAACAAGTTTTGTGGTGCCTTTCAGCTGCCTACCGGGGTAGTGTAAAAACTACCAACAGAACTCGTTTCTGGCACCTTCCCCGGTGGAGTTGTGCATGGGGTGTGTTTGGAACATTTTGTTACCAGCCGAGTCCAAAATTCAGCCGTTCCTCATCTCAGCCCAGAAAGCAGGTAGAACAAGTTTTGTGGTGCCTTTCAGCTGCCTACCGGGGTAGTGTAAAAACTACCAACAGAACTCGTTTCTGGCACCTTCCTCGGTGGAGTTGTGCATGGGGTGTGTTTGGAACATTTTGTCAGCAGCCGAGTCCAAAATTCAGCGATTCTCCTTCTCAGCCCAAAAAGCAGGTAGAACAAGTTTTCTGGTGCCTTTCAGCTGCCTACCGGGGTAGTGTAAAAACTACCAGCAGAACTCCTTTCTGGCACCTTCCCCGGTGGAGTTGTGCATGGGCTGTGATTGGAACATTCTTGTCACATGCCGAGTCCAATATTTAGCCGTTCCCCACCTCAGCCCAGAAAGCAGGTAGAAAAACCTTTGTGGTGCCTTTCAGCTGCCTACCGGGGTAGTGTAAAAACTACCAACAGAACTCGTTTCTGGCACCTTCCTCGGTGGAGTTGTGCATGGGGTGTGTTTGGAACATTTTGTCAGCAGCCGAGTCCAAAACTCAGCTGTTCCCCATCTCAGCCCAGAAAGCAGGTACAAAAAGTTTTGTGGTGCCTTTCAGCTGCCTACCGGGGTAGTGTAAAAACTACCAACAGAACTCGTTTCTGGCACCTTTGCCGGTGGAGGTGTGCATGGGGTGTGTTTGGAAAATTTTGTCAGCAGCCGAGTCCAAAATTCAGCCGTTCCCCATCTCAGCCCAGAAAGCAGGTAGAACAACTTTTGTGGTGCCTTTCAGCTGCCTACCGGGGTAGTGTAAAAACTACCAACAGAACTCGTTTCTGGCACCTTCCCCGGTGGAGCTGTGCATGGGGTGTGTTTAGAACATTTTGTCACCAGCCGAGTCCAAAATTCAGCCGTTCCCCATCTCAGCCCAGAAAGCAGGTAGAACAAGTTTTGTGGTGCCTTTCAGATGCCTACTGGGGTACTGTAAAAACTACCAACAGAACTCTTTTCTGGCACCTTCCTCGGTGGAGTTGTGCATGGGGTGTGTTTGGAACATTTTGTCAGCAGCCGAGTCCAAAACTCAGCTGTTCCCCATCTCAGCCCAGAAAGCAGGTAGAACAAGTTTTGTGGTGCCTTTCAGCTGCCTACCGGGGTACTGTAAAAACTACCAGCAGAACTCCTTTCTGGCACCTTCCCCGGTGGAGTTGTGCATGGGCTGTGATTGGAACATTTTGTCAGCAGCCGAGTCCAAAATTCAGCCGTTCCCCACCTCAGCCCAGAAAGCAGGTAGAAAAACCTTTGTGGTGTCTTTCAGCTGTCTACCGGAGGAACGTAAAAACTACCAACAGAACTCGTTTCTGGCACCTTCCCCGGTGGAGTTGTGCATGGGGTGTGTTTGGAACATTTTGTCACCAGCCGAGTCCAAAATTCAGCGATTCTCCTTCTCAGCCCAGAAAGCAGGTAGAACAACTTTTGTGGTGCCTTTCAGCTGCCTACCGGGGTAGTGTAAAAACTACCAACAGAACTCGTTTCTGGCACCTTCCCCGGAGGAGTTGTGCATGGGGTGTGTTTGGAACATTTTGTCAGCAGCCGAGTCCAAAACTCAGCTGTTCCCCATCTCAGCCCAGAAAGCAGGTAGAACAAGTTTTGTGGTGCCTTTCAGCTGCCTACCGGGGTAGTGTAAAAACTACCAACAGAACTCGTTTCTGGCACCTTCCCCGGAGGAGTTGTGCATGGGGTGTGTTTGGAACATTTTGTCAGCAGCCGAGTCCAAAACTCAGCTGTTCCCCATCTCAGCCCAGAAAGCAGGTAGAACAAGTTTTGTGGTGCCTTTCAGCTGCCTACCGGGGTAGTGTAAAAACTACCAACAGAACTCGTTTCTGGCACCTTCCCCGGTGGAGTTGTGCATGGGGTGTGTTTGGAACATTTTGTTACCAGCCGAGTCCAAAATTCAGCCGTTCCTCATCTCAGCCCAGAAAGCAGGTAGAACAAGTTTTGTGGTGCCTTTCAGCTGCCTACCGGGGTAGTGTAAAAACTACCAACAGAACTCGTTTCTGGCACCTTCCTCGGTGGAGTTGTGCATGGGGTGTGTTTGGAACATTTTGTCAGCAGCCGAGTCCAAAATTCAGCGATTCTCCTTCTCAGCCCAAAAAGCAGGTAGAACAAGTTTTCTGGTGCCTTTCAGCTGCCTACCGGGGTAGTGTAAAAACTACCAGCAGAACTCCTTTCTGGCACCTTCCCCGGTGGAGTTGTGCATGGGCTGTGATTGGAACATTCTTGTCACATGCCGAGTCCAATATTTAGCCGTTCCCCACCTCAGCCCAGAAAGCAGGTAGAAAAACCTTTGTGGTGCCTTTCAGCTGCCTACCGGGGTAGTGTAAAAACTACCAACAGAACTCGTTTCTGGCACCTTCCTCGGTGGAGTTGTGCATGGGGTGTGTTTGGAACATTTTGTCAGCAGCCGAGTCCAAAACTCAGCTGTTCCCCATCTCAGCCCAGAAAGCAGGTACAAAAAGTTTTGTGGTGCCTTTCAGCTGCCTACCGGGGTAGTGTAAAAACTACCAACAGAACTCGTTTCTGGCACCTTTGCCGGTGGAGGTGTGCATGGGGTGTGTTTGGAAAATTTTGTCAGCAGCCGAGTCCAAAATTCAGCCGTTCCCCATCTCAGCCCAGAAAGCAGGTAGAACAACTTTTGTGGTGCCTTTCAGCTGCCTACCGGGGTAGTGTAAAAACTACCAACAGAACTCGTTTCTGGCACCTTCCCCGGTGGAGCTGTGCATGGGGTGTGTTTAGAACATTTTGTCACCAGCCGAGTCCAAAATTCAGCCGTTCCCCATCTCAGCCCAGAAAGCAGGTAGAACAAGTTTTGTGGTGCCTTTCAGATGCCTACTGGGGTACTGTAAAAACTACCAACAGAACTCTTTTCTGGCACCTTCCTCGGTGGAGTTGTGCATGGGGTGTGTTTGGAACATTTTGTCAGCAGCCGAGTCCAAAACTCAGCTGTTCCCCATCTCAGCCCAGAAAGCAGGTAGAACAAGTTTTGTGGTGCCTTTCAGCTGCCTACCGGGGTACTGTAAAAACTACCAGCAGAACTCCTTTCTGGCACCTTCCCCGGTGGAGTTGTGCATGGGCTGTGATTGGAACATTTTGTCAGCAGCCGAGTCCAAAATTCAGCCGTTCCCCACCTCAGCCCAGAAAGCAGGTAGAAAAACCTTTGTGGTGTCTTTCAGCTGTCTACCGGAGGAACGTAAAAACTACCAACAGAACTCGTTTCTGGCACCTTCCCCGGTGGAGTTGTGCATGGGGTGTGTTTGGAACATTTTGTCACCAGCCGAGTCCAAAATTCAGCGATTCTCCTTCTCAGCCCAGAAAGCAGGTAGAACAAGTTTTGTGGTGCCTTTCAGCTGCCTACCGGGGTAGTGTAAAAACTACCAACAGAACTCGTTTCTGGCACCTTCCCCGGAGGAGTTGTGCATGGGGTGTGTTTGGAACATTTTGTCAGCAGCCGAGTCCAAAACTCAGCTGTTCCCCATCTCAGCCCAGAAAGCAGGTAGAACAAGTTTTGTGGTGCCTTTCAGCTGCCTACCGGGGTAGTGTAAAAACTACCAACAGAACTCGTTTCTGGCACCTTCCCCGGTGGAGTTGTGCATGGGGTGTGTTTGGAACATTTTGTTACCAGCCGAGTCCAAAATTCAGCCGTTCCTCATCTCAGCCCAGAAAGCAGGTAGAACAAGTTTTGTGGTGCCTTTCAGCTGCCTACCGGGGTAGTGTAAAATCTACCAACAGAACTCGTTTCTGGCACCTTCCCCGGTGGAGTTGTGCATGGGGTGTGTTTGGAACATTTTGTCAGCAGCCGAGTCCAAAATTCAGCGATTCTCCTTCTCAGCCCAAAAAGCAGGTAGAACAAGTTTTCTGGTGCCTTTCAGCTGCCTACCGGGGTAGTGTAAAAACTACCAGCAGAACTCCTTTCTGGCACCTTCCCCGGTGGAGTTGTGCATGGGCTGTGATTGGAACATTCTTGTCACATGCCGAGTCCAATATTTAGCCGTTCCCCACCTCAGCCCAGAAAGCAGGTAGAAAAACCTTTGTGGTGCCTTTCAGCTGTCTACCGGAGGAACGTAAAAACTACCAACAGAACTCGTTTCTGGCACCTTCCTCGGTGGAGTTGTGCATGGGGTGTGTTTGGAACATTTTGTCAGCAGCCGAGTCCAAAACTCAGCTGTTCCCCATCTCAGCCCAGAAAGCAGGTACAAAAAGTTTTGTGGTGCCTTTCAGCTGCCTACCGGGGTAGTGTAAAAACTACCAACAGAACTCGTTTCTGGCACCTTTGCCGGTGGAGGTGTGCATGGGGTGTGTTTGGAAAATTTTGTCAGCAGCCGAGTCCAAAATTCAGCCGTTCCCCATCTCAGCCCAGAAAGCAGGTAGAACAACTTTTGTGGTGCCTTTCAGCTGCCTACCGGGGTAGTGTAAAAACTACCAACAGAACTCATTTCTGGCACCTTCCCCGGTGGAGCTGTGCATGGGGTGTGTTTGGAACATTTTGTCACCAGCCGAGTCCAAAATTCAGCCGTTCCCCATCTCAGCCCAGAAAGCAGGTAGAACAACTTTTGTGGTGCCTTTCAGATGCCTACTGGGGTACTGTAAAAACTACCAACAGAACTCGTTTCTGGCACCTTCCCCGGTGGAGTTGTGCATGGGGTGTGTTTGGAACATTTTGTCACCAGCCGAGTCCAAAACTCAGCTGTTCCCCATCTCAGCCCAGAAAGCAGGTAGAACAAGTTTTGTGGTGCCTTTCAGCTGCCTACCGGGGTACTGTAAAAACTACCAGCAGAACTCCTTTCTGGCACCTTCCCCGGTGGAGTTGTGCATGGGCTGTGATTGGAACATTTTGTCAGCAGCCGAGTCCAAAATTCAGCCGTTCCCCACCTCAGCCCAGAAAGCAGGTAGAAAAACCTTTGTGGTGTCTTTCAGCTGTCTACCGGAGGAACGTAAAAACTACCAACAGAACTCGTTTCTGGCACCTTCCCCGGTGGAGTTGTGCATGGGGTGTGTTTGGAACATTTTGTCACCAGCCGAGTCCAAAATTCAGCGATTCTCCTTCTCAGCCCAGAAAGCAGGTAGAACAAGTTTTGTGGTGCCTTTCAGCTGCCTACCGGGGTAGTGTAAAAACTACCAACAGAACTCGTTTCTGGCACCTTCCCCGGAGGAGTTGTGCATGGGGTGTGTTTGGAACATTTTGTCAGCAGCCGAGTCCAAAACTCAGCTGTTCCCCATCTCAGCCCAGAAAGCAGGTAGAACAAGTTTTGTGGTGCCTTTCAGCTGCCTACCGGGGTAGTGTAAAAACTACCAACAGAACTCGTTTCTGGCACCTTCCCCGGTGGAGTTGTGCATGGGGTGTGTTTGGAACATTTTGTTACCAGCCGAGTCCAAAATTCAGCCGTTCCTCATCTCAGCCCAGAAAGCAGGTAGAACAAGTTTTGTGGTGCCTTTCAGCTGCCTACCGGGGTAGTGTAAAATCTACCAACAGAACTCGTTTCTGGCACCTTCCCCGGTGGAGTTGTGCATGGGGTGTGTTTGGAACATTTTGTCAGCAGCCGAGTCCAAAATTCAGCGATTCTCCTTCTCAGCCCAAAAAGCAGGTAGAACAAGTTTTCTGGTGCCTTTCAGCTGCCTACCGGGGTAGTGTAAAAACTACCAGCAGAACTCCTTTCTGGCACCTTCCCCGGTGGAGTTGTGCATGGGCTGTGATTGGAACATTCTTGTCACATGCCGAGTCCAATATTTAGCCGTTCCCCACCTCAGCCCAGAAAGCAGGTAGAAAAACCTTTGTGGTGCCTTTCAGCTGTCTACCGGAGGAACGTAAAAACTACCAACAGAACTCGTTTCTGGCACCTTCCTCGGTGGAGTTGTGCATGGGGTGTGTTTGGAACATTTTGTCAGCAGCCGAGTCCAAAACTCAGCTGTTCCCCATCTCAGCCCAGAAAGCAGGTACAAAAAGTTTTGTGGTGCCTTTCAGCTGCCTACCGGGGTAGTGTAAAAACTACCAACAGAACTCGTTTCTGGCACCTTTGCCGGTGGAGGTGTGCATGGGGTGTGTTTGGAAAATTTTGTCAGCAGCCGAGTCCAAAATTCAGCCGTTCCCCATCTCAGCCCAGAAAGCAGGTAGAACAACTTTTGTGGTGCCTTTCAGCTGCCT
This sequence comes from Falco cherrug, assembly GCF_023634085.1. Lineage (NCBI taxonomy): Eukaryota > Metazoa > Chordata > Aves > Falconiformes > Falconidae > Falco > Falco cherrug. The sequence continues at coordinate 582,996 of NW_026599480.1, read as the reverse complement.
ACCGGGGTAGTGTAAAAACTACCAACAGAACTCGTTTCTGGCACCTTCCCCGGTGGAGCTGTGCATGGGGTGTGTTTAGAACATTTTGTCACAAGCCGAGTCCAAAATTCAGCCGTTCCCCATCTCAGCCCAGAAAGCAGGTAGAACAACTTTTGTGGTGCCTTTCAGATGCCTACTGGGGTACTGTAAAAACTACCAACAGAACTCGTTTCTGGCACCTTCCCCGGTGGAGTTGTGCATGGGGTGTGTTTGGAACATTTTGTCACCAGCCGAGTCCAAAACTCAGCTGTTCCCCATCTCAGCCCAGAAAGCAGGTAGAACAAGTTTTTTGGTGCCTTTCAGCTGCCTACCGGGGTACTGTAAAAACTACCAGCAGAACTCCTTTCTGGCACCTTCCCCGGTGGAGTTGTGCATGGGCTGTGATTGGAACATTTTGTCAGCAGCCGAGTCCAAAATTCAGCCGTTCCCCACCTCAGCCCAGAAAGCAGGTAGAAAAACCTTTGTGGTGTCTTTCAGCTGTCTACCGGAGGAACGTAAAAACTACCAACAGAACTCGTTTCTGGCACCTTCCCCGGTGGAGTTGTGCATGGGGTGTGTTTGGAACATTTTGTCACCAGCCGAGTCCAAAATTCAGCGATTCTCCTTCTCAGCCCAGAAAGCAGGTAGAACAAGTTTTGTGGTGCCTTTCAGCTGCCTACCGGGGTAGTGTAAAAACTACCAACAGAACTCGTTTCTGGCACCTTCCCCGGTGGAGTTGTGCATGGGGTGTGTTTGGAACATTTTGTCAGCAGCCGAGTCCAAAACTCAGCTGTTCCCCATCTCAGCCCAGAAAGCAGGTAGAACAAGTTTTGTGGTGCCTTTCAGCTGCCTACCGGGGTAGTGTAAAAACTACCAACAGAACTCGTTTCTGGCACCTTCCCCGGTGGAGTTGTGCATGGGGTGTGTTTGGAACATTTTGTTACCAGCCGAGTCCAAAATTCAGCCGTTCCTCATCTCAGCCCAGAAAGCAGGTAGAACAAGTTTTGTGGTGCCTTTCAGCTGCCTACCGGGGTAGTGTAAAAACTACCAACAGAACTCGTTTCTGGCACCTTCCTCGGTGGAGTTGTGCATGGGGTGTGTTTGGAACATTTTGTCACCAGCCGAGTCCAAAACTCAGCTGTTCCCCATCTCAGCCCAGGAAGCAGATAGAACTGGTTTTGTGGTGCCTTTCAGCTGCCTACCGGGGTAGTGTAAAAACTACCAACAGAACTCGTTTCTGGCACCTTCCCCGGTGGAGTTGTGCATGGGGTGTGTTTGGAACATTTTGTCACCAGCCGAGTCCAAAACTCAGCTGTTCCCCATCTCAGCCCAGAAAGCAGGTAGAACAAGTTTTGTGGTGCCTTTCTCTTGCCTACCGGGGTAGTGTAAAAACTACCAACAGAACTCGTTTCTGGCACCTTTGCCGGTGGAGTTGTGCATGGGGTGTGTTTGGAACATTTTGTCACCAGCCGAGTCCAAAATTCAGCTGTTCCCCATCTCAGCCCAGAAAGCAGGTAGAACAAGTTTTGTGGTGCCTTTCAGCTGCCTACCGGGGTAGTGTAAAAACTACCAACATAACTCGTTTCTGGCACCTTCCCCGGTGGAGTTGTGCATGGGGTGTGTTTGGAACATTTTGTCACCAGCCGAGTCCAAAATTCAGCGATTCCCCATCTCAGCCCAGAAAGCAGGTAGAACAAGTTTTGTGGTGCCTTTCAGCTGCCTACCGGGGTACTTTAAAAACTACCAACAGAACTCGTTTCTGGCACCTTCCTCGGTGGAGTTGTGCATGGGGTGTGTTTGGAACATTTTGTCAGCAGCCGAGTCCAAAACTCAGCTGTTCCCCATCTCAGCCCAGAAAGCAGGTAGAACAAGTTTTCTGGTGCCTTTCAGCTGCCTACCGGGGTAGTGTAAAAACTACCAACAGAACTCGTTTCTGGCACCTTCCCCGGTGGAGGTGTGCATGGGGTGTGTTTGGAACATTTTTTCACCAGCCGAGTCCAAAATTCAGCTGTTCCCCATCTCAGCCCAGAAAGCAGGTAGAAAAACTTTTGTGGTGCCTTTCAGCTGCCTACTGGGGTACTGTAAAAACTACCAACAGAACTCGTTTCTGGCACCTTCCCCGGTGGAGGTGTGCATGGGGTGTGTTTGGAACATTTTGTCACCAGCCGAGTCCAAAATTCAGCGATTCTCCATCTAAGCCCAGAAAGCAGGTAGAACAAGTTTTGTGGTGCCTTTCAGCTGCCTACTGGGGTACTGTAAAAACTACCAGCAGAACTCCTTTCTGGCACCTTCCCCGGTGGAGTTGTGCATGGGCTGTGATTGGAACATTCTTGTCACATGCCGAGTCCAATATTTAGCCGTTCCCCACCTCAGCCCAGAAAGCAGGTAGAAAAACCTTTGTGGTGTCTTTCAGCTGTCTACCGGAGGAACGTAAAAACTACCAACAGAACTCGTTTCTGGCACCTTTGCCGGTGGAGCTGTGCATGGGGTGTGTTTGGAACATTTTGTCAGCAGCCGAGTCCAAAATTCAGCCGTTCCCCATCTCAGCCCAGAAAGCAGGTAGAACAAGTTTTGTGGTGCCTTTCAGCTGCCTACTGGGGTACTGTAAAAACTACCAACAGAACTCGTTTCTGGCACCTTCCCCGGTGGAGGTGTGCATGGGGTGTGTTTGGAACATTTTGTCACCAGCCGAGTCCAAAATTCAGCGATTCTCCATCTAAGCCCAGAAAGCAGGTAGAACAAGTTTTGTGGTGCCTTTCAGCTGCCTACCGGGGTAGTGTAAAAACTACCAACAGAACTCGTTTCTGGCACCTTCCTCGGTGGAGTTGTGCATGGGGTGTGTTTGGAACATTTTGTCTGCAGCCGAGTCCAAAATTCAGCCGTTCCCCATCTCAGCCCAGAAAGCAGGTAGAACAAGTTTTGTGGTGCCTTTCAGCTGCCTACCGGGGTAGTGTAAAAACTACCAACAGAACTCGTTTCTGGCACCTTCCTCGGTGGAGTTGTGCATGGGGTGTGTTTGGAACATTTTGTTACCAGCCGAGTCCAAAATTCAGCCGTTCCCCATCTCAGCCCAGAAAGCAGGTACAACAAGTTTGGTGGTGCCTTTCAGCTTCCTACCGGGGTACTGTAAAAACTACCAACAGAACTCGTTTCTGGCACCTTTGCCTGTGGAGCTGTGCATGGGGTGTGTTTGGAACATTTTGTCACCAGCCGAGTCCAAAACTCAGCTGTTCCCCATCTCAGCCCAGAAAGCAGGTAGAACAAGTTTTGTGGTGCCTTTCAGCTGCCTACCGGGGTAGTGTAAAAACTACCAACAGAACTCGTTTCTGGCACCTTCCCCGGTGGAGTTGTGCATGGGGTGTGTTTGGAACATTTTGTCAGCAGCCGAGTCCAAAATTCAGCGATTCTCCTTCTCAGCCCAGAAAGCAGGTAGAACAAGTTTTGTGGTGCCTTTCAGCTGCCTACCGGGGTAGTGTAAAAACTACCAACAGAACTCGTTTCTGGCACCTTCCCCGGTGGAGTTGTGCATGGGGTGTGTTTGGAACATTTTGTCACCAGCCGAGTCCAAAATTCAGCTGATCCCCATCTAAGCTCAGAAAGCAGGTAGAAAAACTTTTGTGGTGCCTTTCAGCTGCCTACTGGGGTACTGTAAAAACTACCAACAGAACTCGTTTCTGGCACCTTCCCCGGTGGAGTTGTGCATGGGGTGTGTTTGGAACATTTTGTCAGCAGCCGAGTCCAATATTTAGCCGTTCCCCACCTCAGCCCAGAAAGCAGGTAGAAAAACTTTTGTGGTGCCTTTCAGCTGCCTACCGGGGTAGTGTAAAAACTACCAACAGAACTCGTTTCTGGCACCTTCCCCGGTGGAGTTGTGCATGGGGTGTGTTTGGTACATTTTGTCACCAGCCGAGTCCAAAATTCAGCGATTCTCCTTCTCAGCCCAGAAAGCAGGTAGAACAAGTTTTGTGGTGCCTTTCAGCTGCCTACCGGGGTAGTGTAAAAACTACCAACAGAACTCGTTTCTGGCACCTTCCCCGGAGGAGTTGTGCATGGGGTGTGTTTGGAACATTTTGTCACCAGCCGAGTCCAAAATTCAGCGATTCCCCATCTCAGCCCAGAAAGCAGGTAGAACAAGTTTTGTGGTGCCTTTCAGCTGCCTACCGGGGTAGTGTAAAAACTACCAACAGAACTCGTTTCTGGCACCTTCCCCGGTGGAGTTGTGCATGGGGTGTGTTTGGAACATTTTGTTACCAGCCGAGTCCAAAATTCAGCCGTTCCTCATCTCAGCCCAGAAAGCAGGTAGAACAAGTTTTCTGGTGCCTTTCAGCTGCCTACCGGGGTAGTGTAAAAACTACCAACAGAACTCGTTTCTGGCACCTTCCTCGGTGGAGTTGTGCATGGGGTGTGTTTGGAACATTTTGTCAGCAGCCGAGTCCAAAACTCAGCTGTTCCCCATCTCAGCCCAGAAAGCAGGTACAAAAAGTTTTGTGGTGCCTTTCAGCTGCCTACCGGGGTAGTGTAAAAACTACCAACAGAACTCGTTTCTGGCACCTTTGCCGGTGGAGGTGTGCATGGGGTGTGTTTGGAAAATTTTGTCACCAGCCGAGTCCAAAATTCAGCCGTTCCCCATCTCAGCCCAGAAAGCAGGTAGAACAACTTTTGTGGTGCCTTTCAGCTGCCTACCGGGGTAGTGTAAAAACTACCAACAGAACTCGTTTCTGGCACCTTCCCCGGTGGAGCTGTGCATGGGGTGTGTTTAGAACATTTTGTCACCAGCCGAGTCCAAAATTCAGCCGTTCCCCATCTCAGCCCAGAAAGCAGGTAGAACAACTTTTGTGGTGCCTTTCAGATGCCTACTGGGGTACTGTAAAAACTACCAACAGAACTCGTTTCTGGCACCTTCCCCGGAGGAGTTGTGCATGGGGTGTGTTTGGAACATTTTGTCAGCAGCCGAGTCCAAAATTCAGCGATTCTCCTTCTCAGCCCAGAAAGCAGGTAGAACAAGTTTTGTGGTGCCTTTCAGCTGCCTACCGGGGTACTGTAAAAACTACCAGCAGAACTCCTTTCTGGCACCTTCCCCGGTGGAGTTGTGCATGGGCTGTGATTGGAACATTCTTGTCACATGCCGAGTCCAATATTTAGCCGTTCCCCACCTCAGCCCAGAAAGCAGGTAGAAAAACCTTTGTGGTGTCTTTCAGCTGTCTACCGGAGGAACGTAAAAACTACCAACAGAACTCGTTTCTGGCACCTTTGCCGGTGGAGCTGTGCATGGGGTGTGTTTGGAACATTTTGTCAGCAGCCGAGTCCAAAATTCAGCCGTTCCCCATCTCAGCCCAGAAAGCAGGTAGAACAAGTTTTGTGGTGCCTTTCAGCTGCCTACTGGGGTACTGTAAAAACTACCAACAGAACTCGTTTCTGGCACCTTCCCCGGTGGAGGTGTGCATGGGGTGTGTTTGGAACATTTTGTCACCAGCCGAGTCCAAAATTCAGCGATTCTCCATCTAAGCCCAGAAAGCAGGTAGAACAAGTTTTGTGGTGCCTTTCAGCTGCCTACCGGGGTAGTGTAAAAACTACCAACAGAACTCGTTTCTGGCACCTTCCTCGGTGGAGTTGTGCATGGGGTGTGTTTGGAACATTTTGTCACCAGCCGAGTCCAAAATTCAGCCGTTCCCCATCTCAGCCCAGAAAGCAGGTAGAACAAGTTTTGTGGTGCCTTTCAGCTGCCTACCGGGGTAGTGTAAAAACTACCAACAGAACTCGTTTCTGGCACCTTCCTCGGTGGAGTTGTGCATGGGGTGTGTTTGGAACATTTTGTTACCAGCCGAGTCCAAAATTCAGCCGTTCCCCATCTCAGCCCAGAAAGCAGGTAGAACAAGTTTTGTGGTGCCTTTCAGCTTCCTACCGGGGTACTGTAAAAACTACCAACAGAACTCGTTTCTGGCACCTTTGCCGGTGGAGCTGTGCATGGGGTGTGTTTGGAACATTTTGTCACCAGCCGAGTCCAAAATTCAGCGGTTCCCCATCTCAGCCCAGAAAGCAGGTAGAACAAGTTTTGTGGTGCCTTTCAGCTGCCTACCGGGGTAGTGTAAAAACTACCAACAGAACTCGTTTCTGGCACCTTCCCCGGTGGAGTTGTGCATGGGGTGTGTTTGGAACATTTTGTCAGCAGCCGAGTCCAAAATTCAGCGATTCTCCATGTCAGCCCAGAAAGCAGGTAGAACAAGTTTTGTGGTGCCTTTCAGCTGCCTACCGGGGTACTGTAAAAACTACCAACAGGACTCGTTTCTGGCACCTTCCCCGGTGGAGTTGTGCATGGGGTGTGTTTGGAACATTTTGTCACCAGCCGAGTCCAAAATTCAGCTGATCCCCATCTAAGCTCAGAAAGCAGGTAGAAAAACTTTTGTGGTGCCTTTCAGCTGCCTACTGGGGTACTGTAAAAACTACCAACAGAACTCGTTTCTGGCACCTTCCCCGGTGGAGTTGTGCATGGGGTGTGTTTGGAACATTTTGTCAGCAGCCGAGTCCAATATTTAGCCGTTCCCCACCTCAGCCCAGAAAGCAGGTAGAAAAACTTTTGTGGTGCCTTTCAGCTGCCTACCGGGGTAGTGTAAAAACTACCAACAGAACTCGTTTCTGGCACCTTCCCCGGTGGAGTTGTGCATGGGGTGTGTTTGGAACATTTTGTCACCAGCCGAGTCCAAAATTCAGCGATTCCCCATCTCAGCCCAGAAAGCAGGTAGAACAAGTTTTCTGGTGCCTTTCAGCTGCCTACCGGGGTAGTGTAAAAACTACCAACAGAACTCGTTTCTGGCACCTTCCCCGGTGGAGTTGTGCATGGGGTGTGTTTGGAACATTTTGTTACCAGCCGAGTCCAAAATTCAGCCGTTCCTCATCTCAGCCCAGAAAGCAGGTAGAACAAGTTTTCTGGTGCCTTTCAGCTGCCTACCGGGGTAGTGTAAAAACTACCAACAGAACTCGTTTCTGGCACCTTCCTCGGTGGAGTTGTGCATGGGGTGTGTTTGGAACATTTTGTCAGCAGCCGAGTCCAAAATTCAGCTGATCCCCATCTAAGCTCAGAAAGCAGGTAGAAAAACTTTTGTGGTGCCTTTCAGCTGCCTACTGGGGTACTGTAAAAACTACCAACAGAACTCGTTTCTGGCACCTTCCTCGGTGGAGTTGTGCATGGGGTGTGTTTGGAACATTTTGTCACCAGCCGAGTCCAAAATTCAGCCGTTCCCCATCTCAGCCCAGAAAGCAGGTAGAACAAGTTTTGTGGTGCCTTTCAGCTGCCTACCGGGGTAGTGTAAAAACTACCAACAGAACTCGTTTCTGGCACCTTCCTCGGTGGAGTTGTGCATGGGGTGTGTTTGGAACATTTTGTTACCAGCCGAGTCCAAAATTCAGCCGTTCCCCATCTCAGCCCAGAAAGCAGGTAGAACAAGTTTTGTGGTGCCTTTCAGCTTCCTACCGGGGTACTGTAAAAACTACCAACAGAACTCGTTTCTGGCACCTTTGCCGGTGGAGCTGTGCATGGGGTGTGTTTGGAACATTTTGTCACCAGCCGAGTCCAAAATTCAGCGGTTCCCCATCTCAGCCCAGAAAGCAGGTAGAACAAGTTTTGTGGTGCCTTTCAGCTGCCTACCGGGGTAGTGTAAAAACTACCAACAGAACTCGTTTCTGGCACCTTCCCCGGTGGAGTTGTGCATGGGGTGTGTTTGGAACATTTTGTCAGCAGCCGAGTCCAAAATTCAGCGATTCTCCATGTCAGCCCAGAAAGCAGGTAGAACAAGTTTTGTGGTGCCTTTCAGCTGCCTACCGGGGTACTGTAAAAACTACCAACAGGACTCGTTTCTGGCACCTTCCCCGGTGGAGTTGTGCATGGGGTGTGTTTGGAACATTTTGTCACCAGCCGAGTCCAAAATTCAGCTGATCCCCATCTAAGCTCAGAAAGCAGGTAGAAAAACTTTTGTGGTGCCTTTCAGCTGCCTACTGGGGTACTGTAAAAACTACCAACAGAACTCGTTTCTGGCACCTTCCCCGGTGGAGTTGTGCATGGGGTGTGTTTGGAACATTTTGTCAGCAGCCGAGTCCAATATTTAGCCGTTCCCCACCTCAGCCCAGAAAGCAGGTAGAAAAACTTTTGTGGTGCCTTTCAGCTGCCTACCGGGGTAGTGTAAAAACTACCAACAGAACTCGTTTCTGGCACCTTCCCCGGTGGAGTTGTGCATGGGGTGTGTTTGGAACATTTTGTCACCAGCCGAGTCCAAAATTCAGCGATTCCCCATCTCAGCCCAGAAAGCAGGTAGAACAAGTTTTCTGGTGCCTTTCAGCTGCCTACCGGGGTAGTGTAAAAACTACCAACAGAACTCGTTTCTGGCACCTTCCCCGGTGGAGTTGTGCATGGGGTGTGTTTGGAACATTTTGTTACCAGCCGAGTCCAAAATTCAGCCGTTCCTCATCTCAGCCCAGAAAGCAGGTAGAACAAGTTTTCTGGTGCCTTTCAGCTGCCTACCGGGGTAGTGTAAAAACTACCAACAGAACTCGTTTCTGGCACCTTCCTCGGTGGAGTTGTGCATGGGGTGTGTTTGGAACATTTTGTCAGCAGCCGAGTCCAAAATTCAGCTGATCCCCATCTAAGCTCAGAAAGCAGGTAGAAAAACTTTTGTGGTGCCTTTCAGCTGCCTACTGGGGTACTGTAAAAACTACCAACAGAACTCGTTTCTGGCACCTTCCCCGGTGGAGTTGTGCATGGGGTGTGTTTGGAACATTTTGTCAGCAGCCGAGTCCAATATTTAGCCGTTCCCCACCTCAGCCCAGAAAGCAGGTAGAAAAACTTTTGTGGTGCCTTTCAGCTGCCTACCGGGGTAGTGTAAAAACTACCAACAGAACTCGTTTCTGGCACCTTCCCCGGTGGAGTTGTGCATGGGGTGTGTTTGGTACATTTTGTCACCAGCCGAGTCCAAAATTCAGCGATTCTCCTTCTCAGCCCAGAAAGCAGGTAGAACAAGTTTTGTGGTGCCTTTCAGCTGCCTACCGGGGTAGTGTAAAAACTACCAACAGAACTCGTTTCTGGCACCTTCCCCGGAGGAGTTGTGCATGGGGTGTGTTTGGAACATTTTGTCACCAGCCGAGTCCAAAATTCAGCGATTCCCCATCTCAGCCCAGAAAGCAGGTAGAACAAGTTTTGTGGTGCCTTTCAGCTGCCTACCGGGGTAGTGTAAAAACTACCAACAGAACTCGTTTCTGGCACCTTCCCCGGTGGAGTTGTGCATGGGGTGTGTTTGGAACATTTTGTTACCAGCCGAGTCCAAAATTCAGCCGTTCCTCATCTCAGCCCAGAAAGCAGGTAGAACAAGTTTTCTGGTGCCTTTCAGCTGCCTACCGGGGTAGTGTAAAAACTACCAACAGAACTCGTTTCTGGCACCTTCCTCGGTGGAGTTGTGCATGGGGTGTGTTTGGAACATTTTGTCAGCAGCCGAGTCCAAAACTCAGCTGTTCCCCATCTCAGCCCAGAAAGCAGGTACAAAAAGTTTTGTGGTGCCTTTCAGCTGCCTACCGGGGTAGTGTAAAAACTACCAACAGAACTCGTTTCTGGCACCTTTGCCGGTGGAGGTGTGCATGGGGTGTGTTTGGAAAATTTTGTCACCAGCCGAGTCCAAAATTCAGCCGTTCCCCATCTCAGCCCAGAAAGCAGGTAGAACAACTTTTGTGGTGCCTTTCAGCTGCCTACCGGGGTAGTGTAAAAACTACCAACAGAACTCGTTTCTGGCACCTTCCCCGGTGGAGCTGTGCATGGGGTGTGTTTAGAACATTTTGTCACCAGCCGAGTCCAAAATTCAGCCGTTCCCCATCTCAGCCCAGAAAGCAGGTAGAACAACTTTTGTGGTGCCTTTCAGATGCCTACTGGGGTACTGTAAAAACTACCAACAGAACTCGTTTCTGGCACCTTCCCCGGAGGAGTTGTGCATGGGGTGTGTTTGGAACATTTTGTCAGCAGCCGAGTCCAAAATTCAGCGATTCTCCTTCTCAGCCCAGAAAGCAGGTAGAACAAGTTTTGTGGTGCCTTTCAGCTGCCTACCGGGGTACTGTAAAAACTACCAGCAGAACTCCTTTCTGGCACCTTCCCCGGTGGAGTTGTGCATGGGCTGTGATTGGAACATTCTTGTCACATGCCGAGTCCAATATTTAGCCGTTCCCCACCTCAGCCCAGAAAGCAGGTAGAAAAACCTTTGTGGTGTCTTTCAGCTGTCTACCGGAGGAACGTAAAAACTACCAACAGAACTCGTTTCTGGCACCTTTGCCGGTGGAGCTGTGCATGGGGTGTGTTTGGAACATTTTGTCAGCAGCCGAGTCCAAAATTCAGCCGTTCCCCATCTCAGCCCAGAAAGCAGGTAGAACAAGTTTTGTGGTGCCTTTCAGCTGCCTACTGGGGTACTGTAAAAACTACCAACAGAACTCGTTTCTGGCACCTTCCCCGGTGGAGGTGTGCATGGGGTGTGTTTGGAACATTTTGTCACCAGCCGAGTCCAAAATTCAGCGATTCTCCATCTAAGCCCAGAAAGCAGGTAGAACAAGTTTTGTGGTGCCTTTCAGCTGCCTACCGGGGTAGTGTAAAAACTACCAACAGAACTCGTTTCTGGCACCTTCCTCGGTGGAGTTGTGCATGGGGTGTGTTTGGAACATTTTGTCACCAGCCGAGTCCAAAATTCAGCCGTTCCCCATCTCAGCCCAGAAAGCAGGTAGAACAAGTTTTGTGGTGCCTTTCAGCTGCCTACCGGGGTAGTGTAAAAACTACCAACAGAACTCGTTTCTGGCACCTTCCTCGGTGGAGTTGTGCATGGGGTGTGTTTGGAACATTTTGTTACCAGCCGAGTCCAAAATTCAGCCGTTCCCCATCTCAGCCCAGAAAGCAGGTAGAACAAGTTTTGTGGTGCCTTTCAGCTTCCTACCGGGGTACTGTAAAAACTACCAACAGAACTCGTTTCTGGCACCTTTGCCGGTGGAGCTGTGCATGGGGTGTGTTTGGAACATTTTGTCACCAGCCGAGTCCAAAATTCAGCGGTTCCCCATCTCAGCCCAGAAAGCAGGTAGAACAAGTTTTGTGGTGCCTTTCAGCTGCCTACCGGGGTAGTGTAAAAACTACCAACAGAACTCGTTTCTGGCACCTTCCCCGGTGGAGTTGTGCATGGGGTGTGTTTGGAACATTTTGTCAGCAGCCGAGTCCAAAATTCAGCGATTCTCCATGTCAGCCCAGAAAGCAGGTAGAACAAGTTTTGTGGTGCCTTTCAGCTGCCTACCGGGGTACTGTAAAAACTACCAACAGGACTCGTTTCTGGCACCTTCCCCGGTGGAGTTGTGCATGGGGTGTGTTTGGAACATTTTGTCACCAGCCGAGTCCAAAATTCAGCTGATCCCCATCTAAGCTCAGAAAGCAGGTAGAAAAACTTTTGTGGTGCCTTTCAGCTGCCTACTGGGGTACTGTAAAAACTACCAACAGAACTCGTTTCTGGCACCTTCCCCGGTGGAGTTGTGCATGGGGTGTGTTTGGAACATTTTGTCAGCAGCCGAGTCCAATATTTAGCCGTTCCCCACCTCAGCCCAGAAAGCAGGTAGAAAAACTTTTGTGGTGCCTTTCAGCTGCCTACCGGGGTAGTGTAAAAACTACCAACAGAACTCGTTTCTGGCACCTTCCCCGGTGGAGTTGTGCATGGGGTGTGTTTGGAACATTTTGTCACCAGCCGAGTCCAAAATTCAGCGATTCCCCATCTCAGCCCAGAAAGCAGGTAGAACAAGTTTTCTGGTGCCTTTCAGCTGCCTACCGGGGTAGTGTAAAAACTACCAACAGAACTCGTTTCTGGCACCTTCCCCGGTGGAGTTGTGCATGGGGTGTGTTTGGAACATTTTGTTACCAGCCGAGTCCAAAATTCAGCCGTTCCTCATCTCAGCCCAGAAAGCAGGTAGAACAAGTTTTCTGGTGCCTTTCAGCTGCCTACCGGGGTAGTGTAAAAACTACCAACAGAACTCGTTTCTGGCACCTTCCTCGGTGGAGTTGTGCATGGGGTGTGTTTGGAACATTTTGTCAGCAGCCGAGTCCAAAACTCAGCTGTTCCCCATCTCAGCCCAGAAAGCAGGTACAAAAAGTTTTGTGGTGCCTTTCAGCTGCCTACCGGGGTAGTGTAAAAACTACCAACAGAACTCGTTTCTGGCACCTTTGCCGGTGGAGGTGTGCATGGGGTGTGTTTGGAAAATTTTGTCACCAGCCGAGTCCAAAATTCAGCCGTTCCCCATCTCAGCCCAGAAAGCAGGTAGAACAACTTTTGTGGTGCCTTTCAGCTGCCTACCGGGGTAGTGTAAAAACTACCAACAGAACTCGTTTCTGGCACCTTCCCCGGTGGAGCTGTGCATGGGGTGTGTTTAGAACATTTTGTCACCAGCCGAGTCCAAAATTCAGCCGTTCCCCATCTCAGCCCAGAAAGCAGGTAGAACAACTTTTGTGGTGCCTTTCAGATGCCTACTGGGGTACTGTAAAAACTACCAACAGAACTCGTTTCTGGCACCTTCCCCGGAGGAGTTGTGCATGGGGTGTGTTTGGAACATTTTGTCAGCAGCCGAGTCCAAAATTCAGCGATTCTCCTTCTCAGCCCAGAAAGCAGGTAGAACAAGTTTTGTGGTGCCTTTCAGCTGCCTACCGGGGTACTGTAAAAACTACCAGCAGAACTCCTTTCTGGCACCTTCCCCGGTGGAGTTGTGCATGGGCTGTGATTGGAACATTCTTGTCACATGCCGAGTCCAATATTTAGCCGTTCCCCACCTCAGCCCAGAAAGCAGGTAGAAAAACCTTTGTGGTGTCTTTCAGCTGTCTACCGGAGGAACGTAAAAACTACCAACAGAACTCGTTTCTGGCACCTTTGCCGGTGGAGCTGTGCATGGGGTGTGTTTGGAACATTTTGTCAGCAGCCGAGTCCAAAATTCAGCCGTTCCCCATCTCAGCCCAGAAAGCAGGTAGAACAAGTTTTGTGGTGCCTTTCAGCTGCCTACTGGGGTACTGTAAAAACTACCAACAGAACTCGTTTCTGGCACCTTCCCCGGTGGAGGTGTGCATGGGGTGTGTTTGGAACATTTTGTCACCAGCCGAGTCCAAAATTCAGCGATTCTCCATCTAAGCCCAGAAAGCAGGTAGAACAAGTTTTGTGGTGCCTTTCAGCTGCCTACCGGGGTAGTGTAAAAACTACCAAAAGAACTCGTTTCTGGCACCTTCCTCGGTGGAGTTGTGCATGGGGTGTGTTTGGAACATTTTGTCAGCAGCCGAGTCCAAAATTCAGCCGTTCCCCATCTCAGCCCAGAAAGCAGGTAGAACAAGTTTTGTGGTGCCTTTCAGCTGCCTACCGGGGTAGTGTAAAAACTACCAACAGAACTCGTTTCTGGCACCTTCCTCGGTGGAGTTGTGCATGGGGTGTGTTTGGAACATTTTGTTACCAGCCGAGTCCAAAATTCAGCCGTTCCCCATCTCAGCCCAGAAAGCAGGTAGAACAAGTTTTGTGGTGCCTTTCAGCTTCCTACCGGGGACTGTAAAAACTACCAACAGAACTCGTTTCTGGCACCTTTGCCGGTGGAGCTGTGCATGGGGTGTGTTTGGAACATTTTGTCACCAGCCGAGTCCAAAATTCAGCGGTTCCCCATCTCAGCCCAGAAAGCAGGTAGAACAAGTTTTGTGGTGCCTTTCAGCTGCCTACCGGGGTAGTGTAAAAACTACCAACAGAACTCGTTTCTGGCACCTTCCCCGGTGGAGGTGTGCATGGGGTGTGTTTGGAAAATTTTGTCAGCAGCCGAGTCCAAAATTCAGCCGTTCCCCATCTCAGCCCAGAAAGCAGGTAGAACAAGTTTTGTGGTGCCTTTCAGCTGCCTACCGGGGTAGTGTAAAAACTACCAACAGAACTCGTTTCTGGCACCTTCCCCGGTGGAGTTGTGCATGGGGTGTGTTTGGAACATTTTGTCACCAGCCGAGTCCAAAATTCAGCTGATCCCCATCTAAGCTCAGAAAGCAGGTAGAAAAACTTTTGTGGTGCCTTTCAGCTGCCTACTGGGGTACTGTAAAAACTACCAACAGAACTCGTTTCTGGCACCTTCCCCGGTGGAGTTGTGCATGGGGTGTGTTTGGAACATTTTGTCACCAGCCGAGTCCAATATTTAGCCGTTCCCCACCTCAGCCCAGAAAGCAGGTAGAAAAACTTTTGTGGTGCCTTTCAGCTGCCTACCGGGGTAGTGTAAAAACTACCAACAGAACTCGTTTCTGGCACCTTCCCCGGTGGAGTTGTGCATGGGGTGTGTTTGGTACATTTTGTCACCAGCCGAGTCCAAAATTCAGCGATTCTCCTTCTCAGCCCAGAAAGCAGGTAGAACAAGTTTTGTGGTGCCTTTCAGCTGCCTACCGGGGTAGTGTAAAAACTACCAACAGAACTCGTTTCTGGCACCTTCCCCGGAGGAGTTGTGCATGGGGTGTGTTTGGAACATTTTGTCAGCAGCCGAGTCCAAAATTCAGCGGTTCCCCATCTCAGCCCAGAAAGCAGGTAGAACAAGTTTTCTGGTGCCTTTCAGCTGCCTACCGGGGTAGTGTAAAAACTACCAACAGAACTCGTTTCTGGCACCTTCCCCGGTGGAGTTGTGCATGGGGTGTGTTTGGAACATTTTGTTACCAGCCGAGTCCAAAATTCAGCCGTTCCTCATCTCAGCCCAGAAAGCAGGTAGAACAAGTTTTCTGGTGCCTTTCAGCTGCCTACCGGGGTAGTGTAAAAACTACCAACAGAACTCGTTTCTGGCACCTTCCTCGGTGGAGTTGTGCATGGGGTGTGTTTGGAACATTTTGTCAGCAGCCGAGTCCAAAACTCAGCTGTTCCCCATCTCAGCCCAGAAAGCAGGTACAAAAAGTTTTGTGGTGCCTTTCAGCTGCCTACCGGGGTAGTGTAAAAACTACCAACAGAACTCGTTTCTGGCACCTTCCCCGGTGGAGTTGTGCATGGGGTGTGTTTGGAAAATTTTGTCACCAGCCGAGTCCAAAATTCAGCCGTTCCCCATCTCAGCCCAGAAAGCAGGTAGAACAACTTTTGTGGTGCCTTTCAGCTGCCTACCGGGGTAGTGTAAAAACTACCAACAGAACTCGTTTCTGGCACCTTCCCCGGTGGAGCTGTGCATGGGGTGTGTTTAGAACATTTTGTCACCAGCCGAGTCCAAAATTCAGCCGTTCCCCATCTCAGGCAAGAAAGCAGGTAGAACAAGTTTTGTGGTGCCTTTCAGATGCCTACTGGGGTACTGTAAAAACTACCAACAGAACTCGTTTCTGGCACCTTCCCCGGAGGAGTTGTGCATGGGGTGTGTTTGGAACATTTTGTCAGCAGCCGAGTCCAAAATTCAGCGATTCTCCTTCTCAGCCCAGAAAGCAGGTAGAACAAGTTTTGTGATGCCTTTCAGCTGCCTACCGGGGTACTGTAAAAACTACCAGCAGAACTCCTTTCTGGCACCTTCCCCGGTGGAGTTGTGCATGGGCTGTGATTGGAACATTCTTGTCACATGCCGAGTCCAATATTTAGCCGTTCCCCACCTCAGCCCAGAAAGCAGGTAGAAAAACCTTTGTGGTGTCTTTCAGCTGTCTACCGGAGGAACGTAAAAACTACCAACAGAACTCGTTTCTGGCACCTTTGCCGGTGGAGCTGTGCATGGGGTGTGTTTGGAACATTTTGTCAGCAGCCGAGTCCAAAATTCAGCCGTTCCCCATCTCAGCCCAGAAAGCAGGTAGAACAAGTTTTGTGGTGCCTTTCAGCTGCCTACCGGGGTAGTGTAAAAACTACCAACAGAACTCGTTTCTGGCACCTTCCCCGGTGGAGCTGTGCATGGGGTGTGTTTAGAACATTTTGTCAGCAGCCGAGTCCAAAATTCAGCCGTTCCCCATCTCAGCCCAGAAAGCAGGTAGAACAACTTTTGTGGTGCCTTTCAGATGCCTACTGGGGTACTGTAAAAACTACCAACAGAACTCGTTTCTGGCACCTTCCCCGGTGGAGTTGTGCATGGGGTGTGTTTGGAACATTTTGTCAGCAGCCGAGTCCAAAACTCAGCTGTTCCCCATCTCAGCCCAGAAAGCAGGTAGAACAAGTTTTGTGGTGCCTTTCAGCTGCCTACCGGGGTACTGTAAAAACTACCAGCAGAACTCCTTTCTGGCACCTTCCCCGGTGGAGTTGTGCATGGGCTGTGATTGGAACATTTTGTCAGCAGCCGAGTCCAAAATTCAGCCGTTCCCCACCTCAGCCCAGAAAGCAGGTAGAAAAACCTTTGTGGTGTCTTTCAGCTGTCTACCGGAGGAACGTAAAAACTACCAACAGAACTCGTTTCTGGCACCTTCCCCGGTGGAGTTGTGCATGGGGTGTGTTTGGAACATTTTGTCACCAGCCGAGTCCAAAATTCAGCGATTCTCCTTCTCAGCCCAGAAAGCAGGTACAACAAGTTTTGTGGTGCCTTTCAGCTGCCTACCGGGGTACTGCAAAAACTACCAACAGAACTCGTTTCTGGCACCTTCCCCGGAGGAGTTGTGCATGGGGTGTGTATGGAACATTTTGTCAGCAGCCGAGTCCAAAACTCAGCTGTTCCCCATCTCAGCCCAGAAAGCAGGTAGAACAAGTTTTGTGGTGCCTTTCAGCTGCCTACCGGGGTAGTGTAAAAACTACCAACAGAACTCGTTTCTGGCACCTTCCCCGGTGGAGTTGTGCATGGGGTGTGTTTGGAACATTTTGTTACCAGCCGAGTCCAAAATTCAGCCGTTCCTCATCTCAGCCCAGAAAGCAGGTAGAACAAGTTTTGTGGTGCCTTTCAGCTGCCTACCGGGGTAGTGTAAAAACTACCAACAGAACTCGTTTCTGGCACCTTCCTCGGTGGAGTTGTGCATGGGGTGTGTTTGGAACATTTTGTCAGCAGCCGAGTCCAAAACTCAGCTGTTCCCCATCTCAGCCCAGGAAGCAGATAGAACTGGTTTTGTGGTGCCTTTCAGCTGCCTACCGGGGTAGTGTAAAAACTACCAACAGAACTCGTTTCTGGCACCTTTGCCGGTGGAGTTGTGCATGGGGTGTGTTTGGAACATTTTGTCACCAGCCGAGTCCAAAATTCAGCTGTTCCCCATCTCAGCCCAGAAAGCAGGTAGAACAAGTTTTGTGGTGCCTTTCAGCTGCCTACCGGGTTAGTGTAAAAACTACCAACAGAACTCGTTTCTGGCACCTTCCCCGGTGGAGTTGTGCATGGGGTGTGTTTGGAACATTTTGTTACCAGCCGAGTCCAAAATTCAGCCGTTCCTCATCTCAGCCCAGAAAGCAGGTAGAACAAGTTTTGTGGTGCCTTTCAGCTGCCTACCGGGGTAGTGTAAAAACTACCAACAGAACTCGTTTCTGGCACCTTCCTCGGTGGAGTTGTGCATGGGGTGTGTTTGGAACATTTTGTCACCAGCCGAGTCCAAAACTCAGCTGTTCCCCATCTCAGCCCAGGAAGCAGATAGAACTGGTTTTGTGGTGCCTTTCAGCTGCCTACCGGGGTAGTGTAAAAACTACCAACAGAACTCGTTTCTGGCACCTTTGCCGGTGGAGTTGTGCATGGGGTGTGTTTGGAACATTTTGTCACCAGCCGAGTCCAAAATTCAGCTGTTCCCCATCTCAGCCCAGAAAGCAGGTAGAACAAGTTTTGTGGTGCCTTTCAGCTGCCTACCGGGGTAGTGTAAAAACTACCAACAGAACTCGTTTCTGGCACCTTCCCCGGTGGAGTTGTGCATGGGGTGTGTTTGGAACATTTTGTCAGCAGCCGAGTCCAAAATTCAGCGATTCCCCATCTCAGCCCAGAAAGCAGGTAGAACAAGTTTTGTGGTGCCTTTCAGCTGCCTACCGGGGTACTTTAAAAACTACCAACAGAACTCGTTTCTGGCACCTTCCTCGGTGGAGTTGTGCATGGGGTGTGTTTGGAACATTTTGTCACCAGCCGAGTCCAAAATTCAGCTGATCCCCATCTCAGCCCAGAAAGCAGGTAGAACAAGTTTTGTGGTGCCTTTCAGCTGCCTACCGGGGTAGTGTAAAAACTACCAACAGAACTCGTTTCTGGCACCTTCCCCGGTGGAGTTGTGCATGGGGTGTGTTTGGAACATTTTGTCAGCAGCCGAGTCCAAAATTCAGCCGTTCCCCATCTCAGCCCAGAAAGCAGGTAGAACAAGTTTTGTGGTGCCTTTCAGCTGCCTACCGGGGTAGTGTAAAAACTACCAACAGGACTCGTTTCTGGCACCTTCCCCGGTGGAGGTGTGCATGGGGTGTGTTTGGAACATTTTGTCACCAGCCGAGTCCAAAATTCAGCGATTCTCCATCTCAGCCCAGAAAGCAGGTAGAACAGGTTTTGTGGTGCCTTTAAGCTGCCTACCGGGGTACTGTAAAAACTACCAACAGAACTCGTTTCTGGCACCTTCCCCGGAGGAGTTGTGCATGGGGTGTGTTTGGAACATTTTGTCAGCAGCCGAGTCCAAAACTCAGCTGTTCCCCATCTCAGCCCAGAAAGCAGGTAGAACAAGTTTTGTGGTGCCTTTCAGCTGCCTACCGGGGTACTGTAAAAACTACCAGCAGAACTCCTTTCTGGCACCTTCCCCGGTGGAGTTGTGCATGGGCTGTGATTGGAACATTTTGTCAGCAGCCGAGTCCAAAATTCAGCCGTTCCCCACCTCAGCCCAGAAAGCAGGTAGAAAAACCTTTGTGGTGTCTTTCAGCTGTCTACCGGAGGAACGTAAAAACTACCAACAGAACTCGTTTCTGGCACCTTCCCCGGTGGAGTTGTGCATGGGGTGTGTTTGGAACATTTTGTCACCAGCCGAGTCCAAAATTCAGCGATTCTCCTTCTCAGCCCAGAAAGCAGGTACAACAAGTTTTGTGGTGCCTTTCAGCTGCCTACCGGGGTACTGCAAAAACTACCAACAGAACTCGTTTCTGGCACCTTCCCCGGAGGAGTTGTGCATGGGGTGTGTTTGGAACATTTTGTCAGCAGCCGAGTCCAAAACTCAGCTGTTCCCCATCTCAGCCCAGAAAGCAGGTAGAACAAGTTTTGTGGTGCCTTTCAGCTGCCTACCGGGGTAGTGTAAAAACTACCAACAGAACTCGTTTCTGGCACCTTCCCCGGTGGAGTTGTGCATGGGGTGTGTTTGGAACATTTTGTTACCAGCCGAGTCCAAAATTCAGCCGTTCCTCATCTCAGCCCAGAAAGCAGGTAGAACAAGTTTTGTGGTGCCTTTCAGCTGCCTACCGGGGTAGTGTAAAAACTACCAACAGAACTCGTTTCTGGCACCTTCCCCGGTGGAGTTGTGCATGGGGTGTGTTTGGAACATTTTGTCAGCAGCCGAGTCCAAAATTCAGCGATTCCCCATCTCAGCCCAGAAAGCAGGTAGAACAAGTTTTGTGGTGCCTTTCAGCTGCCTACCGGGGTACTTTAAAAACTACCAACAGAACTCGTTTCTGGCACCTTCCTCGGTGGAGTTGTGCATGGGGTGTGTTTGGAACATTTTGTCAGCAGCCGAGTCCAAAACTCAGCTGTTCCCCATCTCAGCCCAGAAAGCAGGTAGAACAAGTTTTTGGTGCCTTTCAGCTGCCTACCGGGGTAGTGTAAAAACTACCAACAGAACTCGTTTCTGGCACCTTCCCCGGTGGAGTTGTGCATGGGGTGTGTTTGGAACATTTTGTCAGCAGCCGAGTCCAAAATTCAGCCGTTCCCCATCTCAGCCCAGAAAGCAGGTAGAACAAGTTTTGTGGTGCCTTTCAGCTGCCTACCGGGGTACTGTAAAAACTACCAACAGGACTCGTTTCTGGCACCTTCCCCGGTGGAGGTGTGCATGGGGTGTGTTTGGAACATTTTGTCACCAGCTGAGTCCAAAATTCAGCGATTCTCCATCTCAGCCCAGAAAGCAGGTAGAACAGGTTTTGTGGTGCCTTTCAGCTGCCTACCGGGGTACTGTAAAAACTACCAACAGAACTCGTTTCTGGCACCTTCCCCGGAGGAGTTGTGCATGGGGTGTGTTTGGAACATTTTGTCAGCAGCCGAGTCCAAAACTCAGCTGTTCCCCATCTCAGCCCAGAAAGCAGGTAGAACAAGTTTTGTGGTGCCTTTCAGCTGCCTACCGGGGTACTGTAAAAACTACCAGCAGAACTCCTTTCTGGCACCTTCCCCGGTGGAGTTGTGCATGGGCTGTGATTGGAACATTTTGTCAGCAGCCGAGTCCAAAATTCAGCCGTTCCCCACCTCAGCCCAGAAAGCAGGTAGAAAAACCTTTGTGGTGTCTTTCAGCTGTCTACCGGAGGAACGTAAAAACTACCAACAGAACTCGTTTCTGGCACCTTCCCCGGTGGAGTTGTGCATGGGGTGTGTTTGGAACATTTTGTCACCAGCCGAGTCCAAAATTCAGCGATTCTCCTTCTCAGCCCAGAAAGCAGGTACAACAAGTTTTGTGGTGCCTTTCAGCTGCCTACCGGGGTACTGCAAAAACTACCAACAGAACTCGTTTCTGGCACCTTCCCCGGAGGAGTTGTGCATGGGGTGTGTTTGGAACATTTTGTCAGCAGCCGAGTCCAAAACTCAGCTGTTCCCCATCTCAGCCCAGAAAGCAGGTAGAACAAGTTTTGTGGTGCCTTTCAGCTGCCTACCGGGGTAGTGTAAAAACTACCAACAGAACTCGTTTCTGGCACCTTCCCCGGTGGAGTTGTGCATGGGGTGTGTTTGGAACATTTTGTTACCAGCCGAGTCCAAAATTCAGCCGTTCCTCATCTCAGCCCAGAAAGCAGGTAGAACAAGTTTTGTGGTGCCTTTCAGCTGCCTACCGGGGTAGTGTAAAAACTACCAACAGAACTCGTTTCTGGCACCTTCCCCGGTGGAGTTGTGCATGGGGTGTGTTTGGAACATTTTGTCAGCAGCCGAGTCCAAAATTCAGCGATTCCCCATCTCAGCCCAGAAAGCAGGTAGAACAAGTTTTGTGGTGCCTTTCAGCTGCCTACCGGGGTACTTTAAAAACTACCAACAGAACTCGTTTCTGGCACCTTCCTCGGTGGAGTTGTGCATGGGGTGTGTTTGGAACATTTTGTCAGCAGCCGAGTCCAAAACTCAGCTGTTCCCCATCTCAGCCCAGAAAGCAGGTAGAACAAGTTTTGTGGTGCCTTTCAGCTGCCTACCGGGGTAGTGTAAAAACTACCAACAGAACTCGTTTCTGGCACCTTCCCCGGTGGAGTTGTGCATGGGGTGTGTTTGGAACATTTTGTCAGCAGCCGAGTCCAAAATTCAGCCGTTCCCCATCTCAGCCCAGAAAGCAGGTAGAACAAGTTTTGTGGTGCCTTTCAGCTGCCTACCGGGGTACTGTAAAAACTACCAACAGGACTCGTTTCTGGCACCTTCCCCGGTGGAGGTGTGCATGGGGTGTGTTTGGAACATTTTGTCACCAGCCGAGTCCAAAATTCAGCGATTCTCCATCTCAGCCCAGAAAGCAGGTAGAACAGGTTTTGTGGTGCCTTTCAGCTGCCTACCGGGGTACTGTAAAAACTACCAACAGAACTCGTTTCTGGCACCTTCCCCGGAGGAGTTGTGCATGGGGTGTGTTTGGAACATTTTGTCAGCAGCCGAGTCCAAAACTCAGCTGTTCCCCATCTCAGCCCAGAAAGCAGGTAGAACAAGTTTTGTGGTGCCTTTCAGCTGCCTACCGGGGTACTGTAAAAACTACCAGCAGAACTCGTTTCTGGCACCTTCCCCGGTGGAGTTGTGCATGGGCTGTGATTGGAACATTTTGTCAGCAGCCGAGTCCAAAATTCAGCCGTTCCCCACCTCAGCCCAGAAAGCAGGTAGAAAAACCTTTGTGGTGTCTTTCAGCTGTCTACCGGAGGAACGTAAAAACTACCAACAGAACTCGTTTCTGGCACCTTCCCCGGTGGAGTTGTGCATGGGGTGTGTTTGGAACATTTTGTCACCAGCCGAGTCCAAAATTCAGCGATTCTCCTTCTCAGCCCAGAAAGCAGGTACAACAAGTTTTGTGGTGCCTTTCAGCTGCCTACCGGGGTACTGCAAAAACTACCAACAGAACTCGTTTCTGGCACCTTCCCCGGAGGAGTTGTGCATGGGGTGTGTTTGGAACATTTTGTCAGCAGCCGAGTCCAAAACTCAGCTGTTCCCCATCTCAGCCCAGAAAGCAGGTAGAACAAGTTTTGTGGTGCCTTTCAGCTGCCTACCGGGGTAGTGTAAAAACTACCAACAGAACTCGTTTCTGGCACCTTCCCCGGTGGAGGTGTGCATGGGGTGTGTTTGGAACATTTTGTCACCAGCCGAGTCCAAAATTCAGCGATTCTCCATCTCAGCCCAGAAAGCAGGTAGAACAGGTTTTGTGGTGCCTTTCAGCTGCCTACCGGGGTACTGTAAAAACTACCAACAGAACTCGTTTCTGGCACCTTCCCCGGAGGAGTTGTGCATGGGGTGTGTTTGGAACATTTTGTCAGCAGCCGAGTCCAAAACTCAGCTGTTCCCCATCTCAGCCCAGAAAGCAGGTAGAACAAGTTTTGTGGTGCCTTTCAGCTGCCTACCGGGGTACTGTAAAAACTACCAGCAGAACTCCTTTCTGGCACCTTCCCCGGTGGAGTTGTGCATGGGCTGTGATTGGAACATTTTGTCAGCAGCCGAGTCCAAAATTCAGCCGTTCCCCACCTCAGCCCAGAAAGCAGGTAGAAAAACCTTTGTGGTGTCTTTCAGCTGTCTACCGGAGGAACGTAAAAACTACCAACAGAACTCGTTTCTGGCACCTTCCCCGGTGGAGTTGTGCATGGGGTGTGTTTGGAACATTTTGTCACCAGCCGAGTCCAAAATTCAGCGATTCTCCTTCTCAGCCCAGAAAGCAGGTACAACAAGTTTTGTGGTGCCTTTCAGCTGCCTACCGGGGTACTGCAAAAACTACCAACAGAACTCGTTTCTGGCACCTTCCCCGGAGGAGTTGTGCATGGGGTGTGTTTGGAACATTTTGTCAGCAGCCGAGTCCAAAACTCAGCTGTTCCCCATCTCAGCCCAGAAAGCAGGTAGAACAAGTTTTGTGGTGCCTTTCAGCTGCCTACCGGGGTAGTGTAAAAACTACCAACAGAACTCGTTTCTGGCACCTTCCCCGGTGGAGTTGTGCATGGGGTGTGTTTGGAACATTTTGTTACCAGCCGAGTCCAAAATTCAGCCGTTCCCCATCTCAGCCCAGAAAGCAGGTAGAACAAGTTTTGTGGTGCCTTTCAGCTGCCTACCGGGGTACTGTAAAAACTACCAACAGGACTCGTTTCTGGCACCTTCCCCGGTGGAGGTGTGCATGGGGTGTGTTTGGAACATTTTGTCACCAGCCGAGTCCAAAATTCAGCGATTCTCCATCTCAGCCCAGAAAGCAGGTAGAACAGGTTTTGTGGTGCCTTTCAGCTGCCTACCGGGGTACTGTAAAAACTACCAACAGAACTCGTTTCTGGCACCTTCCCCGGAGGAGTTGTGCATGGGGTGTGTTTGGAACATTTTGTCAGCAGCCGAGTCCAAAACTCAGCTGTTCCCCATCTCAGCCCAGAAAGCAGGTAGAACAAGTTTTGTGGTGCCTTTCAGCTGCCTACCGGGGTACTGTAAAAACTACCAGCAGAACTCCTTTCTGGCACCTTCCCCGGTGGAGTTGTGCATGGGCTGTGATTGGAACATTTTGTCAGCAGCCGAGTCCAAAATTCAGCCGTTCCCCACCTCAGCCCAGAAAGCAGGTAGAAAAACCTTTGTGGTGTCTTTCAGCTGTCTACCGGAGGAACGTAAAAACTACCAACAGAACTCGTTTCTGGCACCTTCCCCGGTGGAGTTGTGCATGGGGTGTGTTTGGAACATTTTGTTACCAGCCGAGTCCAAAATTCAGCCGTTCCTCATCTCAGCCCAGAAAGCAGGTAGAACAAGTTTTGTGGTGCCTTTCAGCTGCCTACCGGGGTAGTGTAAAAACTACCAACAGAACTCGTTTCTGGCACCTTCCTCGGTGGAGTTGTGCATGGGGTGTGTTTGGAACATTTTGTCACCAGCCGAGTCCAAAACTCAGCTGTTCCCCATCTCAGCCCAGGAAGCAGATAGAACTGGTTTTGTGGTGCCTTTCAGCTGCCTACCGGGGTAGTGTAAAAACTACCAACAGAACTCGTTTCTGGCACCTTTGCCGGTGGAGTTGTGCATGGGGTGTGTTTGGAACATTTTGTCACCAGCCGAGTCCAAAATTCAGCTGTTCCCCATCTCAGCCCAGAAAGCAGGTAGAACAAGTTTTGTGGTGCCTTTCAGCTGCCTACCGGGTTAGTGTAAAAACTACCAACAGAACTCGTTTCTGGCACCTTCCCCGGTGGAGTTGTGCATGGGGTGTGTTTGGAACATTTTGTTACCAGCCGAGTCCAAAATTCAGCCGTTCCTCATCTCAGCCCAGAAAGCAGGTAGAACAAGTTTTGTGGTGCCTTTCAGCTGCCTACCGGGGTAGTGTAAAAACTACCAACAGAACTCGTTTCTGGCACCTTCCTCGGTGGAGTTGTGCATGGGGTGTGTTTGGAACATTTTGTCACCAGCCGAGTCCAAAATTCAGCGATTCTCCTTCTCAGCCCAGAAAGCAGGTACAACAAGTTTTGTGGTGCCTTTCAGCTGCCTACCGGGGTAGTGTAAAAACTACCAACAGAACTCGTTTCTGGCACCTTCCCCGGTGGAGTTGTGCATGGGGTGTGTTTGGAACATTTTGTCACCAGCCGAGTCCAAAATTCAGCTGTTCCCCATCTCAGCCCAGAAAGCAGGTAGAACAAGTTTTGTGGTGCCTTTCAGCTGCCTACCGGGGTAGTGTAAAAACTACCAACAGAACTCGTTTCTGGCACCTTCCCCGGTGGAGTTGTGCATGGGGTGTGTTTGGAACATTTTGTCAGCAGCCGAGTCCAAAATTCAGCGATTCCCCATCTCAGCCCAGAAAGCAGGTAGAACAAGTTTTGTGGTGCCTTTCAGCTGCCTACCGGGGTACTTTAAAAACTACCAACAGAACTCGTTTCTGGCACCTTCCTCGGTGGAGTTGTGCATGGGGTGTGTTTGGAACATTTTGTCAGCAGCCGAGTCCAAAACTCAGCTGTTCCCCATCTCAGCCCAGAAAGCAGGTAGAACAAGTTTTGTGGTGCCTTTCAGCTGCCTACCGGGGTACTGTAAAAACTACCAGCAGAACTCCTTTCTGGCACCTTCCCCGGTGGAGTTGTGCATGGGCTGTGATTGGAACATTTTGTCAGCAGCCGAGTCCAAAATTCAGCCGTTCCCCACCTCAGCCCAGAAAGCAGGTAGAAAAACCTTTGTGGTGTCTTTCAGCTGTCTACCGGAGGAACGTAAAAACTACCAACAGAACTCGTTTCTGGCACCTTCCCCGGTGGAGTTGTGCATGGGGTGTGTTTGGAACATTTTGTTACCAGCCGAGTCCAAAATTCAGCCGTTCCTCATCTCAGCCCAGAAAGCAGGTAGAACAAGTTTTGTGGTGCCTTTCAGCTGCCTACCGGGGTAGTGTAAAAACTACCAACAGAACTCGTTTCTGGCACCTTCCCCGGTGGAGTTGTGCATGGGGTGTGTTTGGAACATTTTGTCACCAGCCGAGTCCAAAACTCAGCTGTTCCCCATCTCAGCCCAGGAAGCAGATAGAACTGGTTTTGTGGTGCCTTTCAGCTGCCTACCGGGGTAGTGTAAAAACTACCAACAGAACTCGTTTCTGGCACCTTTGCCGGTGGAGTTGTGCATGGGGTGTGTTTGGAACATTTTGTCACCAGCCGAGTCCAAAATTCAGCTGTTCCCCATCTCAGCCCAGAAAGCAGGTAGAACAAGTTTTGTGGTGCCTTTCAGCTGCCTACCGGGTTAGTGTAAAAACTACCAACAGAACTCGTTTCTGGCACCTTCCCCGGTGGAGTTGTGCATGGGGTGTGTTTGGAACATTTTGTTACCAGCCGAGTCCAAAATTCAGCCGTTCCTCATCTCAGCCCAGAAAGCAGGTAGAACAAGTTTTGTGGTGCCTTTCAGCTGCCTACCGGGGTAGTGTAAAAACTACCAACAGAACTCGTTTCTGGCACCTTCCTCGGTGGAGTTGTGCATGGGGTGTGTTTGGAACATTTTGTCACCAGCCGAGTCCAAAATTCAGCGATTCTCCTTCTCAGCCCAGAAAGCAGGTACAACAAGTTTTGTGGTGCCTTTCAGCTGCCTACCGGGGTAGTGTAAAAACTACCAACAGAACTCGTTTCTGGCACCTTTGCCGGTGGAGTTGTGCATGGGGTGTGTTTGGAACATTTTGTCACCAGCCGAGTCCAAAATTCAGCTGTTCCCCATCTCAGCCCAGAAAGCAGGTAGAACAAGTTTTGTGGTGCCTTTCAGCTGCCTACCGGGGTAGTGTAAAAACTACCAACAGAACTCGTTTCTGGCACCTTCCCCGGTGGAGTTGTGCATGGGGTGTGTTTGGAACATTTTGTCAGCAGCCGAGTCCAAAATTCAGCGATTCCCCATCTCAGCCCAGAAAGCAGGTAGAACAAGTTTTGTGGTGCCTTTCAGCTGCCTACCGGGGTACTTTAAAAACTACCAACAGAACTCGTTTCTGGCACCTTCCTCGGTGGAGTTGTGCATGGGGTGTGTTTGGAACATTTTGTCAGCAGCCGAGTCCAAAACTCAGCTGTTCCCCATCTCAGCCCAGAAAGCAGGTAGAACAAGTTTTGTGGTGCCTTTCAGCTGCCTACCGGGGTAGTGTAAAAACTACCAACAGAACTCGTTTCTGGCACCTTCCCCGGTGGAGTTGTGCATGGGGTGTGTTTGGAACATTTTGTCAGCAGCCGAGTCCAAAATTCAGCCGTTCCCCATCTCAGCCCAGAAAGCAGGTAGAACAAGTTTTGTGGTGCCTTTCAGCTGCCTACCGGGGTACTGTAAAAACTACCAACAGGACTCGTTTCTGGCACCTTCCCCGGTGGAGGTGTGCATGGGGTGTGTTTGGAACATTTTGTCACCAGCCGAGTCCAAAATTCAGCGATTCTCCATCTCAGCCCAGAAAGCAGGTAGAACAGGTTTTGTGGTGCCTTTCAGCTGCCTACCGGGGTAGTGTAAAAACTACCAACAGAACTCGTTTCTGGCACCTTCCTCGGTGGAGTTGTGCATGGGGTGTGTTTGGAACATTTTGTCAGCAGCCGAGTCCAAAATTCAGCCGTTCCCCATCTCAGCCCAGAAAGCAGGTAGAACAAGTTTTGTGGTGCCTTTCAGCTGCCTACCGGGGTAGTGTAAAAACTACCAACAGAACTCATTTCTGGCACCTTCCTCGGTGGAGTTGTGCATGGGGTGTGTTTGGAACATTTTGTTACCATCCGAGTCCAAAATTCAGCCGTTCCCCATCTCAGCCCAGAAAGCAGGTAGAACAAGTTTTGTGGTGCCTTTCAGCTTCCTACCGGGGTACTGTAAAAACTACCAACAGAACTCGTTTCTGGCACCTTTGCCGGTGGAGTTGTGCATGGGGTGTGTTTGGAACATTTTGTCACCAGCCGAGTCCAAAATTCAGCGGTTCCCCATCTCAGCCCAGAAAGCAGGTAGAACAAGTTTTGTGGTGCCTTTCAGCTGCCTACTGGGGTAGTGTAAAAACTACCAACAGAACTCGTTTCTGGCACCTTCCCCGGTGGAGTTGTGCATGGGGTGTGTTTGGAACATTTTGTCAGCAGCCGAGTCCAAAATTCAGCGATTCTCCTTCTCAGCCCAGAAAGCAGGTAGAACAAGTTTTCTGGTGCCTTTCAGCTGCCTACCGGGGTAGTGTAAAAACTACCAACAGAACTCGTTTCTGGCACCTTCCCCGGTGGAGGTGTGCATGGGGTGTGTTTGGAAAATTTTTTCACCAGCCGAGTCCAAAACTCAGCTGTTCCCCATCTCAGCCCAGAAAGCAGGTAGAAAAACTTTTGTGGTGCCTTTCAGCTGCCTACCGGGGTAGTGTAAAAACTACCAACAGAACTCGTTTCTGGCACCTTTGCCAGTGGAGTTGTGCATGGGGTGTGTTTGGAACATTTTGTCAGCAGCCGAGTCCAAAATTCAGCGATTCTCCATCTCAGCCCAGAAAGCAGGTAGAACAGGTTTTGTGGTGCCTTTCAGCTGCCTACCGGGGTAGTGTAAAAACTACCAACAGAACTCGTTTCTGGCACCTTCCTCGGTGGAGTTGTGCATGGGGTGTGTTTGGAACATTTTGTCAGCAGCCGAGTCCAAAATTCAGCCGTTCCCCATCTCAGCCCAGAAAGCAGGTAGAACAAGTTTTGTGGTGCCTTTCAGCTGCCTACCGGGGTAGTGTAAAAACTACCAACAGAACTCATTTCTGGCACCTTCCTCGGTGGAGTTGTGCATGGGGTGTGTTTGGAACATTTTGTTACCAGCCGAGTCCAAAATTCAGCCGTTCCCCATCTCAGCCCAGAAAGCAGGTAGAACAAGTTTTGTGGTGCCTTTCAGCTGCCTACCGGGGTACTGTAAAAACTACCAGCAGAACTCCTTTCTGGCACCTTCCCCGGTGGAGTTGTGCATGGGCTGTGATTGGAACATTTTGTCAGCAGCCGAGTCCAAAATTCAGCCGTTCCCCACCTCAGCCCAGAAAGCAGGTAGAAAAACCTTTGTGGTGTCTTTCAGCTGTCTACCGGAGGAACGTAAAAACTACCAACAGAACTCGTTTCTGGCACCTTCCCCGGTGGAGTTGTGCATGGGGTGTGTTTGGAACATTTTGTCACCAGCCGAGTCCAAAATTCAGCGATTCTCCTTCTCAGCCCAGAAAGCAGGTAGAAAAACTTTTGTGGTGCCTTTCAGCTGCCTACCGGGGTAGTGTAAAAACTACCAACAGAACTCGTTTCTGGCACCTTCCCCGGAGGAGTTGTGCATGGGGTGTGTTTGGAACATTTTGTCAGCAGCCGAGTCCAAAACTCAGCTGTTCCCCATCTCAGCCCAGAAAGCAGGTAGAACAAGTTTTGTGGTGCCTTTCAGCTGCCTACCGGGGTAGTGTAAAAACTACCAACAGAACTCGTTTCTGGCACCTTCCCCGGTGGAGTTGTGCATGGGGTGTGTTTGGAACATTTTGTTACCAGCCGAGTCCAAAATTCAGCCGTTCCTCATCTCAGCCCAGAAAGCAGGTAGAACAAGTTTTGTGGTGCCTTTCAGCTGCCTACCGGGGTAGTGTAAAAACTACCAACAGAACTCGTTTCTGGCACCTTCCTCGGTGGAGTTGTGCATGGGGTGTGTTTGGAACATTTTGTTACCAGCCGAGTCCAAAATTCAGCCGTTCCCCATCTCAGCCCAGAAAGCAGGTAGAACAAGTTTTGTGGTGCCTTTCAGCTTCCTACCGGGGTACTGTAAAAACTACCAACAGAACTCGTTTCTGGCACCTTTGCCGGTGGAGCTGTGCATGGGGTGTGTTTGGAACATTTTGTCACCAGCCGAGTCCAAAATTCAGCGGTTCCCCATCTCAGCCCAGAAAGCAGGTAGAACAAGTTTTGTGGTGCCTTTCAGCTGCCTACCGGGGTAGTGTAAAAACTACCAACAGAACTCGTTTCTGGCACCTTCCCCGGTGGAGTTGTGCATGGGGTGTGTTTGGAACATTTTGTCACCAGCCGAGTCCAAAATTCAGCGATTCTCCTTCTCAGCCCAGAAAGCAGGTAGAACAAGTTTTGTGGTGCCTTTCAGCTGCCTACCGGGGTAGTGTAAAAACTACCAACAGAACTCGTTTCTGGCACCTTCCCCGGTGGAGTTGTGCATGGGGTGTGTTTGGAACATTTTGTCACCAGCCGAGTCCAAAATTCAGCTGATCCCCATCTAAGCTCAGAAAGCAGGTAGAAAAACTTTTGTGGTGCCTTTCAGCTGCCTACTGGGGTACTGTAAAAACTACCAACAGAACTCGTTTCTGGCACCTTTGCCGGTGGAGTTGTGCATGGGGTGTGTTTGGAACATTTTGTCACCAGCCGAGTCCAAAACTCAGCTGATCCCCATCTCAGCCCAGGAAGCAGATAGAACTGGTTTTGTGGTGCCTTTCAGCTGCCTACCGGGGTAGTGTAAAAACTACCAACAGAACTCGTTTCTGGCACCTTTGCCGGTGGAGTTGTGCATGGGGTGTGTTTGGAACATTTTGTCACCAGCCGAGTCCAAAATTCAGCTGTTCCCCATCTCAGCCCAGAAAGCAGGTAGAACAAGTTTTGTGGTGCCTTTCAGCTGCCTACCGGGGTAGTGTAAAAACTACCAACAGAACTCGTTTCTGGCACCTTCCCCGGTGGAGTTGTGCATGGGGTGTGTTTGGAACATTTTGTTACCAGCCGAGTCCAAAATTCAGCCGTTCCTCATCTCAGCCCAGAAAGCAGGTAGAACAAGTTTTGTGGTGCCTTTCAGCTGCCTACCGGGGTAGTGTAAAAACTACCAACAGAACTCGTTTCTGGCACCTTCCTCGGTGGAGTTGTGCATGGGGTGTGTTTGGAACATTTTGTCACCAGCCGAGTCCAAAACTCAGCTGTTCCCCATCTCAGCCCAGGAAGCAGATAGAACTGGTTTTGTGGTGCCTTTCAGCTGCCTACCGGGGTAGTGTAAAAACTACCAACAGAACTCGTTTCTGGCACCTTTGCCGGTGGAGTTGTGCATGGGGTGTGTTTGGAACATTTTGTCACCAGCCGAGTCCAAAATTCAGCTGTTCCCCATCTCAGCCCAGAAAGCAGGTAGAACAAGTTTTGTGGTGCCTTTCAGCTGCCTACCGGGGTAGTGTAAAAACTACCAACAGAACTCGTTTCTGGCACCTTTGCCGGTGGAGGTGTGCATGGGGTGTGTTTGGAACATTTTGTCAGCAGCCGAGTCCAAAATTCAGCGATTCCCCATCTCAGCCCAGAAAGCAGGTAGAACAAGTTTTGTGGTGCCTTTCAGCTGCCTACCGGGGTACTTTAAAAACTACCAACAGAACTCGTTTCTGGCACCTTCCTCGGTGGAGTTGTGCATGGGGTGTGTTTGGAACATTTTGTCAGCAGCCGAGTCCAAAACTCAGCTGTTCCCCATCTCAGCCCAGAAAGCAGGTAGAACAAGTTTTGTGGTGCCTTTCAGCTGCCTACCGGGGTAGTGTAAAAACTACCAACAGAACTCGTTTCTGGCACCTTCCCCGGTGGAGTTGTGCATGGGGTGTGTTTGGAACATTTTGTCAGCAGCCGAGTCCAAAATTCAGCCGTTCCCCATCTCAGCCCAGAAAGCAGGTAGAACAAGTTTTGTGGTGCCTTTCAGCTGCCTACCGGGGTACTGTAAAAACTACCAACAGGACTCGTTTCTGGCACCTTCCCCGGTGGAGGTGTGCATGGGGTGTGTTTGGAACATTTTGTCACCAGCCGAGTCCAAAATTCAGCGATTCTCCATCTCAGCCCAGAAAGCAGGTAGAACAGGTTTTGTGGTGCCTTTCAGCTGCCTACCGGGGTAGTGTAAAAACTACCAACAGAACTCGTTTCTGGCACCTTCCTCGGTGGAGTTGTGCATGGGGTGTGTTTGGAACATTTTGTCAGCAGCCGAGTCCAAAATTCAGCCGTTCCCCATCTCAGCCCAGAAAGCAGGTAGAACAAGTTTTGTGGTGCCTTTCAGCTGCCTACCGGGGTAGTGTAAAAACTACCAACAGAACTCATTTCTGGCACCTTCCTCGGTGGAGTTGTGCATGGGGTGTGTTTGGAACATTTTGTTACCAGCCGAGTCCAAAATTCAGCCGTTCCCCATCTCAGCCCAGAAAGCAGGTAGAACAAGTTTTGTGGTGCCTTTCAGCTGCCTACCGGGGTACTGTAAAAACTACCAACAGAACTCGTTTCTGGCACCTTTGCCGGTGGAGTTGTGCATGGGGTGTGTTTGGAACATTTTGTCACCAGCCGAGTCCAAAATTCAGCGGTTCCCCATCTCAGCCCAGAAAGCAGGTAGAACAAGTTTTGTGGTGCCTTTCAGCTGCCTACCGGGGTAGTGTAAAAACTACCAACAGAACTCGTTTCTGGCACCTTCCCCGGTGGAGTTGTGCATGGGGTGTGTTTGGAACATTTTGTCAGCAGCCGAGTCCAAAATTCAGCGATTCTCCTTCTCAGCCCAGAAAGCAGGTAGAACAAGTTTTCTGGTGCCTTTCAGCTGCCTACCGGGGTACTGTAAAAACTACCAACAGAACTCGTTTCTGGCACCTTCCCCGGTGGAGGTGTGCATGGGGTGTGTTTGGAAAATTTTTTCACCAGCCGAGTCCAAAATTCAGCTGTTCCCCATCTCAGCCCAGAAAGCAGGTAGAAAAACTTTTGTGGTGCCTTTCAGCTGCCTACCGGGGTAGTGTAAAAACTACCAACAGAACTCGTTTCTGGCACCTTCCTCGGTGGAGTTGTGCATGGGGTGTGTTTGGAACATTTTGTCAGCAGCCGAGTCCAAAACTCAGCTGTTCCCCATCTCAGCCCAGAAAGCAGGTAGAAAAACTTTTGTGGTGCCTTTCAGCTGCCTACCGGGGTAGTGTAAAAACTACCAACAGAACTCGTTTCTGGCACCTTTGCCGGTGGAGTTGTGCATGGGGTGTGTTTGGAACATTTTGTCAGCAGCCGAGTCCAAAATTCAGCGATTCTCCATCTCAGCCCAGAAAGCAGGTAGAACAGGTTTTGTGGTGCCTTTCAGCTGCCTACCGGGGTAGTGTAAAAACTACCAACAGAACTCGTTTCTGGCACCTTCCTCGGTGGAGTTGTGCATGGGGTGTGTTTGGAACATTTTGTCAGCAGCCGAGTCCAAAATTCAGCCGTTCCCCATCTCAGCCCAGAAAGCAGGTAGAACAAGTTTTGTGGTGCCTTTCAGCTGCCTACCGGGGTAGTGTAAAAACTACCAACAGAACTCATTTCTGGCACCTTCCTCGGTGGAGTTGTGCATGGGGTGTGTTTGGAACATTTTGTTACCAGCCGAGTCCAAAATTCAGCCGTTCCCCATCTCAGCCCAGAAAGCAGGTAGAACAAGTTTTGTGGTGCCTTTCAGCTTCCTACCGGGGTACTGTAAAAACTACCAACAGAACTCGTTTCTGGCACCTTTGCCGGTGGAGTTGTGCATGGGGTGTGTTTGGAACATTTTGTCACCAGCCGAGTCCAAAATTCAGCGGTTCCCCATCTCAGCCCAGAAAGCAGGTAGAACAAGTTTTGTGGTGCCTTTCAGCTGCCTACCGGGGTAGTGTAAAAACTACCAACAGAACTCGTTTCTGGCACCTTCCCCGGTGGAGTTGTGCATGGGGTGTGTTTGGAACATTTTGTCAGCAGCCGAGTCCAAAATTCAGCGATTCTCCTTCTCAGCCCAGAAAGCAGGTAGAACAAGTTTTCTGGTGCCTTTCAGCTGCCTACCGGGGTAGTGTAAAAACTACCAACAGAACTCGTTTCTGGCACCTTCCCCGGTGGAGGTGTGCATGGGGTGTGTTTGGAAAATTTTTTCACCAGCCGAGTCCAAAATTCAGCTGTTCCCCATCTCAGCCCAGAAAGCAGGTAGAAAAACTTTTGTGGTGCCTTTCAGCTGCCTACCGGGGTAGTGTAAAAACTACCAACAGAACTCGTTTCTGGCACCTTCCTCGGTGGAGTTGTGCATGGGGTGTGTTTGGAACATTTTGTCAGCAGCCGAGTCCAAAACTCAGCTGTTCCCCATCTCAGCCCAGAAAGCAGGTAGAACAAGTTTTGTGGTGCCTTTCAGCTGCCTACCGGGGTAGTGTAAAAACTACCAACAGAACTCGTTTCTGGCACCTTCCCCGGTGGAGTTGTGCATGGGGTGTGTTTGGAACATTTTGTCAGCAGCCGAGTCCAAAATTCAGCGATTCTCCATCTCAGCCCAGAAAGCAGGTAGAAAAACTTTTGTGGTGCCTTTCTCTTGCCTACCGGGGTAGTGTAAAAACTACCAACAGAACTCGTTTCTGGCACCTTCCCCGGAGGAGTTGTGCATGGGGTGTGTTTGGAACATTTTGTCAGCAGCCGAGTCCAAAATTCAGCGATTCCCCATCTCAGCCCAGAAAGCAGGTAGAACAAGTTTTGTGGTGCCTTTCAGCTGCCTACCGGGGTAGTGTAAAAACTACCAACAGAACTCATTTCTGGCACCTTCCCCGGTGGAGTTGTGCATGGGGTGTGTTTGGAACATTTTGTCACCAGCCGAGTCCAAAATTCAGCTGTTCCCCATCTCAGCCCAGAAAGCAGGTAGAACAAGTTTTGTGGTGCCTTTCAGCTGCCTACTGGGGGTACTGTAAAAACTACCAACAGATCTCGTTTCTGCACCTTCCCCGGTGGAGGTGTGCATGGGGTGTGTTTGGAAAATTTTGTCAGCAGCCGAGTCCAAAATTCAGCCGTTCCCCATCTCAGCCCAGAAAGCAGGTAGAAAAACTTTTGTGGTGCCTTTCAGCTGCCTACAGGGGTAGTGTAAAAACTACCAACAGAACTCGTTTCTGGCACCTTCCTCGGTGGAGTTGTGCATGGGGTGTGTTTGGAACATTTTGTCACCAGCCGAGTCCAAAATTCAGCGATTCCTCATCTCAGCCCAGAAAGCAGGTAGAAAAACTTTTGTGGTGCCTTTCAGCTGCCTACCGGGGTAGTGTAAAAACTACCAACAGAACTCGTTTCTGGCACCTTCCCCGGTGGAGGTGTGCATGGGGTGTGTTTGGAAAATTTTGTCACCAGCCGAGTCCAAAATTCAGCTGTTCCCCATCTCAGCCCAGAAAGCAGGTAGAAAAACTTTTGTGGTGCCTTTCAGCTGCCTACCGGGGTACTGTAAAAACTACCAACAGAACTCGTTTCTGGCACCTTTGCCGGTGGAGCTGTGCATGGGGTGTGTTTGGAACATTTTGTTACCAGCCGAGTCCAAAATTCAGCTGTTCCCCATCTCAGTCCAGAAAGCAGGTAAAACAAGTTTTGTGGTGCCTTTCAGCTGCCTACTGGGGTACTGTAAAAACTACCAACAGAACTCGTTTCTGGCACCTTCCCCGGTGGAGTTGTGCATGGGGTGTGTTTGGAACATTTTGTCAGCAGCCGAGTCCAAAATTCAGCGATTCTCCATCTCTGCCCAGAAAGCAGGTAGAACAAGTTTGTGGTGCCTTTCAGCTGCCTACCGGGGTAGTGTAAAAACTACCAACAGAACTCGTTTCTGGCACCTTCCTCGGTGGAGTTGTGCATGGGGTGTGTTTGGAACATTTTGTCAGCAGCCGAGTCCAAAATTCAGCCGTTCCCCATCTCAGCCCAGAAAGCAGGTAGAACAAGTTTTGTGGTGCCTTTCAGCTGCCTACCGGGGGTAGTGTAAAAACTACCAACAGAACTCGTTTCTGGCACCTTTGCCGGTGGAGCTGTGCATGGGGTGTGTTTGGAACATTTTGTTACCAGCCGAGTCCAAAATTCAGCCGTTCCCCATCTCAGCCCAGAAAGCAGGTAGAACAAGTTTTGTGGTGCCTTTCAGCTGCCTACCGGGGTAGTGTAAAAACTACCAACAGAACTCGTTTCTGGCACCTTCCCCGGTGGAGTTGTGCATGGGGTGTGTTTGGAACATTTTGTCACCAGCCGAGTCCAAAATTCAGCGATTCCTCATCTCAGCCCAGAAAGCAGGTAGAAAAACTTTTGTGGTGCCTTTCAGCTGCCTACCGGGGTCAGTGTAAAAACTACCAACAGAACTCGTTTCTGGCACCTTCCTCGGTGAGTTGTGCATGGGGTGTGTTTGGAACATTTTGTTACCAGCCGAGTCCAAAATTCAGCTGTTCCCCATCTCAGCCCAGAAAGCAGGTAGAACAAGTTTTGTGGTGCCTTTCAGCTGCCTACCGGGGTAGTGTAAAAACTACCAACAGAACTCGTTTCTGGCACCTTCCCGGTGGAGTTGTGCATGGGGTGTGTTTGGAACATTTTGTCAGCAGCCGAGTCCAAAATTCAGCTGATCCCCATCTAAGCTCAGAAAGCAGGTAGAAAAACTTTTGTGGTGCCTTTCAGCTGCCTACTGGGGTACTGTAAAAACTACCAACAGAACTCGTTTCTGGCACCTTCCTCGGTGGAGTTGTGCATGGGGTGTGTTTGGAACATTTTGTCAGCAGCCGAGTCCAAAACTCAGCTGTTCCCCATCTCAGCCCAGAAAGCAGGTAGAACAAGTTTTGTGGTGCCTTTCAGCTGCCTACCGGGGTAGTGTAAAAACTACCAACAGAACTCGTTTCTGGCACCTTCCTCGGTGGAGTTGTGCATGGGGTGTGTTTGGAACATTTTGTTACCAGCCGAGTCCAAAAGTCAGCCGTTCCCATCTCAGCCCAGAAAGCAGGTAGAACAAGTTTTGTGGTGCCTTTCAGCTGCCTACCGGGGTAGTGTAAAAACTACCAACAGAACTCGTTTCTGGCACCTTCCTCGGTGGAGTTGTGCATGGGGTGTGTTTGGAACATTTTGTCAGCAGCCGAGTCCAAAATTCAGCCGTTCCCCATCTCAGCCCAGAAAGCAGGTAGAACAAGTTTTGTGGTGCCTTTCAGCTGCCTACCGGGGTAGTGTAAAAACTACCAACAGAACTCGTTTCTGGCACCTTTGCCGGTGGAGCTGTGCATGGGGTGTGTTTGGAACATTTTGTTACCAGCCGAGTCCAAAATTCAGCCGTTCCCCATCTCAGCCCAGAAAGCAGGTAGAACAACTTTTGTGGTGCCTTTCAGCTGCCTACCGGGGTAGTGTAAAAACTACCAACAGAACTCGTTTCTGGCACCTTCCCCGGTGGAGTTGTGCATGGGGTGTGTTTGGAACATTTTGTCACCAGCCGAGTCCAAAATTCAGCGATTCCTCATCTCAGCCCAGAAAGCAGGTAGAAAAACTTTTGTGGTGCCTTTCAGCTGCCTACCGGGGTAGTGTAAAAACTACCAACAGAACTCGTTTCTGGCACCTTCCCCGGTGGAGGTGTGCATGGGGTGTGTTTGGAAAATTTTTTCACCAGCCGAGTCCAAAATTCAGCTGTTCCCCATCTCAGCCCAGAAAGCAGGTAGAACAAGTTTTGTGGTGCCTTTCAGCTGCCTACCGGGGTAGTGTAAAAACTACCAACAGAACTCGTTTCTGGCACCTTCCTCGGTGGAGTTGTGCATGGGGTGTGTTTGGAACATTTTGTTACCAGCCGAGTCCAAAATTCAGCTGTTCCCCATCTCAGCCCAGAAAGCAGGTAGAACAAGTTTTGTGGTGCCTTTCAGCTGCCTACCGGGGTAGTGTAAAAACTACCAACAGAACTCGTTTCTGGCACCTTCCCCGGTGGAGTTGTGCATGGGGTGTGTTTGGAACATTTTGTCAGCAGCCGAGTCCAAAATTCAGCTGATCCCCATCTAAGCTCAGAAAGCAGGTAGAAAAACTTTTGTGGTGCCTTTCAGCTGCCTACTGGGGTACTGTAAAAACTACCAACAGAACTCGTTTCTGGCACCTTCCCCGGTGGAGTTGTGCATGGGGTGTGTTTGGAACATTTTGTCAGCAGCCGAGTCCAAAATTCAGCGATTCTCCTTCTCAGCCCAGAAAGCAGGTAGAACAAGTTTTGTGGTGCCTTTCAGCTGCCTACCGGGGTAGTGTAAAAACTACCAGCAGAACTCCTTTCTGGCACCTTCCCCGGTGGAGTTGTGCATGGGCTGTGATTGGAACATTCTTGTCACATGCCGAGTCCAATATTTAGCCGTTCCCCACCTCAGCCCAGAAAGCAGGTAGAAAAACCTTTGTGGTGTCTTTCAGCTGTCTACCGGAGGAACGTAAAAACTACCAACAGAACTCGTTTCTGGCACCTTCCTCGGTGGAGTTGTGCATGGGGTGTGTTTGGAACATTTTGTCAGCAGCCGAGTCCAAAACTCAGCTGTTCCCCATCTCAGCCCAGAAAGCAGGTACAAAAAGTTTTGTGGTGCCTTTCAGCTGCCTACCGGGGTACTGTAAAAACTACCAACAGAACTCGTTTCTGGCACCTTTGCCGGTGGAGGTGTGCATGGGGTGTGTTTGGAAAATTTTGTCACCAGCCGAGTCCAAAATTCAGCCGTTCCCCATCTCAGCCCAGAAAGCAGGTAGAACAACTTTTGTGGTGCCTTTCAGCTGCCTACCGGGGTAGTGTAAAAACTACCAACAGAACTCGTTTCTGGCACCTTCCCCGGTGGAGCTGTGCATGGGGTGTGTTTAGAACATTTTGTCACCAGCCGAGTCCAAAATTCAGCCGTTCCCCATCTCAGCCCAGAAAGCAGGTAGAACAACTTTTGTGGTGCCTTTCAGATGCCTACTGGGGTACTGTAAAAACTACCAACAGAACTCGTTTCTGGCACCTTCCCCGGTGGAGTTGTGCATGGGGTGTGTTTGGAACATTTTGTCAGCAGCCGAGTCCAAAACTCAGCTGTTCCCCATCTCAGCCCAGAAAGCAGGTAGAACAAGTTTTGTGGTGCCTTTCAGCTGCCTACCGGGGTACTGTAAAAACTACCAGCAGAACTCCTTTCTGGCACCTTCCCCGGTGGAGTTGTGCATGGGCTGTGATTGGAACATTTTGTCAGCAGCCGAGTCCAAAATTCAGCCGTTCCCCACCTCAGCCCAGAAAGCAGGTAGAAAAACCTTTGTGGTGTCTTTCAGCTGTCTACCGGAGGAACGTAAAAACTACCAACAGAACTCGTTTCTGGCACCTTCCCCGGTGGAGTTGTGCATGGGGTGTGTTTGGAACATTTTGTCACCAGCCGAGTCCAAAATTCAGCGATTCTCCTTCTCAGCCCAGAAAGCAGGTAGAACAAGTTTTGTGGTGCCTTTCAGCTGCCTACTGGGGTACTGTAAAAACTACCAACAGAACTCGTTTCTGGCACCTTCCCCGGAGGAGTTGTGCATGGGGTGTGTTTGGAACATTTTGTCAGCAGCCGAGTCCAAAATTCAGCGGTTCCCCATCTCAGCCCAGAAAGCAGGTAGAACAAGTTTTCTGGTGCCTTTCAGCTGCCTACCGGGGTAGTGTAAAAACTACCAACAGAACTCGTTTCTGGCACCTTCCCCGGTGGAGTTGTGCATGGGGTGTGTTTGGAACATTTTGTTACCAGCCGAGTCCAAAATTCAGCCGTTCCTCATCTCAGCCCAGAAAGCAGGTAGAACAAGTTTTCTGGTGCCTTTCAGCTGCCTACCGGGGTAGTGTAAAAACTACCAACAGAACTCGTTTCTGGCACCTTCCTCGGTGGAGTTGTGCATGGGGTGTGTTTGGAACATTTTGTCACCAGCCGAGT
This sequence comes from Falco cherrug, assembly GCF_023634085.1. Lineage (NCBI taxonomy): Eukaryota > Metazoa > Chordata > Aves > Falconiformes > Falconidae > Falco > Falco cherrug. Next base: position 543,743 of record NW_026599480.1, on the reverse strand, counting down.
CCAAAACTCAGCTGTTCCCCATCTCAGCCCAGGAAGCAGATAGAACTGGTTTTGTGGTGCCTTTCAGCTGCCTACCGGGGTAGTGTAAAAACTACCAACAGAACTCGTTTCTGGCACCTTCCCCGGTGGAGTTGTGCATGGGGTGTGTTTGGAACATTTTGTCACCAGCCGAGTCCAAAACTCAGCTGTTCCCCATCTCAGCCCAGAAAGCAGGTAGAACAAGTTTTGTGGTGCCTTTCTCTTGCCTACCGGGGTAGTGTAAAAACTACCAACAGAACTCGTTTCTGGCACCTTCCCCGGTGGAGTTGTGCATGGGGTGTGTTTGGAACATTTTGTCACCAGCCGAGTCCAAAATTCAGCTGTTCCCCATCTCAGCCCAGAAAGCAGGTAGAACAAGTTTTGTGGTGCCTTTCAGCTGCCTACCGGGGTACTGTAAAAACTACCAGCAGAACTCCTTTCTGGCACCTTCCCCGGTGGAGTTGTGCATGGGGTGTGTTTGGAACATTTTGTCACCAGCCGAGTCCAAAATTCAGCGATTCCTCATCTCAGCCCAGAAAGCAGGTAGAAAAACTTTTGTGGTGCCTTTCAGCTGCCTACCGGGGTAGTGTAAAAACTACCAACAGAACTCGTTTCTGGCACCTTCCTCGGTGGAGTTGTGCATGGGGTGTGTTTGGAACATTTTGTCAGCAGCCGAGTCCAAAATTCAGCCGTTCCCCATCTCAGCCCAGAAAGCAGGTAGAACAAGTTTTGTGGTGCCTTTCAGCTGCCTACCGGGGTAGTGTAAAAACTACCAACAGAACTCATTTCTGGCACCTTCCTCGGTGGAGTTGTGCATGGGGTGTGTTTGGAACATTTTGTTACCAGCCGAGTCCAAAATTCAGCCGTTCCCCATCTCAGCCCAGAAAGCAGGTAGAACAAGTTTTGTGGTGCCTTTCAGCTGCCTACCGGGGTAGTGTAAAAACTACCAACAGAACTCGTTTCTGGCACCTTCCCCGGTGGAGTTGTGCATGGGGTGTGTTTGGAACATTTTGTCAGCAGCCGAGTCCAAAATTCAGCGATTCCTCATCTCAGCCCAGAAAGCAGGTAGAAAAACTTTTGTGGTGCCTTTCAGCTGCCTACCGGGGTAGTGTAAAAACTACCAACAGAACTCGTTTCTGGCACCTTCCCCGGTGGAGTTGTGCATGGGGTGTGTTTGGAAAATTTTTTCACCAGCCGAGTCCAAAATTCAGCTGTTCCCCATCTCAGCCCAGAAAGCAGGTAGAAAAACTTTTGTGGTGCCTTTCAGCTGCCTACCGGGGTAGTGTAAAAACTACCAACAGAACTCGTTTCTGGCACCTTCCTCGGTGGAGTTGTGCATGGGGTGTGTTTGGAACATTTTGTCAGCAGCCGAGTCCAAAACTCAGCTGTTCCCCATCTCAGCCCAGAAAGCAGGTAGAACAAGTTTTGTGCTGCCTTTCTCTTGCCTACCAGGGTAGTGTAAAATCTACCAAAAGAACTCGTTTCTGGCACCTTTGCCTGTGGAGCTGTGCATGGGGTGTGTTTGGAACATTTTGTCAGCAGCCGAGTCCAAAATTCAGCGATTCTCCATCTCAGCCCAGAAAGCAGGTAGAACAAGTTTTGTGGTGCCTTTCTCTTGCCTACCGGGGGTAGTGTAAAAACTACCAACAGAACTCGTTTCTGGCACCTTCCCCGGAGGAGTTGTGCATGGGGTGTGTTTGGAACATTTTGTCAGCAGCCGAGTCCAAAATTCAGCGATTCCCCATCTCAGCCCAGAAAGCAGGTAGAACAAGTTTTGTGGTGCCTTTCAGCTGCCTACCGGGGTAGTGTAAAAACTACCAACAGAACTCATTTCTGGCACCTTCCCCGGTGGAGGTGTGCATGGGGTGTGTTTGGAAAATTTTGTCAGCAGCCGAGTCCAAAATTCAGCCGTTCCCCATCTCAGCCCAGAAAGCAGGTAGAAAAACTTTTGTGGTGCCTTTCAGCTGCCTACCGGGGTAGTGTAAAAACTACCAACAGAACTCGTTTTTGGCACCTTCCTCGGTGGAGTTGTGCATGGGGTGTGTTTGGAACATTTTGTTACCAGCCGAGTCCAAAATTCAGCCGTTCCCCATCTCAGCCCAGAAAGCAGGTAGAACAAGTTTTGTGGTGCCTTTCAGCTTCCTACCGGGGTACTGTAAAAACTACCAACAGAACTCGTTTCTGGCACCTTTGCCGGTGGAGCTCTGCATGGGGTGTGTTTGGAACATTTTGTCACCAGCCGAGTCCAAAATTCAGCGGTTCCCCATCTCAGCCCAGAAAGCAGGTAGAACAAGTTTTGTGGTGCCTTTCAGCTGCCTACCGGGGTAGTCTAAAAACTACCAACAGAACTCGTTTCTGGCACCTTCCCCGGTGGAGGTGTGCATGGGGTGTGTTTGGAACATTTTGTTACCAGCCGACTCCAAAATTCAGCCGTTCCCCATCTCAGCCCAGAAAGCAGGTAGAACAAGTTTTGTGGTGCCTTTCAGCTGCCTACCGGGGTACTGTAAAAACTACCAACAGAACTCGTTTCTGGCACCTTTGCCGGTGGAGGTGTGCATGGGGTGTGTTTGGAACATTTTGTCACCAGCCGAGTCCAAAATTCAGCCGTTCCCCATCTCAGCCCAGAAAGCAGGTACAACAAGTTTTGTGGTGCCTTTCAGCTGCCTACCGGGGTAGTGTAAAAATTACCAACAGAACTCATTTCTGGCACCTTCCCCGGTGGAGTTGTGCATGGGGTGTGTTTGGAACATTTTGTCAGCAGCCGAGTCCAAAATTCAGCCGTTCCCCATCTCAGCCAGGAAAGCAGGTAGAACAAGTTTTGTGGTGCCTTTCAGCTGCCTACTGGGGTACTGTAAAAACTACCAACAGAACTCGTTTCTGGCACCTTCCCCGGTGGAGGTGTGCATGGGGTGTGTTTGGAACATTTTGTCACCAGCCGAGTCCAAAACTCAGCTGTTCCCCATCTCAGCCCAGAAAGCAGGTAGAACAAGTTTTGTGGTGCCTTTCAGCTTCCTACCGGGGTACTGTAAAAACTACCAACAGAACTCGTTTCTGGCACCTTTGCCGGTGGAGCTGTGCATGGGGTGTGTTTGGAACATTTTGTCACCAGCCGAGTCCAAAATTCAGCCGTTCCCCATCTTAGCCCAGAAAGCAGGTAGAACAAGTTTTGTGGTGCCTTTCAGCTTCCTACCGGGGTACTGTAAAAACTACCAACAGAACTCGTTTCTGGCACCTTCCCCGGTGGAGGTGTGCATGGGGTGTGTTTGGAACATTTTGTCACCAGCCGAGTCCAAAATTCAGCTGATCCCCATCTAAGCTCAGAAAGCAGGTAGAAAAACTTTTGTGGTGCCTTTCAGCTGCCTACCGGGGTAGTGTAAAAACTACCAACAGAACTCGTTTCTGGCACCTTCCCCGGTGGAGTTGTGCATGGGGTGTGTTTGGAACATTTTGTCAGCAGCCGAGTCCAAAATTCAGCCGTTCCTCATCTCAGCCCAGAAAGCAGGTAGAACAAGTTTTGTGGTGCCTTTCAGCTGCCTACCGGGGTAGTGTAAAAACTACCAACAGAACTCGTTTCTGGCACCTTCCCCGGAGGAGTTGTGCATGGGCTGTGATTGGAACATTTTGTCAGCAGCCGAGTCCAAAATTCAGCCGTTCCCCACCTCAGCCCAGAAAGCAGGTAGAAAAACCTTTGTGGTGTCTTTCAGCTGTCTACCGGAGGAACGTAAAAACTACCAACAGAACTCGTTTCTGGCACCTTCCCCGGTGGAGTTGTGCATGGGGTGTGTTTGGAACATTTTGTCACCAGCCGAGTCCAAAATTCAGCGATTCTCCTTCTCAGCCCAGAAAGCAGGTAGAACAAGTTTTGTGGTGCCTTTCAGCTGCCTACCGGGGTAGTGTAAAAACTACCAACAGAACTCGTTTCTGGCACCTTCCCCGGAGGAGTTGTGCATGGGGTGTGTTTGGAACATTTTGTCAGCAGCCGAGTCCAAAATTCAGCGGTTCCCCATCTCAGCCCAGAAAGCAGGTAGAACAAGTTTTCTGGTGCCTTTCAGCTGCCTACCGGGGTAGTGTAAAAACTACCAACAGAACTCGTTTCTGGCACCTTCCCCGGTGGAGTTGTGCATGGGGTGTGTTTGGAACATTTTGTTACCAGCCGAGTCCAAAATTCAGCCGTTCCTCATCTCAGCCCAGAAAGCAGGTAGAACAAGTTTTCTGGTGCCTTTCAGCTGCCTACCGGGGTAGTGTAAAAACTACCAACAGAACTCGTTTCTGGCACCTTCCTCGGTGGAGTTGTGCATGGGGTGTGTTTGGAACATTTTGTCACCAGCCGAGTCCAAAACTCAGCTGTTCCCCATCTCAGCCCAGGAAGCAGATAGAACTGGTTTTGTGGTGCCTTTCAGCTGCCTACCGGGGTAGTGTAAAAACTACCAACAGAACTCATTTCTGGCACCTTCCCCGGTGGAGTTGTGCATGGGGTGTGTTTGGAACATTTTGTCACCAGCCGAGTCCAAAACTCAGCTGTTCCCCATCTCAGCCCAGAAAGCAGGTAGAACAAGTTTTGTGGTGCCTTTCTCTTGCCTACCGGGGTAGTGTAAAAACTACCAACAGAACTCGTTTCTGGCACCTTCCCCGGTGGAGTTGTGCATGGGGTGTGTTTGGAACATTTTGTCACCAGCCGAGTCCAAAATTCAGCTGTTCCCCATCTCAGCCCAGAAAGCAGGTAGAACAAGTTTTGTGGTGCCTTTCAGCTGCCTACCGGGGTACTGTAAAAACTACCAACAGGACTCGTTTCTGGCACCTTCCCCGGTGCAGTTGTGCATGGGGTGTGTTTGGAACATTTTGTCAGCAGCCGAGTCCAAAATTCAGCGATTCTCCATCTCAGCCCAGAAAGCAGGTAGAACAGGTTTTGTGGTGCCTTTCAGCTGCCTACCGGGGTAGTGTAAAAACTACCAACAGAACTCGTTTCTGGCACCTTCCTCGGTGGAGTTGTGCATGGGGTGTGTTTGGAACATTTTGTCAGCAGCCGAGTCCAAAATTCAGCCGTTCCCCATCTCAGCCCAGAAAGCAGGTAGAACAAGTTTTGTGGTGCCTTTCAGCTGCCTACCGGGGTAGTGTAAAAACTACCAACAGAACTCATTTCTGGCACCTTCCTCGGTGGAGTTGTGCATGGGGTGTGTTTGGAACATTTTGTTACCAGCCGAGTCCAAAATTCAGCCGTTCCCCATCTCAGCCCAGAAAGCAGGTAGAACAAGTTTTGTGGTGCCTTTCAGCTGCCTACCGGGGTAGTGTAAAAACTACCAACAGAACTCGTTTCTGGCACCTTCCCCGGTGGAGTTGTGCATGGGGTGTGTTTGGAACATTTTGTCAGCAGCCGAGTCCAAAATTCAGCGATTCCTCATCTCAGCCCAGAAAGCAGGTACAACAACTTTTGTGGTGCCTTTCAGCTGCCTACCGGGGTAGTGTAAAAACTACCAACAGAACTCGTTTCTGGCACCTTCCCCGGTGGAGGTGTGCATGGGGTGTGTTTGGAAAATTTTTTCACCAGCCGAGTCCAAAATTCAGCTGTTCCCCATCTCAGCCCAGAAAGCAGGTAGAAAAACTTTTGTGGTGCCTTTCAGCTGCCTACCGGGGTAGTGTAAAAACTACCAACAGAACTCGTTTCTGGCACCTTCCTCGGTGGAGTTGTGCATGGGGTGTGTTTGGAACATTTTGTCAGCAGCCGAGTCCAAAACTCAGCTGTTCCCCATCTCAGCCCAGAAAGCAGGTAGAACAAGTTTTGTGCTGCCTTTCTCTTGCCTACCAGGGTAGTGTAAAATCTACCAAAAGAACTCGTTTCTGGCACCTTTGCCTGTGGAGCTGTGCATGGGGTGTGTTTGGAACATTTTGTCAGCAGCCGAGTCCAAAATTCAGCGATTCTCCATCTCAGCCCAGAAAGCAGGTAGAACAAGTTTTGTGGTGCCTTTCTCTTGCCTACCGGGGTAGTGTAAAAACTACCAACAGAACTCGTTTCTGGCACCTTCCCCGGAGGAGTTGTGCATGGGGTGTGTTTGGAACATTTTGTCACCAGCCGAGTCCAAAATTCAGCGATTCCCCATCTCAGCCCAGAAAGCAGGTAGAACAAGTTTTGTGGTGCCTTTCAGCTGCCTACCGGGGTAGTGTAAAAACTACCAACAGAACTCATTTCTGGCACCTTCCCCGGTGGAGTTGTGCATGGGGTGTGTTTGGAACATTTTGTCACCAGCCGAGTCCAAAATTCAGCTGTTCCCCATCTCAGCCCAGAAAGCAGGTAGAACAAGTTTTGTGGTGCCTTTCAGCTGCCTACTGGGGTACTGTAAAAACTACCAACAGATCTCGTTTCTGGCACCTTCCCCGGTGGAGGTGTGCATGGGGTGTGTTTGGAAAATTTTGCCAGCAGCCGAGTCCAAAATTCAGCCGTTCCCCATCTCAGCCCAGAAAGCAGGTAGAAAAACTTTTGTGGTGCCTTTCAGCTGCCTACCGGGGTAGTGTAAAAACTACCAACAGAACTCGTTTCTGGCACCTTCCTCGGTGGAGTTGTGCATGGGGTGTGTTTGGAACATTTTGTTACCAGCCGAGTCCAAAATTCAGCCGTTCCCCATCTCAGCCCAGAAAGCAGGTAGAACAAGTTTTGTGGTGCCTTTCAGCTTCCTACCGGGGTACTGTAAAAACTACCAACAGAACTCGTTTCTGGCACCTTTGCCGGTGGAGCTCTGCATGGGGTGTGTTTGGAACATTTTGTCACCAGCCGAGTCCAAAATTCAGCGGTTCCCCATCTCAGCCCAGAAAGCAGGTAGAACAAGTTTTGTGGTGCCTTTCAGCTGCCTACCGGGGTAGTCTAAAAACTACCAACAGAACTCGTTTCTGGCACCTTCCCCGGTGGAGGTGTGCATGGGGTGTGTTTGGAACATTTTGTCACCAGCCGAGTCCAAAATTCAGCGATTCCTCATCTCAGCCCAGAAAGCAGGTAGAAAAACTTTTGTGGTGCCTTTCAGCTGCCTACCGGGGTAGTGTAAAAACTACCAACAGAACTCGTTTCTGGCACCTTCCCCGGTGGAGGTGTGCATGGGGTGTGTTTGGAAAATTTTTTTACCAGCCGAGTCCAAAATTCAGCTGTTCCCCATCTCAGCCCAGAAAGCAGGTAGAACAAGTTTTGTGGTGCCTTTCAGCTGCCTACCGGGCTAGTGTAAAAACTACCAACAGAACTCGTTTCTGGCACCTTCCTCGGTGGAGTTGTGCATGGGGTGTGTTTGGAACATTTTGTCAGCAGCCGAGTCCAAAACTCAGCTGTTCCCCATCTCAGCCCAGAAAGCAGGTAGAACAAGTTTTGTGGTGCCTTTCAGCTGCCTACCGGGGTAGTGTAAAAACTACCAACAGAACTCGTTTCTGGCACCTTCCCCGGTGGAGTTGTGCATGGGGTGTGTTTGGAACATTTTGTCAGCAGCCGAGTCCAAAATTCAGCGATTCTCCATCTCAGCCCAGAAAGCAGGTAGAACAAGTTTTGTGGTGCCTTTCTCTTGCCTACCGGGGTATTGTAAAAACTACCAACAGAACTCGTTTCTGGCACCTTCCCCGGAGGAGTTGTGCATGGGGTGTGTTTGGAACATTTTGTCAGCAGCCGAGTCCAAAATTCAGCGATTCCCCATCTCAGCCCAGAAAGCAGGTAGAACAAGTTTTGTGGTGCCTTTCTCTTGCCTACCGGGGTAGTGTAAAAACTACCAACAGAACTCATTTCTGGCACCTTCCCCGGTGGAGTTGTGCATGGGGTGTGTTTGGAACATTTTGTCAGCAGCCGAGTCCAAAATTCAGCGATTCTCCTTCTCAGCCCAGAAAGCAGGTAGAACAAGTTTTGTGGTGCCTTTCAGCTGCCTACCGGGGTAGTGTAAAAACTACCAACAGATCTCGTTTCTGGCACCTTCCCCGGTGGAGCTGTGCATGGGGTGTGTTTGGAACATTTTGTCAGCAGCCGAGTCCAAAATTCAGCCGTTCCTCATCTCAGCCCAGAAAGCAGGTAGAACAAGTTTTGTGGTGCCTTTCAGCTGCCTACTGGGGTACTGTAAAAACTACCAACAGAACTCGTTTCTGGCACCTTTGCCGGTGGAGCTCTGCATGGGGTGTGTTTGGAACATTTTGTCACCAGCCGAGTCCAAAATTCAGCGGTTCCCCATCTCAGCCCAGAAAGCAGGTAGAACAAGTTTTGTGGTGCCTTTCAGCTGCCTACCGGGGTAGTCTAAAAACTACCAACAGAACTCGTTTCTGGCACCTTCCCCGGTGGAGGTGTGCATGGGGTGTGTTTGGAACATTTTGTCACCAGCCGAGTCCAAAATTCAGCGATTCCTCATCTCAGCCCAGAAAGCAGGTAGAAAAACTTTTGTGGTGCCTTTCAGCTGCCTACCGGGGTAGTGTAAAAACTACCAACAGAACTCGTTTCTGGCACCTTCCCCGGTGGAGGTGTGCATGGGGTGTGTTTGGAAAATTTTTTTACCAGCCGAGTCCAAAATTCAGCTGTTCCCCATCTCAGCCCAGAAAGCAGGTAGAACAAGTTTTGTGGTGCCTTTCAGCTGCCTACCGGGCTAGTGTAAAAACTACCAACAGAACTAGTTTCTGGCACCTTCCTCGGTGGAGTTGTGCATGGGGTGTGTTTGGAACATTTTGTCAGCAGCCGAGTCCAAAACTCAGCTGTTCCCCATCTCAGCCCAGAAAGCAGGTAGAAAAACTTTTGTGGTGCCTTTCAGCTGCCTACTGGGGTAGTGTAAAAACTACCAACAGAACTCGTTTCTGGCACCTTCCCCGGTGGAGTTGTGCATGGGGTGTGTTTGGAACATTTTGTCAGCAGCCGAGTCCAAAATTCAGCGATTCTCCATCTCAGCCCAGAAAGCAGGTAGAACAAGTTTTGTGGTGCCTTTCTCTTGCCTACCGGGGTATTGTAAAAACTACCAACAGAACTCGTTTCTGGCACCTTCCCCGGAGGAGTTGTGCATGGGGTGTGTTTGGAACATTTTGTCAGCAGCCGAGTCCAAAATTCAGCGATTCCCCATCTCAGCCCAGAAAGCAGGTAGAACAAGTTTTGTGGTGCCTTTCAGCTGCCTACCGGGGTAGTGTAAAAACTACCAACAGAACTCATTTCTGGCACCTTCCCCGGTGGAGTTGTGCATGGGGTGTGTTTGGAACATTTTGTCAGCAGCCGAGTCCAAAATTCAGCCATTCTCCTACTCAGCCCAGAAAGCAGGTAGAACAAGTTTTGTGGTGCCTTTCAGCTGCCTACCGGGGTAGTGTAAAAACTACCAACAGATCTCGTTTCTGGCACCTTCCCCGGTGGAGGTGTGCATGGGGTGTGTTTGGAACATTTTGTCAGCAGCCGAGTCCAAAATTCAGCCGTTCCTCATCTCAGCCCAGAAAGCAGGTAGAACAAGTTTTGTGGTGCCTTTCAGCTGCCTACTGGGGTACTGTAAAAACTACCAACAGAACTCGTTTCTGGCACCTTTGCCGGTGGAGGTGTGCATGGGGTGTGTTTGGAACATTTTGTCAGCAGCCGAGTCCAAAATTCAGCGATTCTCCATCTCAGCCCAGAAAGCAGGTAGAACAAGTTTTGTGGTGCCTTTCAGCTGCCTACCGGGGTAGTGTAAAAACTACCAACAGAACTCGTTTCTGGCACCTTCCTCGGTGGAGTTGTGCATGGGGTGTGTTTGGAATATTTTGTTACCAGCCGAGTCCAAAATTCAGCCGTTCCCCATCTCAGCCCAGAAAGCAGGTAGAACAAGTTTTGTGGTGCCTTTCAGCTTCCTACCGGGGTACTGTAAAAACTACCAACAGAACTCGTTTCTGGCACCTTTGCCGGTGGAGGTGTGCATGGGGTGTGTTTGGAACATTTTGTCACCAGCCGAGTCCAAAATTCAGCCGTTCCCCATCTCAGCCCAGAAAGCAGGTACAACAAGTTTTGTGGTGCCTTTCAGCTGCCTACCGGGGTAGTGTAAAAATTACCAACAGAACTCATTTCTGGCACCTTCCCCGGTGGAGTTGTGCATGGGGTGTGTTTGGAACATTTTGTCAGCAGCCGAGTCCAAAATTCAGCGATTCTCCATCTCAGCCCAGAAAGCAGGTAGAACAAGTTTTGTGGTGCCTTTCAGCTTCCTACCGGGGTACTGTAAAAACTACCAACAGAACTCGTTTCTGGCACCTTTGCCGGTGGAGCTGTGCATGGGGTGTGTTTGGAACATTTTGTCACCAGCCGAGTCCAAAATTCAGCCGTTCCCCATCTCAGCCCAGAAAGCAGGTAGAACAAGTTTTGTGGTGCCTTTCAGCTTCCTACCGGGGTACTGTAAAAACTACCAACAGAACTCGTTTCTGGCACCTTCCCCGGTGGAGGTGTGCATGGGGTGTGTTTGGAACATTCTGTCACCAGCCGAGTCCAAAATTCAGCTGTTCCCCATCTCAGCCCAGAAAGCAGGTAGAACAAGTTTTCTGGTGCCTTTCAGCTGCCTACCGGGGTAGTGTAAAAACTACCAAGAGAACTCGTTTCTGGCACCTTCCCCGGTGGAGTTGTGCATGGGGTGTGTTTGGAACATTTTGTTACCAGCCGAGTCCAAAATTCAGCCGTTCCTCATCTCAGCCCAGAAAGCAGGTAGAACAAGTTTTGTGGTGCCTTTCAGCTGCCTACCGGGGTAGTGTAAAAACTACCAACAGAACTCGTTTCTGGCACCTTTGCCGGTGGAGCTGTGCATGGGGTGTGTTTGGAACATTTTGTTACCAGCCGAGTCCAAAACTCAGCTGTTCCCCATCTCAGCCCAGAAAGCAGGTAGAACAAGTTTTGTGGTGCCTTTCTCTTGCCTACCAGGGTAGTGTAAAATCTACCAACAGAACTCGTTTCTGGCACCTTCCCCGGTGGAGGTGTGCATGGGGTGTGTTTGGAACATTTTGTCAGCAGCCGAGTCCAAAATTCAGCCGTTCCCCATCTCAGCCAGGAAAGCAGGTAGAACAAGTTTTGTGGTGCCTTTCAGCTGCCTACTGGGGTACTGTAAAAACTACCAACAGAACTCGTTTCTGGCACCTTCCCCGGTGGAGTTGTGCATGGGGTGTGTTTGGAACATTTTGTCACCAGCCGAGTCCAAAACTCAGCTGTTCCCCATCTCAGCCCAGAAAGCAGGTAGAACAAGTTTTGTGGTGCCTTTCAGCTTCCTACCGGGGTACTGTAAAAACTACCAACAGAACTCGTTTCTGGCACCTTTGCCGGTGGAGCTGTGCATGGGGTGTGTTTGGAACATTTTGTCACCAGCCGAGTCCAAAATTCAGCCGTTCCCCATCTCAGCCCAGAAAGCAGGTAGAACAAGTTTTGTGGTGCCTTTCAGCTTCCTACCGGGGTACTGTAAAAACTACCAACAGAACTCGTTTCTGGCACCTTCCCCGGTGGAGGTGTGCATGGGGTGTGTTTGGAACATTTTGTCACCAGCCGAGTCCAAAATTCAGCGATTCTCCATCTCAGCCCAGAAAGCAGGTAGAACAAGTTTTGTGGTGCCTTTCAGCTGCCTACCGGGGTAGTGTAAAAACTACCAACAGAACTCGTTTCTGGCACCTTCCCCGGTGGAGTTGTGCATGGGGTGTGTTTGGAACATTTTGTCAGCAGCCGAGTCCAAAATTCAGCTGATCCCCATCTAAGCTCAGAAAGCAGGTAGAACAAGTTTTGTGGTGCCTTTCAGCTGCCTACCGGGGTAGTGTAAAAACTACCAACAGAACTCGTTTCTGGCACCTTTGCCGGTGGAGCTGTGCATGGGGTGTGTTTGGAACATTTTGTCACCAGCCGAGTCCAAAACTCAGCTGTTCCCCATCTCAGCCCAGAAAGCAGGTAGAACAAGTTTTGTGGTGCCTTTCTCTTGCCTACCAGGGTAGTGTAAAATCTACCAACAGAACTCGTTTCTGGCACCTTCCCCGGTGGAGGTGTGCATGGGGTGTGTTTGGAAAATTTTGTCAGCAGCCGAGTCCAAAATTCAGCCGTTCCCCATCTCAGCCCAGAAAGCAGGTAGAACAAGTTTTGTGGTGCCTTTCAGCTGCCTACCGGGGTAGTGTAAAAACTACCAACAGAACTCGTTTCTGGCACCTTCCCCGGTGGAGTTGTGCATGGGGTGTGTTTGGAACATTTTGTCAGCAGCCGAGTCCAAAATTCAGCGATTCCTCATCTCAGCCCAGAAAGCAGGTACAACAACTTTTGTGGTGCCTTTCAGCTGCCTACCGGGGTAGTGTAAAAACTACCAACAGAACTCGTTTCTGGCACCTTCCCCGGTGGAGGTGTGCATGGGGTGTGTTTGGAAAATTTTTTCACCAGCCGAGTCCAAAATTCAGCTGTTCCCCATCTCAGCCCAGAAAGCAGGTAGAAAAACTTTTGTGGTGCCTTTCAGCTGCCTACCGGGGTAGTGTAAAAACTACCAACAGAACTCGTTTCTGGCACCTTCCTCGGTGGAGTTGTGCATGGGGTGTGTTTGGAACATTTTGTCAGCAGCCGAGTCCAAAACTCAGCTGTTCCCCATCTCAGCCCAGAAAGCAGGTAGAACAAGTTTTGTGCTGCCTTTCTCTTGCCTACCAGGGTAGTGTAAAATCTACCAAAAGAACTCGTTTCTGGCACCTTTGCCTGTGGAGCTGTGCATGGGGTGTGTTTGGAACATTTTGTCAGCAGCCGAGTCCAAAATTCAGCGATTCTCCATCTCAGCCCAGAAAGCAGGTAGAACAAGTTTTGTGGTGCCTTTCTCTTGCCTACCGGGGTAGTGTAAAAACTACCAACAGAACTCGTTTCTGGCACCTTCCCCGGAGGAGTTGTGCATGGGGTGTGTTTGGAACATTTTGTCAGCAGCCGAGTCCAAAATTCAGCGATTCCCCATCTCAGCCCAGAAAGCAGGTAGAACAAGTTTTGTGGTGCCTTTCAGCTGCCTACCGGGGTAGTGTAAAAACTACCAACAGAACTCATTTCTGGCACCTTCCCCGGTGGAGTTGTGCATGGGGTGTGTTTGGAACATTCTGTCACCAGCCGAGTCCAAAATTCAGCTGTTCCCCATCTCAGCCCAGAAAGCAGGTAGAACAAGTTTTGTGGTGCCTTTCAGCTGCCTACTGGGGTACTGTAAAAACTACCAACAGATCTCGTTTCTGGCACCTTCCCCGGTGGAGGTGTGCATGGGGTGTGTTTGGAAAATTTTGTCAGCAGCCGAGTCCAAAATTCAGCCGTTCCCCATCTCAGCCCAGAAAGCAGGTAGAAAAACTTTTGTGGTGCCTTTCAGCTGCCTACCGGGGTAGTCTAAAAACTACCAACAGAACTCGTTTCTGGCACCTTTGCCGGTGGAGTTGTGCATGGGGTGTGTTTGGAACATTTTGTCACCAGCCGAGTCCAAAATTCAGCGATTCCTCATCTCAGCCCAGAAAGCAGGTAGAACAAGTTTTGTGGTGCCTTTCAGCTGCCTACCGGGGTAGTGTAAAAACTACCAACAGAACTCGTTTCTGGCACCTTCCCCGGTGGAGGTGTGCATGGGGTGTGTTTGGAAAATTTTTTTACCAGCCGAGTCCAAAATTCAGCTGTTCCCCATCTCAGCCCAGAAAGCAGGTAGAACAAGTTTTGTGGTGCCTTTCAGCTGCCTACCGGGCTAGTGTAAAAACTACCAACAGAACTAGTTTCTGGCACCTTCCTCGGTGGAGTTGTGCATGGGGTGTGTTTGGAACATTTTGTCAGCAGCCGAGTCCAAAACTCAGCTGTTCCCCATCTCAGCCCAGAAAGCAGGTAGAAAAACTTTTGTGGTGCCTTTCAGCTGCCTACCGGGGTAGTGTAAAAACTACCAACAGAACTCGTTTCTGGCACCTTCCCCGGTGGAGTTGTGCATGGGGTGTGTTTGGAACATTTTGTCAGCAGCCGAGTCCAAAATTCAGCGATTCTCCATCTCAGCCCAGAAAGCAGGTAGAACAAGTTTTGTGGTGCCTTTCTCTTGCCTACCGGGGTATTGTAAAAACTACCAACAGAACTCGTTTCTGGCACCTTCCCCGGAGGAGTTGTGCATGGGGTGTGTTTGGAACATTTTGTCAGCAGCCGAGTCCAAAATTCAGCGATTCCCCATCTCAGCCCAGAAAGCAGGTAGAACAAGTTTTGTGGTGCCTTTCAGCTGCCTACCGGGGTAGTGTAAAAACTACCAACAGAACTCATTTCTGGCACCTTCCCCGGTGGAGTTGTGCATGGGGTGTGTTTGGAACATTTTGTCAGCAGCCGAGTCCAAAATTCAGCGATTCTCCTTCTCAGCCCAGAAAGCAGGTAGAACAAGTTTTGTGGTGCCTTTCAGCTGCCTACCGGGGTAGTGTAAAAACTACCAACAGATCTCGTTTCTGGCACCTTCCCCGGTGGAGGTGTGCATGGGGTGTGTTTGGAACATTTTGTCAGCAGCCGAGTCCAAAATTCAGCCGTTCCTCATCTCAGCCCAGAAAGCAGGTAGAACAAGTTTTGTGGTGCCTTTCAGCTGCCTACTGGGGTACTGTAAAAACTACCAACAGAACTCGTTTCTGGCACCTTTGCCGGTGGAGGTGTGCATGGGGTGTGTTTGGAACATTTTGTCAGCAGCCGAGTCCAAAATTCAGCGATTCTCCATCTCAGCCCAGAAAGCAGGTAGAACAAGTTTTGTGGTGCCTTTCAGCTGCCTACCGGGGTAGTGTAAAAACTACCAACAGAACTCGTTTCTGGCACCTTTGCCGGTGGAGTTGTGCATGGGGTGTGTTTGGAACATTTTGTTACCAGCCGAGTCCAAAATTCAGCCGTTCCCCATCTCAGCCCAGAAAGCAGGTAGAACAAGTTTTGTGGTGCCTTTCAGCTTCCTACCGGGGTACTGTAAAAACTACCAACAGAACTCGTTTCTGGCACCTTTGCCGGTGGAGGTGTGCATGGGGTGTGTTTGGAACATTTTGTCACCAGCCGAGTCCAAAATTCAGCCGTTCCCCATCTCAGCCCAGAAAGCAGGTACAACAAGTTTTGTGGTGCCTTTCAGCTGCCTACCGGGGTAGTGTAAAAATAACAACAGAACTCGTTTCTGGCACCTTCCCCGGTGGAGTTGTGCATGGGGTGTGTTTGGAACATTTTGTCAGCAGCCGAGTCCAAAATTCAGCCGTTCCCCATCTCAGCCAGGAAAGCAGGTAGAACAAGTTTTGTGGTGCCTTTCAGCTGCCTACTGGGGTACTGTAAAAACTACCAACAGAACTCGTTTCTGGCACCTTCCCCGGTGGAGGTGTGCATGGGGTGTGTTTGGAACATTTTGTCACCAGCCGAGTCCAAAACTCAGCTGTTCCCCATCTCAGCCCAGAAAGCAGGTAGAACAAGTTTTGTGGTGCCTTTCAGCTTCCTACCGGGGTACTGTAAAAACTACCAACAGAACTCGTTTCTGGCACCTTTGCCGGTGGAGCTGTGCATGGGGTGTGTTTGGAACATTTTGTCACCAGCCGAGTCCAAAATTCAGCCGTTCCCCATCTCAGCCCAGAAAGCAGGTAGAACAAGTTTTGTGGTGCCTTTCAGCTTCCTACCGGGGTACTGTAAAAACTACCAACAGAACTCGTTTCTGGCACCTTCCCCGGTGGAGGTGTGCATGGGGTGTGTTTGGAACATTTTGTCACCAGCCGAGTCCAAAATTCAGCGATTCTCCATCTAAGCCCAGAAAGCAGGTAGAACAAGTTTTGTGGTGCCTTTCAGCTGCCTACCGGGGTAGTGTAAAAACTACCAACAGAACTCGTTTCTGGCACCTTCCCCGGTGGAGTTGTGCATGGGGTGTGTTTGGAACATTTTGTCAGCAGCCGAGTCCAAAATTCAGCTGATCCCCATCTAAGCTCAGAAAGCAGGTAGAAAAACTTTTGTGGTGCCTTTCAGCTGCCTACCGGGGTAGTGTCAAAACTACCAACAGAACTCGTTTCTGGCACCTTTGCCGGTGGAGCTGTGCATGGGGTGTGTTTGGAACATTTTGTCACCAGCCGAGTCCAAAACTCAGCTGTTCCCCATCTCAGCCCAGAAAGCAGGTAGAACAAGTTTTGTGGTGCCTTTCTCTTGCCTACCAGGGTAGTGTAAAATCTACCAACAGAACTCGTTTCTGGCACCTTCCCCGGTGGAGGTGTGCATGGGGTGTGTTTGGAAAATTTTGTCAGCAGCCGAGTCCAAAATTCAGCCGTTCCCCATCTCAGCCCAGAAAGCAGGTAGAACAACTTTTGTGGTGCCTTTCAGCTGCCTACCAGGGTAGTGTAAAATCTACCAAAAGAACTCGTTTCTGGCACCTTTGCCTGTGGAGCTGTGCATGGGGTGTGTTTGGAACATTTTGTCAGCAGCCGAGTCCAAAATTCAGCCGTTCCCCATCTCAGCCCAGAAAGCAGGTAGAACAAGTTTTGTGGTGCCTTTCAGCTGCCTACCGGGGTAGTGTAAAAACTACCAACAGAACTCGTTTCTGGCACCTTCCTCGGTGGAGTTGTGCATGGGGTGTGTTTGGAATATTTTGTCACCAGCCGGGTCCAAAATTCAGCTGTTCCCCATCTCAGCCCAGAAAGCAAGTAGAACAAGTTTTGTGGTGCCTTTCAGCTGCCTACCGGGGTAGTGTAAAAACTACCAACAGAACTCGTTTCTGGCACCTTCCCCGGTGGAGTTGTGCATGGGGTGTGTTTGGAACATTTTGTCAGCAGCCGAGTCCAAAATTCAGCCGTTCCCCATCTCAGCCCAGAAAGCAGGTAGAACAAGTTTTGTGGTGCCTTTCAGCTGCCTACCGGGGTAGTGTAAAAACTACCAACAGAACTCGTTTCTGGCACCTTTGCCGGTGGAGCTGTGCATGGGGTGTGTTTGGAACATTTTGTCAGCAGCCGAGTCCAAAATTCAGCGGTTCCCCATCTCAGCCCAGAAAGCAGGTAGAACAAGTTTTGTGGTGCCTTTCAGCTGCCTACTGGGGTAGTGTAAAAACTACCAACAGAACTCGTTTCTGGCACCTTCCCCGGTGGAGGTGTGCATGGGGTGTGTTAGGAACATTTTGTCACCAGCCGAGTCCAAAATTCAGCGATTCTCCATCTCAGCCCAGAAAGCAGGTAGAACAAGTTTTGTGGTGCCTTTCAGCTGCCTACCGGGGTAGTGTAAAAACTACCAACAGAACTCGTTTCTGGCACCTTCCTCGGTGGAGTTGTGCATGGGGTGTGTTTGGAACATTTTGTTACCAGCCGAGTCCAAAATTCAGCCGTTCCCCATCTCAGCCCAGAAAGCAGGTAGAACAAGTTTTGTGGTGCCTTTCAGCTTCCTACCGGGGTACTGTAAAAACTACCAACAGAACTCGTTTCTGGCACCTTTGCCGGTGGAGCTGTGCATGGGGTGTGTTTGGAACATTTTGTCACCAGCCGAGTCCAAAATTCAGCCGTTCCCCATCTCAGCCCAGAAAGCAGGTACAACAAGTTTTGTGGTGCCTTTCAGCTGCCTACCGGGGTAGTGTAAAAATTACCAACAGAACTCGTTTCTGGCACCTTCCCCGGTGGAGGTGTGCATGGGGTGTGTTTGGAAAATTTTTTCACCAGCCGAGTCCAAAATTCAGCTGTTCCCCATCTCAGCCCAGAAAGCAGGTAGAAAAACTTTTGTGGTGCCTTTCAGCTGCCTACCGGGGTAGTGTAAAAACTACCAACAGAACTCGTTTCTGGCACCTTCCTCGGTGGAGTTGTGCATGGGGTGTGTTTGGAACATTTTGTCAGCAGCTGAGTCCAAAATTCAGCTGTTCCCCATCTCAGCCCAGAAAGCAGGTAGAACAAGTTTTGTGGTGCCTTTCTCTTGCCTACCGGGGTAGTGTAAAAACTACCAACAGAACTCGTTTCTGGCACCTTCCCCGGTGGAGTTGTGCATGGGGTGTGTTTGGAACATTTTGTCAGCAGCCGAGTCCAAAATTCAGCCGTTCCCCATCTCAGCCCAGAAAGCAGGTACAACAAGTTTTGTGGTGCCTTTCAGCTGCCTACCGGGGTAGTGTAAAAACTACCAACAGAACTCGTTTCTGGCACCTTCCCCGGTGGAGTTGTGCATGGGGTGTGTTTGGAACATTTTGTCAGCAGCCGAGTCCAAAATTCAGCTGATCCCCATCTAAGCTCAGAAAGCAGGTAGAAAAACTTTTGTGGTGCCTTTCAGCTGCCTACTGGGGTAGTGTAAAAACTACCAACAGAACTCGTTTCTGGCACCTTCCCCGGTGGAGTTGTGCATGGGGTGTGTTTGGAACATTTTGTCAGCAGCCGAGTCCAAAATTCAGCGATTCTCCATCTCAGCCCAGAAAGCAGGTAGAACAAGTTTTGTGGTGCCTTTCAGCTGCCTACCGGGGTAGTGTAAAAACTACCAACAGAACTCGTTTCTGGCACCTTCCCCGGTGGAGTTGTGCATGGGGTGTGTTTGGAACATTTTGTTACCAGCCGAGTCCAAAATTCAGCCGTTCCTCATCTCAGCCCAGAAAGCAGGTAGAACAAGTTTTGTGGTGCCTTTCAGCTGCCTACTGGGGTACTGTAAAAACCACCAACAGAAATCGTTTCTGGCACCTTCCTCGGTGGAGTTGTGCATGGGGTGTGTTTGGAACATTTTGTCAGCAGCCGAGTCCAAAATTCAGCTGTTCCCCATCTCAGCCCAGAAAGCAGGTAGAACAAGTTTTGTGGTGCCTTTCTCTTGCCTACCGGGGTAGTGTAAAAACTACCAACAGAACTCGTTTCTGGCACCTTCCCCGGTGGAGTTGTGCATGGGGTGTGTTTGGAACATTTTGTCAGCAGCCGAGTCCAAAATTCAGCCGTTCCCCATCTCAGCCCAGAAAGCAGGTACAACAAGTTTTGTGGTGCCTTTCAGCTGCCTACCGGGGTAGTGTAAAAACTACCAACAGAACTCGTTTCTGGCACTTTCCCCGGTGGAGTTGTGCATGGGGTGTGTTTGGAACATTTTGTCACCAGCCGAGTCCAAAATACAGCTGATCCCCATCTAAGCTCAGAAAGCAGGTAGAAAAACTTTTGTGGTGCCTTTCAGCTGCCTACTGGGGTAGTGTAAAAACTACCAACAGAACTCGTTTCTGGCACCTTCCCCGGTGGAGTTGTGCATGGGGTGTGTTTGGAACATTTTGTCAGCAGCCGAGTCCAAAATTCAGCGATTCTCCATCTCAGCCCAGAAAGCAGGTACAACAAGTTTTGTGGTGCCTTTCAGCTGCCTACCGGGGTAGTGTAAAAACTACCAACAGAACTCGTTTCTGGCACCTTCCCCGGTGGAGTTGTGCATGGGGTGTGTTTGGAACATTTTGTTACCAGCCGAGTCCAAAATTCAGCCGTTCCTCATCTCAGCCCAGAAAGCAGGTAGAACAAGTTTTGTGGTGCCTTTCAGCTGCCTACCGGGGTACTGTAAAAACCACCAACAGAAATCGTTTCTGGCACCTTCCTCGGTGGAGTTGTGCATGGGGTGTGTTTGGAACATTTTGTCAGCAGCCGAGTCCAAAACTCAGCTGTTCCCCATCTCAGCCCAGAAAGCAGGTAGAAAAACTTTTGTGGTGCCTTTCAGCTGCCTACCGGGGTAGTGTAAAAACTACCAACAGAACTCGATTCTGGCACCTTCCCCGGTGGAGTTGTGCATGGGGTGCGTTTGGAACATTTTGTCAGCAGCCGAGTCCAAAACTCAGCTGTTCCCCATCTCAGCCCAGAAAGCAGGTAGAAAAACTTTTGTGGTGCCTTTCAGCTGCCTACCAGGGTAGTGTAAAATCTACCAAAAGAACTCGTTTCTGGCACCTTTGCCTGTGGAGCTGTGCATGGGGTGTGTTTGGAACATTTTGTCAGCAGCCGAGTCCAAAATTCAGCCGTTCCCCATCTCAGCCCAGAAAGCAGGTAGAACAAGTTTTGTGCTGCCTTTCTCTTGCCTAGCAGGGTAGTGTAAAATCTACCAGCAGAACTCCTTTCTGGCACCTTCCCCGGTGGAGTTGTGCATGGGCTGTGATTGGAACATTTTGTCAGCAGCCGAGTCCAAAATTCAGCCGTTCCCCATCTCAGCCCAGAAAGCAGGTAGAACAAGTTTTGTGGTGCCTTTCAGCTGCCTACCGGGGTAGTGTAAAAACTACCAAGAGAACTCGTTTCTGGCATCTTTGCCGGTGGAGTTGTGCATGGGGTATGTTTGGAATATTTTGTCACCAGCTGGGTCCAAAATTCAGCCGTTCCCCATCTCAGCCCAGAAAGCAGGTAGAACAAGTTTTGTGGTGCCTTTCAGCTGCCTACCGGGGTAGTGTAAAAACTACCAACAGAACTCGATTCTGGCACCTTCCCCGGTGGAGTTGTGCATGGGGTGTGTTTGGAACATTTTGTCAGCAGCCGAGTCCAAAACTCAGCTGTTCCCCATCTCAGCCCAGAAAGCAGGTAGAAAAACTTTTGTGGTGCCTTTCAGCTGCCTACCGGGGTAGTGTAAAAACTACCAACAGAACCTCGTTTCTGGCACCTTTGCCGGTGGAGCTGTGCATGGGGTGTGTTTGGAACATTTTGTTACCAGCCGAGTCCAAAATTCAGCTGTTCCCCATCTCAGTCCAGAAAGCAGGTAGAACAAGTTTTCTGGTGCCTTTCAGCTGCCCACCGGGGTAGTGTAAAAACTACCAACAGAACTCGTTTCTGGCACCTTCCCCGGTGGAGTTGTGCATGGGGTGTGTTTGGAACATTTTGTTACCAGCCGAGTCCAAAATTCAGCCGTTCCTCATCTCAGCCCAGAAAGCAGGTAGAACAAGTTTTGTGGTGCCTTTCAGCTGCCTACCGGGGTAGTGTAAAAACTACCAACAGAACTCGTTTCTGGCACCTTCCCCGGTGGAGGTGTGCATGGGGTGTGTTTGGAACATTTTGTCGCCAGCAGAGTCCAAAATTCAGCCTTTCCCCATCTCAGCCCAGAAAGCAGGTAGAACAACTTTTCTGGTGCCTTTCTGCTGCCTACCGGGGTACTGTAAAAACTACCAACAGAACTCGTTTCTGGCACCTTCCCCGGTGGAGTTGTGCATGGGCTGTGATTGGAACATTCTTGTCACATGCCGAGTCCAATATTTAGCCGTTCCCCACCTCAGCCCAGAAAGCAGGTAGAAAAACCTTTGTGGTGTCTTTCAGCTGTCTACCGGAGGAACGTAAAAACTACCAACAGAACTCATTTCTGGCACCTTCCCCGGTGGAGTTGTGCATGGGGTGTGTTTGGAACATTTTGTCACCAGCCGAGTCCAAAATTCAGCGATTCTCCTTCTCAGCCCAGAAAGCAGGTAGAACAAGTTTTGTGGTGCCTTTCAGCTGCCTACCGGGGTAGTGTAAAAACTACCAACAGAACTCGTTTCTGGCACCTTCCCCGGAGAAGTTGTGCATGGGGTGTGTTTGGAACATTTTGTCAGCAGCCGAGTCCAAAATTCAGCGGTTCCCCATCTCAGCCCAGAAAGCAGGTAGAACAAGTTTTCTGGTGCCTTTCAGCTGCCTACTGGGGTAGTGTAAAAACTACCAACAGAACTCGTTTCTGGCACCTTCCCCGGTGGAGTTGTGCATGGGGTGTGTTTGGAACATTTTGTCACCAGCCGAGTCCAAAATTCAGCCGTTCCCCATCTCAGCCCAGAAAGCAGGTAGAACAAGTTTTGTGGTGCCTTTCTCTTGCCTACCGGGGTAGTGTAAAAACTACCAACAGAACTCGTTTCTGGCACCTTTGCCTGTGGAGCTGTGCATGGGGTGTGTTTGGAACATTTTGTCAGCAGCCGAGTCCAAAATTCAGCCGTTCCCCATCTCAGCCCAGAAAGCAGGTAGAACAAGTTTTGTGGTGCCTTTCAGCTGCCTACCGGGGTAGTGTAAAAACTACCAACAGAACTCGTTTCTGGCACCTTCCTCGGTGGAGTTGTGCATGGGGTGTGTTTGGAACATTTTGTCAGCAGCCGAGTCCAAAACTCAGCTGTTCCCCATCTCAGCCCAGAAAGCAGGTAGAACAAGTTTTGTGGTGCCTTTCAGCTGCCTACCGGGGTAGTGTAAAAACTACCAACAGAACTCGTTTCTGGCACCTTTGCCTGTGGAGCTGTGCATGGGGTGTGTTTGGAACATTTTGTCACCAGCCGAGTCCAAAATTCAGCCGTTCCCCATCTCAGCCCAGAAAGCAGGTAGAACAAGTTTTGTGGTGCCTTTCAGCTGCCTACCGGGGTAGTGTAAAAACTACCAAGAGAACTCGTTTCTGGCATCTTTGCCGGTGGAGTTGTGCATGGGGTGTGTTTGGAACATTTTGTCAGCAGCCGAGTCCAATATTTAGCCGTTCCCCACCTCAGCCCAGAAAGCAGGTAGAACAAGTTTTGTGGTGCCTTTCAGCTGCCTACCGGGGTAGTGTAAAAACTACCAACAGAACTCGATTCTGGCACCTTCCCCGGTGGAGTTGTGCATGGGGTGTGTTTGGAACATTTTGTCAGCAGCCGAGTCCAAAACTCAGCTGTATCCCATCTCAGCCCAGAAAGCAGGTAGAAAAAGTTTTGTGGTGCCTTTCAGCTGCCTACCGGGGTAGTGTAAAAACTACCAACAGAACTCGTTTCTGGCACCTTTGCCGGTGGAGCTGTGCATGGGGTGTGTTTGGAACATTTTGTTACCAGCCGAGTCCAAAATTCAGCTGTTCCCCATCTCAGTCCAGAAAGCAGGTAGAACAAGTTTTCTGGTGCCTTTCAGCTGCCCACCGGTGTAGTGTAAAAACTACCAACAGAACTCGTTTCTGGCACCTTCCCCGGTGGAGTTGTGCATGGGGTGTGTTTGGAACATTTTGTTACCAGCCGAGTCCAAAATTCAGCCGTTCCTCATCTCAGCCCAGAAAGCAGGTAGAACAAGTTTTGTGGTGCCTTTCAGCTGCCTACCGGGGTACTGTAAAAACTACCAACAGAACTCGTTTCTGGCACCTTCCCCGGTGGAGTTGTGCATGGGGTGTGTTTGGAACATTTTGTCGCCAGCAGAGTCCAAAATTCAGCCTTTCCCCATCTCAGCCCAGAAAGCAGGTAGAACAACTTTTCTGGTGCCTTTCTGCTGCCTACCGGGGTACTGTAAAAACTACCAACAGAACTCCTTTCTGGCACCTTCCCCGGTGGAGTTGTGCATGGGCTGTGATTGGAACATTCTTGTCACATGCCGAGTCCAATATTTAGCCGTTCCCCACCTCAGCCCAGAAAGCAGGTAGAAAAACCTTTGTGGTGTCTTTCAGCTGTCTACCGGAGGAACGTAAAAACTACCAACAGAACTCGTTTCTGGCACCTTCCCCGGTGGAGTTGTGCATGGGGTGTGTTTGGAACATTTTGTTACCAGCCGAGTCCAAAATTCAGCGATTCTCCTTCTCAGCCCAGAAAGCAGGTAGAACAAGTTTTCTGGTGCCTTTCAGCTGCCTACCGGGGTAGTGTAAAAACTACCAACAGAACTCGTTTCTGGCACCTTCCCCGGAGAAGTTGTGCATGGGGTGTGTTTGGAACATTTTGTCACCAGCCGAGTCCAAAATTCAGCTGTTCCCCATCTCAGCCCAGAAAGCAGGTAGAACAACTTTTGTGGTGCCTTTCAGCTGCCTACCGGGGTAGTGTAAAAACTACCAACAGAACTCGTTTCTGGCACCTTCCTCGGTGGAGTTGTGCATGGGGTGTGTTTGGAACATTTTGTCTGCAGCCGAGTCCAAAACTCAGCTGTTCCCCATCTCAGCCCAGAAAGCAGGTAGAACAAGTTTTGTGGTGCCTTTCAGCTGCCTACCGGGGTAGTGTAAAAACTACCAACAGAACTCGTTTCTGGCACCTTCCTCGGTGGAGTTGTGCATGGGGTGTGTTTGGAACATTTTGTTACCAGCCGAGTCCAAAACTCAGCTGTTCCCCATCTCAGCCCAGAAAGCAGGTAGAACAAGTTTTGTGGTGCCTTTCAGCTGCCTACTGGGGTACTGTAAAAACTACCAACAGAACTCGTTTCTGGCACCTTCCCCGGTGGAGGTGTGCATGGGGTGTGTTTGGAACATTTTGTCACCAGCCGAGTCCAAAATTCAGCGATTCTCCATCTCAGCCCAGAAAGCAGGTAGAACAAGTTTTGTGGTGCCTTTCAGCTGCCTACCGGGGTAGTGTAAAAACTACCAACAGAACTCGTTTCTGGCACCTTCCTCGGTGGAGTTGTGCATGGGGTGTGTTTGGAACATTTTGTTACCAGCCGAGTCCAAAATTCAGCCGTTCCCCATCTCAGCCCAGAAAGCAGGTAGAACAAGTTTTGTGGTGCCTTTCAGCTTCCTACCGGGATACTGTAAAAACTACCAACAGAACTCGTTTCTGGCACCTTCCCCGGTGGAGTTGTGCATGGGGTGTGTTTGGAACATTTTGTCAGCAGCCGAGTCCAATATTTAGCCGTTCCCCACCTCAGGCCAGAAAGCAGGTAGAAAAACTTTTGTGGTGCCTTTCAGCTGCCTACCGGGGTAGTGTAAAAACTACCAACAGAACTCGTTTCTGGCACCTTCCCCGGTGGAGTTGTGCATGGGGTGTGTTTGGAACATTTTGTCACCAGCCGAGTCCAAAATTCAGCGATTCTCCTTCTCAGCCCAGAAAGCAGGTAGAACAAGTTTTGTGGTGCCTTTCAGCTGCCTACCGGGGTAGTGTAAAAACTACCAACAGAACTCGTTTCTGGCACCTTTGCCGGTGGAGGTGTGCATGGGGTGTGTTTGGAAAATTTTGTCACCAGCCGAGTCCAAAATTCAGCCGTTCCCCATCTCAGCCCAGAAAGCAGGTAGAACAAGTTTTGTGGTGCCTTTCAGCTGCCTACCGGGGTAGTGTAAAATCTACCAACAGAACTCGTTTCTGGCACCTTTGCCTGTGGAGCTGTGCATGGGGTGTGTTTGGAACATTTTGTCACCAGCCGAGTCCAAAATTCAGCCGTTCCCCATCTCAGCCCAGAAAGCAGGTAGAACAAGTTTTGTGGTGCCTTTCAGCTGCCTACCGGGGTAGTGTAAAAACTACCAACAGAACTCGTTTCTGGCACCTTCCCCGGAGGAGTTGTGCATGGGGTGTGTTTGGAACATTTTGTCAGCAGCCGAGTCCAAAATTCAGCGATTCTCCATCTCAGCCCAGAAAGCAGGTAGAACAAGTTTTGTGGTGCCTTTCAGCTGCCTACCGGGGTAGTGTAAAAACTACCAACAGAACTCGTTTCTGGCACCTTCCTCGGTGGAGTTGTGCATGGGGTGTGTTTGGAACATTTTGTTACCAGCCGAGTCCAAAATTCAGCCGTTCCCCATCTCAGCCCAGAAAGCAGGTAGAACAAGTTTTGTGGTGCCTTTCAGCTTCCTACCGGGATACTGTAAAAACTACCAACAGAACTCGTTTCTGGCACCTTCCCCGGTGGAGTTGTGCATGGGGTGTGTTTGGAACATTTTGTCAGCAGCCGAGTCCAATATTTAGCCGTTCCCCACCTCAGGCCAGAAAGCAGGTAGAAAAACTTTTGTGGTGCCTTTCAGCTGCCTACCGGGGTAGTGTAAAAACTACCAACAGAACTCGTTTCTGGCACCTTCCCCGGTGGAGTTGTGCATGGGGTGTGTTTGGAACATTTTGTCACCAGCCGAGTCCAAAATTCAGCGATTCTCCTTCTCAGCCCAGAAAGCAGGTAGAACAAGTTTTGTGGTGCCTTTCAGCTGCCTACCGGGGTAGTGTAAAAACTACCAACAGAACTCGTTTCTGGCACCTTTGCCGGTGGAGGTGTGCATGGGGTGTGTTTGGAAAATTTTGTCACCAGCCGAGTCCAAAATTCAGCCGTTCCCCATCTCAGCCCAGAAAGCAGGTAGAACAAGTTTTGTGGTGCCTTTCAGCTGCCTACCGGGGTAGTGTAAAATCTACCAACAGAACTCGTTTCTGGCACCTTTGCCTGTGGAGCTGTGCATGGGGTGTGTTTGGAACATTTTGTCACCAGCCGAGTCCAAAATTCAGCCGTTCCCCATCTCAGCCCAGAAAGCAGGTAGAACAAGTTTTGTGGTGCCTTTCAGCTGCCTACCGGGGTAGTGTAAAAACTACCAACAGAACTCGTTTCTGGCACCTTCCCCGGAGGAGTTGTGCATGGGGTGTGTTTGGAACATTTTGTCAGCAGCCGAGTCCAAAATTCAGCGATTCTCCATCTCAGCCCAGAAAGCAGGTAGAACAAGTTTTGTGGTGCCTTTCAGCTGCCTACCGGGGTACTGTAAAAACTACCAACAGAACTCGTTTCTGGCACCTTCCTCGGTGGAGTTGTGCATGGGGTGTGTTTGGAACATTTTGTTACCAGCCGAGTCCAAAACTCAGCTGTTCCCCATCTCAGCCCAGAAAGCAGGTAGAACAAGTTTTGTGGTGCCTTTCAGCTGCCTACCGGGGTAGTGTAAAAACTACCAACAGAACTCGTTTCTGGCACCTTTGCCGGTGGAGCTGTGCATGGGGTGTGTTTGGAACATTTTGTCAGCAGCCGAGTCCAAAATTCAGCCGTTCCCCATCTCAGCCCAGAAAGCAGGTAGAACAAGTTTTGTGGTGCCTTTCAGCTGCCTACTGGGGTACTGTAAAAACTACCAACAGAACTCGTTTCTGGCACCTTCCCCGGTGGAGGTGTGCATGGGGTGTGTTTGGAACATTTTGTCACCAGCCGAGTCCAAAATTCAGCGATTCTCCATCTCAGCCCAGAAAGCAGGTAGAACAAGTTTTGTGGTGCCTTTCAGCTGCCTACCGGGGTAGTGTAAAAACTACCAACAGAACTCGTTTCTGGCACCTTCCTCGGTGGAGTTGTGCATGGGGTGTGTTTGGAACATTTTGTCAGCAGCCGAGTCCAAAATTCAGCCGTTCCCCATCTCAGCCCAGAAAGCAGGTAGAACAAGTTTTGTGGTGCCTTTCAGCTGCCTACCGGGGTAGTGTAAAAACTACCAACAGAACTCGTTTCTGGCACCTTTGCCGGTGGAGCTGTGCATGGGGTGTGTTTGGAACATTTTGTCAGCAGCCGAGTCCAAAATTCAGCCGTTCCCCATCTCAGCCCAGAAAGCAGGTAGAACAAGTTTTGTGGTGCCTTTCAGCTGCCTACCGGGGTAGTGTAAAAACTACCAACAGAACTCGTTTCTGGCACCTTCCCCGGTGGAGTTGTGCATGGGGTGTGTTTGGAACATTTTGTCACCAGCCGAGTCCAAAATTCAGCGATTCTCCTTCTCAGCCCAGAAAGCAGGTAGAACAAGTTTTGTGGTGCCTTTCAGCTGCCTACCGGGGTAGTGTAAAAACTACCAACAGAACTCGTTTCTGGCACCTTTGCCGGTGGAGGTGTGCATGGGGTGTGTTTGGAAAATTTTGTCAGCAGCCGAGTCCAAAATTCAGCCGTTCCCCATCTCAGCCCAGAAAGCAGGTAGAACAAGTTTTGTGGTGCCTTTCAGCTGCCTACCGGGGTAGTGTAAAAACTACCAACAGAACTCGTTTCTGGCACCTTCCCCGGTGGAGGTGTGCATGGGGTGTGTTTGGAACATTTTGTCAGCAGCCGAGTCCAAAATTCAGCGATTCCCCATCTCAGCCCAGAAAGCAGGTAGAACAAGTTTTGTGGTGCCTTTCAGCTGCCTACCGGGGTACTGTAAAAACTACCAACAGAACTCGTTTCTGGCACCTTCCCCGGAGGAGTTGTGCATGGGGTGTGTTTGGAACATTTTGTCACCAGCCGAGTCGAAAATTCAGCGATTCCCCATCTCAGCCCAGAAAGCAGGTAGAACAAGTTTTCTGGTGCCTTTCAGCTGCCTACCGGGGTAGTGTAAAAACTACCAACAGAACTCGTTTCTGGCACCTTCCCCGGTGGAGTTGTGCATGGGGTGTGTTTGGAACATTTTGTTACCAGCCGAGTCCAAAATTCAGCCGTTCCTCATCTCAGCCCAGAAAGCAGGTAGAACAAGTTTTCTGGTGCCTTTCAGCTGCCTACCGGGGTAGTGTAAAAACTACCAACAGAACTCGTTTCTGGCACCTTCCTCGGTGGAGTTGTGCATGGGGTGTGTTTGGAACATTTTGTCAGCAGCCGAGTCCAAAACTCAGCTGTTCCCCATCTCAGCCCAGAAAGCAGGTACAAAAGGTTTTGTGGTGCCTTTCAGCTGCCTACCGGGGTAGTGTAAAAACTACCAACAGAACTCGTTTCTGGCACCTTTGCCGGTGGAGGTGTGCATGGGGTGTGTTTGGAAAATTTTGTCAGCAGCCGAGTCCAAAATTCAGCCGTTCCCCATCTCAGCCCAGAAAGCAGGTAGAACAAGTTTTGTGGTGCCTTTCAGCTGCCTACCGGGGTAGTGTAAAAACTACCAACAGAACTCGTTTCTGGCACCTTTGCCGGTGGAGCTGTGCATGGGGTGTGTTTGGAACATTTTGTCAGCAGCCGAGTCCAAAATTCAGCCGTTCCCCATCTCAGCCCAGAAAGCAGGTAGAACAAGTTTTGTGGTGCCTTTCAGCTGCCTACTGGGGTACTGTAAAAACTACCAACAGAACTCGTTTCTGGCACCTTCCCCGGTGGAGGTGTGCATGGGGTGTGTTTGGAACATTTTGTCAGCAGCCGAGTCCAAAATTCAGCTGTTCTCCATCTCAGCCCAGAAAGCAGGTAGAACAAGTTTTGTGGTGCCTTTCAGCTGCCTACCGGGGTAGTGTAAAAACTACCAACAGAACTCGTTTCTGGCACCTTCCTCGGTGGAGTTGTGCATGGGGTGTGTTTGGAACATTTTGTTACCAGCCGAGTCCAAAATTCAGCCGTTCCCCATCTCAGCCCAGAAAGCAGGTAGAACAAGTTTTGTGGTGCCTTTCAGCTTCCTACCGGGATACTGTAAAAACTACCAACAGAACTCGTTTCTGGCACCTTCCCCGGAGGAGTTGTGCATGGGGTGTGTTTGGAACATTTTGTCAGCAGCCGAGTCCAAAATTCAGCGATTCTCCATCTCAGCCCAGAAAGCAGGTAGAACAAGTTTTGTGGTGCCTTTCAGCTGCCTACCGGGGTACTGTAAAAACTACCAACAGAACTCGTTTCTGGCACCTTCCTCGGTGGAGTTGTGCATGGGGTGTGTTTGGAACATTTTGTTACCAGCCGAGTCCAAAACTCAGCTGTTCCCCATCTCAGCCCAGAAAGCAGGTAGAACAAGTTTTGTGGTGCCTTTCAGCTGCCTACCGGGGTAGTGTAAAAACTACCAACAGAACTCGTTTCTGGCACCTTTGCCGGTGGAGCTGTGCATGGGGTGTGTTTGGAACATTTTGTCAGCAGCCGAGTCCAAAATTCAGCCGTTCCCCATCTCAGCCCAGAAAGCAGGTAGAACAAGTTTTGTGGTGCCTTTCAGCTGCCTACTGGGGTACTGTAAAAACTACCAACAGAACTCGTTTCTGGCACCTTCCCCGGTGGAGGTGTGCATGGGGTGTGTTTGGAACATTTTGTCACCAGCCGAGTCCAAAATTCAGCGATTCTCCATCTCAGCCCAGAAAGCAGGTAGAACAAGTTTTGTGGTGCCTTTCAGCTGCCTACCGGGGTAGTGTAAAAACTACCAACAGAACTCGTTTCTGGCACCTTCCTCGGTGGAGTTGTGCATGGGGTGTGTTTGGAACATTTTGTCAGCAGCCGAGTCCAAAATTCAGCCGTTCCCCATCTCAGCCCAGAAAGCAGGTAGAACAAGTTTTGTGGTGCCTTTCAGCTGCCTACCGGGGTAGTGTAAAAACTACCAACAGAACTCGTTTCTGGCACCTTTGCCGGTGGAGCTGTGCATGGGGTGTGTTTGGAACATTTTGTCAGCAGCCGAGTCCAAAATTCAGCCGTTCCCCATCTCAGCCCAGAAAGCAGGTAGAACAAGTTTTGTGGTGCCTTTCAGCTGCCTACCGGGGTAGTGTAAAAACTACCAACAGAACTCGTTTCTGGCACCTTCCCCGGTGGAGTTGTGCATGGGGTGTGTTTGGAACATTTTGTCACCAGCCGAGTCCAAAATTCAGCGATTCTCCTTCTCAGCCCAGAAAGCAGGTAGAACAAGTTTTGTGGTGCCTTTCAGCTGCCTACCGGGGTAGTGTAAAAACTACCAACAGAACTCGTTTCTGGCACCTTTGCCGGTGGAGGTGTGCATGGGGTGTGTTTGGAAAATTTTGTCAGCAGCCGAGTCCAAAATTCAGCCGTTCCCCATCTCAGCCCAGAAAGCAGGTAGAACAAGTTTTGTGGTGCCTTTCAGCTGCCTACCGGGGTAGTGTAAAAACTACCAACAGAACTCGTTTCTGGCACCTTCCCCGGTGGAGGTGTGCATGGGGTGTGTTTGGAACATTTTGTCAGCAGCCGAGTCCAAAATTCAGCGATTCCCCATCTCAGCCCAGAAAGCAGGTAGAACAAGTTTTGTGGTGCCTTTCAGCTGCCTACCGGGGTACTGTAAAAACTACCAACAGAACTCGTTTCTGGCACCTTCCCCGGAGGAGTTGTGCATGGGGTGTGTTTGGAACATTTTGTCACCAGCCGAGTCGAAAATTCAGCGATTCCCCATCTCAGCCCAGAAAGCAGGTAGAACAAGTTTTCTGGTGCCTTTCAGCTGCCTACCGGGGTAGTGTAAAAACTACCAACAGAACTCGTTTCTGGCACCTTCCCCGGTGGAGTTGTGCATGGGGTGTGTTTGGAACATTTTGTTACCAGCCGAGTCCAAAATTCAGCCGTTCCTCATCTCAGCCCAGAAAGCAGGTAGAACAAGTTTTCTGGTGCCTTTCAGCTGCCTACCGGGGTAGTGTAAAAACTACCAACAGAACTCGTTTCTGGCACCTTCCTCGGTGGAGTTGTGCATGGGGTGTGTTTGGAACATTTTGTCAGCAGCCGAGTCCAAAACTCAGCTGTTCCCCATCTCAGCCCAGAAAGCAGGTACAAAAGGTTTTGTGGTGCCTTTCAGCTGCCTACCGGGGTAGTGTAAAAACTACCAACAGAACTCGTTTCTGGCACCTTTGCCGGTGGAGGTGTGCATGGGGTGTGTTTGGAAAATTTTGTCAGCAGCCGAGTCCAAAATTCAGCCGTTCCCCATCTCAGCCCAGAAAGCAGGTAGAACAAGTTTTGTGGTGCCTTTCAGCTGCCTACCGGGGTAGTGTAAAAACTACCAACAGAACTCGTTTCTGGCACCTTCCCCGGTGGAGGTGTGCATGGGGTGTGTTTGGAACATTTTGTCAGCAGCCGAGTCCAAAATTCAGCGATTCCCCATCTCAGCCCAGAAAGCAGGTAGAACAAGTTTTGTGGTGCCTTTCAGCTGCCTACCGGGGTAGTGTAAAAACTACCAACAGAACTCGTTTCTGGCACCTTCCTCGGTGGAGTTGTGCATGGGGTGTGTTTGGAACATTTTGTTACCAGCCGAGTCCAAAACTCAGCTGTTCCCCATCTCAGCCCAGAAAGCAGGTAGAACAAGTTTTGTGGTGCCTTTCAGCTGCCTACCGGGGTAGTGTAAAAACTACCAACAGAACTCGTTTCTGGCACCTTCCCCGGTGGAGTTGTGCATGGGGTGTGTTTGGAACATTTTGTCAGCAGCCGAGTCCAATATTTAGCCGTTCCCCACCTCATCCCAGAAAGCAGGTAGAAAAACTTTTGTGGTGCCTTTCAGCTGCCTACCGGGGTAGTGTAAAAACTACCAACAGAACTCGTTTCTGGCACCTTCCCCGGTGGAGTTGTGCATGGGGTGTGTTTGGAACATTTTGTCACCAGCCGAGTCCAAAATTCAGCGATTCTCCTTCTCAGCCCAGAAAGCAGGTAGAACAAGTTTTGTGGTGCCTTTCAGCTGCCTACCGGGGTAGTGTAAAAACTACCAACAGAACTCGTTTCTGGCACCTTTGCCGGTGGAGGTGTGCATGGGGTGTGTTTGGAAAATTTTGTCAGCAGCCGAGTCCAAAATTCAGCCGTTCCCCATCTCAGCCCAGAAAGCAGGTAGAACAAGTTTTGTGGTGCCTTTCAGCTGCCTACCGGGGTAGTGTAAAAACTACCAACAGAACTCGTTTCTGGCACCTTCCCCGGTGGAGGTGTGCATGGGGTGTGTTTGGAACATTTTGTCAGCAGCCGAGTCCAAAATTCAGCGATTCCCCATCTCAGCCCAGAAAGCAGGTAGAACAAGTTTTGTGGTGCCTTTCAGCTGCCTACCGGGGTACTGTAAAAACTACCAACAGAACTCGTTTCTGGCACCTTCCTCGGTGGAGTTGTGCATGGGGTGTGTTTGGAACATTTTGTTACCAGCCGAGTCCAAAACTCAGCTGTTCCCCATCTCAGCCCAGAAAGCAGGTAGAACAAGTTTTGTGGTGCCTTTCAGCTGCCTACCGGGGTAGTGTAAAAACTACCAACAGAACTCGTTTCTGGCACCTTCCCCGGTGGAGTTGTGCATGGGGTGTGTTTGGAACATTTTGTCAGCAGCCGAGTCCAATATTTAGCCGTTCCCCACCTCAGCCCAGAAAGCAGGTAGAAAAACTTTTGTGGTGCCTTTCAGCTGCCTACCGGGGTAGTGTAAAAACTACCAACAGAACTCGTTTCTGGCACCTTCCCCGGTGGAGTTGTGCATGGGGTGTGTTTGGAACATTTTGTCACCAGCCGAGTCCAAAATTCAGCGATTCTCCTTCTCAGCCCAGAAAGCAGGTAGAACAAGTTTTGTGGTGCCTTTCAGCTGCCTACCGGGGTAGTGTAAAAACTACCAACAGAACTCGTTTCTGGCACCTTCCCCGGTGGAGGTGTGCATGGGGTGTGTTTGGAACATTTTGTCAGCAGCCGAGTCCAAAATTCAGCGATTCCCCATCTCAGCCCAGAAAGCAGGTAGAACAAGTTTTGTGGTGCCTTTCAGCTGCCTACCGGGGTACTGTAAAAACTACCAACAGAACTCGTTTCTGGCACCTTCCCCGGAGGAGTTGTGCATGGGGTGTGTTTGGAACATTTTGTCAGCAGCCGAGTCCAAAATTCAGCGGTTCCCAATCTCAGCCCAGAAAGCAGGTAGAACAAGTTTTCTGGTGCCTTTCAGGTGCCTACCGGGGTAGTGTAAAAACTACCAACAGAACTCGTTTCTGGCACCTTCCCCGGTGGAGTTGTGCATGGGGTGTGTTTGGAACATTTTGTTACCAGCCGAGTCCAAAATTCAGCCGTTCCTCATCTCAGCCCAGAAAGCAGGTAGAACAAGTTTTCTGGTGCCTTTCAGCTGCCTACCGGGGTAGTGTAAAAACTACCAACAGAACTCGTTTCTGGCACCTTCCTCGGTGGAGTTGTGCATGGGGTGTGTTTGGAACATTTTGTCAGCAGCCGAGTCCAAAACTCAGCTGTTCCCCATCTCAGCCCAGAAAGCAGGTACAAAAGGTTTTGTGGTGCCTTTCAGCTGCCTACCGGGGTAGTGTAAAAAACTACCAACAGAACTCGTTTCTGGCACCTTTGCCGGTGGAGGTGTGCATGGGGTGTGTTTGGAAAATTTTGTCAGCAGCCGAGTCCAAAATTCAGCCGTTCCCCATCTCAGCCCAGAAAGCAGGTAGAACAAGTTTTGTGGTGCCTTTCAGCTGCCTACCGGGGTAGTGTAAAAACTACCAACAGAACTCGTTTCTGGCACCTTCCCCGGTGGAGGTGTGCATGGGGTGTGTTTGGAACATTTTGTCAGCAGCCGAGTCCAAAATTCAGCGATTCCCCATCTCAGCCCAGAAAGCAGGTAGAACAAGTTTTGTGGTGCCTTTCAGCTGCCTACCGGGGTACTGTAAAAACTACCAACAGAACTCGTTTCTGGCACCTTCCTCGGTGGAGTTGTGCATGGGGTGTGTTTGGAACATTTTGTTACCAGCCGAGTCCAAAACTCAGCTGTTCCCCATCTCAGCCCAGAAAGCAGGTAGAACAAGTTTTGTGGTGCCTTTCAGCTGCCTACCGGGGTAGTGTAAAAACTACCAACAGAACTCGTTTCTGGCACCTTTGCCGGTGGAGGTGTGCATGGGGTGTGTTTGGAACATTTTGTCAGCAGCCGAGTCCAAAATTCAGCTGTTCCCCATCTCAGCCCAGAAAGCAGGTAGAACAAGTTTTGTGGTGCCTTTCAGCTGCCTACTGGGGTACTGTAAAAACTACCAACAGAACTCGTTTCTGGCACCTTCCCCGGTGGAGGTGTGCATGGGGTGTGTTTGGAACATTTTGTCAGCAGCCGAGTCCAAAATTCAGCGATTCTCCATCTCAGCCCAGAAAGCAGGTAGAACAAGTTTTGTGGTGCCTTTCAGCTGCCTACCGGGGTAGTGTAAAAACTACCAACAGAACTCGTTTCTGGCACCTTCCTCGGTGGAGTTGTGCATGGGGTGTGTTTGGAACATTTTTTCACCAGCCGAGTCCAAAATTCAGCCGTTCCCCATCTCAGCCCAGAAATAAGGTAGAACAAGTTTTGTGGTGCCTTTCAGCTTCCTACCGGGGTACTGTAAAAACTACCAACAGAACTCGTTTCTGGCACCTTCCCCGGTGGAGTTGTGCATGGGGTGTGTTTGGAACATTTTGTCAGCAGCCGAGTCCAATATTTAGCCGTTCCCCACCTCAGCCCAGAAAGCAGGTAGAAAAACTTTTGTGGTGCCTTTCAGCTGCCTACCGGGGTAGTGTAAAAACTACCAACAGAACTCGTTTCTGGCACCTTCCCCGGTGGAGTTGTGCATGGGGTGTGTTTGGAACATTTTGTCACCAGCCGAGTCCAAAATTCAGCGATTCTCCTTCTCAGCCCAGAAAGCAGGTAGAACAAGTTTTGTGGTGCCTTTCAGCTGCCTACCGGGGTAGTGTAAAAACTACCAACAGAACTCGTTTCTGGCACCTTTGCCGGTGGAGGTGTGCATGGGGTGTGTTTGGAAAATTTTGTCAGCAGCCGAGTCCAAAATTCAGCTGTTCCCCATCTCAGCCCAGAAAGCAGGTAGAACAAGTTTTGTGGTGCCTTTCAGCTGCCTACCGGGGTAGTGTAAAAACTACCAACAGAACTCGTTTCTGGCACCTTCCCCGGTGGAGGTGTGCATGGGGTGTGTTTGGAACATTTTGTCAGCAGCCGAGTCCAAAATTCAGCGATTCCCCATCTCAGCCCAGAAAGCAGGTAGAACAAGTTTTGTGGTGCCTTTCAGCTGCCTACCGGGGTACTGTAAAAACTACCAACAGAACTCGTTTCTGGCACCTTCCCCGGAGGAGTTGTGCATGGGGTGTGTTTGGAACATTTTGTCAGCAGCCGAGTCCAAAATTCAGCGGTTCCCCATCTCAGCCCAGAAAGCAGGTAGAACAAGTTTTCTGGTGCCTTTCAGCTGCCTACCGGGGTAGTGTAAAAACTACCAACAGAACTCGTTTCTGGCACCTTCCCCGGTGGAGTTGTGCATGGGGTGTGTTTGGAACATTTTGTTACCAGCCGAGTCCAAAATTCAGCCGTTCCTCATCTCAGCCCAGAAAGCAGGTAGAACAAGTTTTCTGGTGCCTTTCAGCTGCCTACCGGGGTAGTGTAAAAACTACCAACAGAACTCGTTTCTGGCACCTTCCTCGGTGGAGTTGTGCATGGGGTGTGTTTGGAACATTTTGTCAGCAGCCGAGTCCAAAACTCAGCTGTTCCCCATCTCAGCCCAGAAAGCAGGTACAAAAGGTTTTGTGGTGCCTTTCAGCTGCCTACCGGGGTAGTGTAAAAACTACCAACAGAACTCGTTTCTGGCACCTTTGCCGGTGGAGGTGTGCATGGGGTGTGTTTGGAAAATTTTGTCAGCAGCCGAGTCCAAAATTCAGCCGTTCCCCATCTCAGCCCAGAAAGCAGGTAGAACAAGTTTTGTGGTGCCTTTCAGCTGCCTACCGGGGTAGTGTAAAAACTACCAACAGAACTCGTTTCTGGCACCTTCCCCGGTGGAGGTGTGCATGGGGTGTGTTTGGAACATTTTGTCAGCAGCCGAGTCCAAAATTCAGCGATTCCCCATCTCAGCCCAGAAAGCAGGTAGAACAAGTTTTGTGGTGCCTTTCAGCTGCCTACCGGGGTACTGTAAAAACTACCAACAGAACTCGTTTCTGGCACCTTCCTCGGTGGAGTTGTGCATGGGGTGTGTTTGGAACATTTTGTTACCAGCCGAGTCCAAAACTCAGCTGTTCCCCATCTCAGCCCAGAAAGCAGGTAGAACAAGTTTTGTGGTGCCTTTCAGCTGCCTACCGGGGTATTGTAAAAACTACCAACAGAACTCGTTTCTGGCACCTTCCCCGGTGGAGTTGTGCATGGGGTGTGTTTGGAACATTTTGTCAGCAGCCGAGTCCAAAATTCAGCGATTCTCCATCTCAGCCCAGAAAGCAGGTAGAACAAGTTTTGTGGTGCCTTTCAGCTGCCTACCGGGGTAGTGTAAAAACTACCAACAGAACTCGTTTCTGGCACCTTCCTCGGTGGAGTTGTGCATGGGGTGTGTTTGGAACATTTTTTCACCAGCCGAGTCCAAAATTCAGCCGTTCCCCATCTCAGCCCAGAAAGCAGGTAGAACAAGTTTTGTGGTGCCTTTCAGCTTCCTACCGGGGTACTGTAAAAACTACCAACAGAACTCGTTTCTGGCACCTTCCCCGGTGGAGTTGTGCATGGGGTGTGTTTGGAACATTTTGTCAGCAGCCGAGTCCAATATTTAGCCGTTCCCCACCTCAGCCCAGAAAGCAGGTAGAAAAACTTTTGTGGTGCCTTTCAGCTGCCTACCGGGGTAGTGTAAAAACTACCAACAGAACTCGTTTCTGGCACCTTCCCCGGTGGAGTTGTGCATGGGGTGTGTTTGGAACATTTTGTCACCAGCCGAGTCCAAAATTCAGCGATTCTCCTTCTCAGCCCAGAAAGCAGGTAGAACAAGTTTTGTGGTGCCTTTCAGCTGCCTACCGGGGTAGTGTAAAAACTACCAACAGAACTCGTTTCTGGCACCTTTGCCTGTGGAGGTGTGCATGGGGTGTGTTTGGAAAATTTTGTCAGCAGCCGAGTCCAAAATTCAGCCGTTCCCCATCTCAGCCCAGAAAGCAGGTAGAACAAGTTTTGTGGTGCCTTTCAGCTGCCTACCGGGGTAGTGTAAAAACTACCAACAGAACTCGTTTCTGGCACCTTCCCCGGTGGAGGTGTGCATGGGGTGTGTTTGGAACATTTTGTCAGCAGCCGAGTCCAAAATTCAGCGATTCCCCATCTCAGCCCAGAAAGCAGGTAGAACAAGTTTTGTGGTGCCTTTCAGCTGCCTACCGGGGTACTGTAAAAACTACCAACAGAACTCGTTTCTGGCACCTTCCCCGGAGGAGTTGTGCATGGGGTGTGTTTGGAACATTTTGTCAGCAGCCGAGTCCAAAATTCAGCGGTTCCCCATCTCAGCCCAGAAAGCAGGTAGAACAAGTTTTCTGGTGCCTTTCAGCTGCCTACCGGGGTAGTGTAAAAACTACCAACAGAACTCGTTTCTGGCACCTTCCCCGGTGGAGTTGTGCATGGGGTGTGTTTGGAACATTTTGTTACCAGCCGAGTCCAAAATTCAGCCGTTCCTCATCTCAGCCCAGAAAGCAGGTAGAACAAGTTTTCTGGTGCCTTTCAGCTGCCTACCGGGGTAGTGTAAAAACTACCAACAGAACTCCTTTCTGGCACCTTCCTCGGTGGAGTTGTGCATGGGGTGTGTTTGGAACATTTTGTCAGCAGCCGAGTCCAAAACTCAGCTGTTCCCCATCTCAGCCCAGAAAGCAGGTACAAAAGGTTTTGTGGTGCCTTTCAGCTGCCTACCGGGGTAGTGTAAAAACTACCAACAGAACTCGTTTCTGGCACCTTTGCCGGTGGAGGTGTGCATGGGGTGTGTTTGGAAAATTTTGTCAGCAGCCGAGTCCAAAATTCAGCCGTTCCCCATCTCAGCCCAGAAAGCAGGTAGAACAAGTTTTGTGGTGCCTTTCAGCTGCCTACCGGGGTAGTGTAAAAACTACCAACAGAACTCGTTTCTGGCACCTTCCCCGGTGGAGGTGTGCATGGGGTGTGTTTGGAACATTTTGTCAGCAGCCGAGTCCAAAATTCAGCGATTCCCCATCTCAGCCCAGAAAGCAGGTAGAACAAGTTTTGTGGTGCCTTTCAGCTGCCTACCGGGGTACTGTAAAAACTACCAACAGAACTCGTTTCTGGCACCTTCCTCGGTGGAGTTGTGCATGGGGTGTGTTTGGAACATTTTGTTACCAGCCGAGTCCAAAACTCAGCTGTTCCCCATCTCAGCCCAGAAAGCAGGTAGAACAAGTTTTGTGGTGCCTTTCAGCTGCCTACCGGGGTAGTGTAAAAACTACCAACAGAACTCGTTTCTGGCACCTTTGCCGGTGGAGCTGTGCATGGGGTGTGTTTGGAACATTTTGTCAGCAGCCGAGTCCAAAATTCAGCCGTTCCCCATCTCAGCCCAGAAAGCAGGTAGAACAAGTTTTGTGGTGCCTTTCAGCTGCCTACTGGGGTACTGTAAAAACTACCAACAGAACTCGTTTCTGGCACCTTCCCCGGTGGAGGTGTGCATGGGGTGTGTTTGGAACATTTTGTCAGCAGCCGAGTCCAAAATTCAGCGATTCTCCATCTCAGCCCAGAAAGCAGGTAGAACAAGTTTTGTGGTGCCTTTCAGCTGCCTACCGGGGTAGTGTAAAAACTACCAACAGAACTCGTTTCTGGCACCTTCCTCGGTGGAGTTGTGCATGAGGTGTGTTTGGAACATTTTGTCAGCAGCCGAGTCCAAAATTCAGCCGTTCCCCATCTCAGCCCAGAAAGCAGGTAGAACAAGTTTTGTGGTGCCTTTCAGCTGCCTACCGGGGTAGTGTAAAAACTACCAACAGAACTCGTTTCTGGCACCTTCCTCGGTGGAGTTGTGCATGGGGTGTGTTTGGAACATTTTGTCACCAGCCGAGTCCAAAATTCAGCCGTTCCCCATCTCAGCCCAGAAAGCAGGTAGAACAAGTTTTGTGGTGCCTTTCAGCTGCCTACCGGGGGTAGTGTAAAAACTACCAACAGAACTCGTTTCTGGCACCTTCCTCGGTGGAGTTGTGCATGGGGTGTGTTTGGAACATTTTGTTACCAGCCGAGTCCAAAACTCAGCTGTTCCCCATCTCAGCCCAGAAAGCAGGTAGAACAAGTTTTGTGGTGCCTTTCAGCTGCCTACCGGGGTAGTGTAAAAACTACCAACAGAACTCGTTTCTGGCACCTTTGCCGGTGGAGCTGTGCATGGGGTGTGTTTGGAACATTTTGTCAGCAGCCGAGTCCAAAATTCAGCCGTTCCCCATCTCAGCCCAGAAAGCAGGTAGAACAAGTTTTGTGGTGCCTTTCAGCTGCCTACTGGGGTACTGTAAAAACTACCAACAGAACTCGTTTCTGGCACCTTCCCCGGTGGAGGTGTGCATGGGGTGTGTTTGGAACATTTTGTCAGCAGCCGAGTCCAAAATTCAGCGATTCTCCATCTCAGCCCAGAAAGCAGGTAGAACAAGTTTTGTGGTGCCTTTCAGCTGCCTACCGGGGTAGTGTAAAAACTACCAACAGAACTCGTTTCTGGCACCTTCCCCGGAGGAGTTGGCATGGGGTGTGTTTGGAACATTTTGTCAGCAGCCGAGTCCAAAATTCAGCGGTTCCCCATCTCAGCCCAGAAAGCAGGTAGAACAAGTTTTGTGGTGCCTTTCAGCTGCCTACCGGGGTAGTGTAAAAACTACCAACAGAACTCGTTTCTGGCACCTTTGCCGGTGGAGGTGTGCATGGGGTGTGTTTGGAACATTTTGTCACCAGCCGAGTCCAAAATTCAGCCGTTCCCCATCTCAGCCCAGAAAGCAGGTAGAACAACTTTTGTGGTGCCTTTCAGATGCCTACTGGGGTACTGTAAAAACTACCAACAGAACTCGTTTCTGGCACCTTCCCCGGAGGAGTTGTGCATGGGGTGTGTTTGGAACATTTTGTCAGCAGCCGAGTCCAAAATTCAGCGATTCTCCTTCTCAGCCCAGAAAGCAGGTAGAACAAGTTTTGTGGTGCCTTTCAGCTGCCTACCGGGGTACTGTAAAAACTACCAGCAGAACTCCTTTCTGGCACCTTCCCCGGTGGAGTTGTGCATGGGCTGTGATTGGAACATTCTTGTCACATGCCGAGTCCAATATTTAGCCGTTCCCCACCTCAGCACAGAAAGCAGGTAGAAAAACCTTTGTGGTGTCTTTCAGCTGTCTACCGGAGGAACGTAAAAACTACCAACAGAACTCGTTTCTGGCACCTTTGCCGGTGGAGCTGTGCATGGGGTGTGTTTGGAACATTTTGTCAGCAGCCGAGTCCAAAATTGAGCCGTTCCCCATCTCAGCCCAGAAAGCAGGTAGAACAAGTTTTGTGGTGCCTTTCAGCTGCCTACCGGGGTAGTGTAAAAACTACCAACAGAACTCGTTTCTGGCACCTTCCCCGGTGGAGGTGTGCATGGGGTGTGTTTGGAACATTTTGTCACCAGCCGAGTCCAAAATTCAACGATTCTCCATCTCAGCCCAGAAAGCAGGTAGAACAAGTTTTGTGGTGCCTTTCAGCTGCCTACCGGGGTACTGTAAAAACTACCAACAGAACTCGTTTCTGGCACCTTCCCCGGTGGAGTTGTGCATGGGGTGTGTTTGGAACATTTTGTCAGCAGCCGAGTCCAAAACTCAGCTGTTCCCCATCTCAGCCCAGAAAGCAGGTAGAACAACTTTTGTGGTGCCTTTCAGCTTCCTACCGGGGTACTGTAAAAACTACCAACAGAACTCGTTTCTGGCACCTTTGCCGGTGGAGCTGTGCATGGGGTGTGTTTGGAACATTTTGTTACCAGCCGAGTCCAAAATTCAGCGGTTCCCCATCTCAGCCCAGAAAGCAGGTAGAACAAGTTTTGTGGTGCCTTTCAGCTGCCTACCGGGGTAGTGTAAAAACTACCAACAGAACTCGTTTCTGGCACCTTCCCCGGTGGAGTTGTGCATGGGGTGTGTTTGGAACATTTTGTTACCAGCCGAGTCCAAAATTCAGCCGTTCCTCATCTCAGCCCAGAAAGCAGGTAGAAAAACTTTTGTGGTGCCTTTCAGCTGCCTACCGGGGTAGTGTAAAAACTACCAACAGAACTCGTTTCTGGCACCTTCCTCGGTGGAGTTGTGCATGGGGTGTGTTTGGAACATTTTGTCAGCAGCTGAGTCCAAAATTCAGCTGTTCCCCATCTCAGCCCAGAAAGCAGGTACAAAAGGTTTTGTGGTGCCTTTCAGCTGCCTACCGGGGTAGTGTAAAAACTACCAACAGAACTCGTTTCTGGCACCTTTGCCGGTGGAGGTGTGCATGGGGTGTGTTTGGAACATTTTGTCACCAGCCGAGTCCAAAATTCAGCCGTTCCCCATCTCAGCCCAGAAAGCAGGTAGAACAACTTTTGTGGTGCCTTTCAGATGCCTACTGGGGTACTGTAAAAACTACCAACAGAACTCGTTTCTGGCACCTTCCCCGGAGGAGTTGTGCATGGGGTGTGTTTGGAACATTTTGTCAGCAGCCGAGTCCAAAATTCAGCGATTCTCCTTCTCAGCCCAGAAAGCAGGTAGAACAAGTTTTGTGGTGCCTTTCAGCTGCCTACCGGGGTACTGTAAAAACTACCAGCAGAACTCCTTTCTGGCACCTTCCCCGGTGGAGTTGTGCATGGGCTGTGATTGGAACATTCTTGTCACATGCCGAGTCCAATATTTAGCCGTTCCCCACCTCAGCACAGAAAGCAGGTAGAAAAACCTTTGTGGTGTCTTTCAGCTGTCTACCGGAGGAACGTAAAAACTACCAACAGAACTCGTTTCTGGCACCTTTGCCGGTGGAGCTGTGCATGGGGTGTGTTTGGAACATTTTGTCAGCAGCCGAGTCCAAAATTGAGCCGTTCCCCATCTCAGCCCAGAAAGCAGGTAGAACAAGTTTTGTGGTGCCTTTCAGCTGCCTACCGGGGTAGTGTAAAAACTACCAACAGAACTCGTTTCTGGCACCTTCCCCGGTGGAGGTGTGCATGGGGTGTGTTTGGAACATTTTGTCACCAGCCGAGTCCAAAATTCAACGATTCTCCATCTCAGCCCAGAAAGCAGGTAGAACAAGTTTTGTGGTGCCTTTCAGCTGCCTACCGGGGTACTGTAAAAACTACCAACAGAACTCGTTTCTGGCACCTTCCCCGGTGGAGTTGTGCATGGGGTGTGTTTGGAACATTTTGTCAGCAGCCGAGTCCAAAATTCAGCGATTCCCCATCTCAGCCCAGAAAGCAGGTAGAACAACTTTTGTGGTGCCTTTCAGCTTCCTACCGGGGTACTGTAAAAACTACCAACAGAACTCGTTTCTGGCACCTTTGCCGGTGGAGCTGTGCATGGGGTGTGTTTGGAACATTTTGTTACCAGCCGAGTCCAAAATTCAGCGGTTCCCCATCTCAGCCCAGAAAGCAGGTAGAACAAGTTTTGTGGTGCCTTTCAGCTGCCTACCGGGGTAGTGTAAAAATTACCAACAGAACTCGTTTCTGGCACCTTCCCCGGTGGAGTTGTGCATGGGGTGTGTTTGGAACATTTTGTCACCAGCCGAGTCCAAAATTCAGCGATTCCTCATCTCAGCCCAGAAAGCAGGTAGAAAAACTTTTGTGGTGCCTTTCAGCTGCCTACCGGGGTAGTGTAAAAACTACCAACAGAACTCGTTTCTGGCACCTTCCCCGGTGGAGGTGTGCATGGGGTGTGTTTGGAACATTTTGTCAGCAGCCGAGTCCAAAATTCAGCCGTTCCCCATCTCAGCCCAGAAAGCAGGTAGAAAAACTTTTGTGGTGCCTTACAAATGCCTACCAAGGTAGTGTAAAAACTACCAGGAGAACTCCTGTCTGGCACCTTCCCCGGTGGAGTTGTGCATGGGGTGTGTTTGGAACATTTTGTCACCAGCCGAGTCCAAAATTCAGCGTTTCCCCATCTCAGCCCAGAAAGCAGGTAGAACAAGTTTTGTGGTGCCTTTCAGCTGCCTACCGGGGTAGTGTAAAAACTACCAACAGAACTCGTTTCTGTCACCTTCCCCGGTGGAGTTGTGCATGGGGTGTGTTCGGAACATTTTGTCACCAGCCGAGTCCAAAATTCAGCTGATCCCCATCTAAGCTCAGAAAGCAGGTAGAAAAACTTTTGTGGTGCCTTTCAGCTGCCTACTGGGGTACTGTAAAAACTACCAACAGAACTCGTTTCTGGCACCTTCCCCGGTGGAGTTGTGCATGGGGTGTGTTTGGAACATTTTGTCAGCAGCCGAGTCCAAAATTCAGCGATTCTCCTTCTCAGCCCAGAAAGCAGGTAGAACAAGTTTTGTGGTGCCTTTCAGCTGCCTACCGGGGTACTGTAAAAACTACCAGCAGAACTCCTTTCTGGCACCTTCCCCGGTGGAGTTGTGCATGGGCTGTGATTGGAACATTCTTGTCACATGCCGAGTCCAATATTTAGCCGTTCCCCACCTCAGCCCAGAAAGCAGGTAGAAAAACCTTTGTGGTGTCTTTCAGCTGTCTACCGGAGGAACGTAAAAACTACCAACAGAACTCGTTTCTGGCACCTTCCTCGGTGGAGTTGTGCATGGGGTGTGTTTGGAACATTTTGTCAGCAGCCGAGTCCAAAACTCAGCTGTTCCCCATCTCAGCCCAGAAAGCAGGTACAAAAAGTTTTGTGGTGCCTTTCAGCTGCCTACCGGGGTAGTGTAAAAACTACCAACAGAACTCGTTTCTGGCACCTTTGCCGGTGGAGGTGTGCATGGGGTGTGTTTGGAAAATTTTGTCACCAGCCGAGTCCAAAATTCAGCCGTTCCCCATCTCAGCCCAGAAAGCAGGTAGAACAACTTTTGTGGTGCCTTTCAGCTGCCTACCGGGGTAGTGTAAAAACTACCAACAGAACTCGTTTCTGGCACCTTCCCCGGTGGAGCTGTGCATGGGGTGTGTTTAGAACATTTTGTCAGCAGCCGAGTCCAAAATTCAGCCGTTCCTCATCTCAGCCCAGAAAGCAGGTAGAACAACTTTTGTGGTGCCTTTCAGATGCCTACTGGGGTACTGTAAAAACTACCAACAGAACTCGTTTCTGGCACCTTCCCCGGTGGAGTTGTGCATGGGGTGTGTTTGGAACATTTTGTCACCAGCCGAGTCCAAAATTCAGCGGTTCCCCATCTCAGCCCAGAAAGCAGGTAGAACAAGTTTTGTGGTGCCTTTCAGCTGCCTACCGGGGTAGTGTAAAAATTACCAGCAGAACTCGTTTCTGGCACCTTCCCCGGTGGAGTTGTGCATGGGGTGTGTTTGGAACATTTTGTCAGCAGCCGAGTCCAAAATTCAGCGATTCCTCATCTCAGCCCAGAAAGCAGGTAGAAAAACTTTTGTGGTGCCTTTCAGCTGCCTACCGGGGTAGTGTAAAAACTACCAACAGAACTCGTTTCTGGCACCTTCCCCGGTGGAGGTGTGCATGGGGTGTGTTTGGAAAATTTTTTCACCAGCCGAGTCCAAAATTCAGCTGTTCCCCATCTCAGCCCAGAAAGCAGGTAGAACAAGTTTTGTGGTGCCTTTCAGCTTCCTACCGGGGTAGTGTAAAAACTACCAACAGTACTCGTTTCTGGCACCTTCCTCGGTGGAGTTGTGCATGGGGTGTGTTTGGAACATTTTGTTACCAGCCGAGTCCAAAACTCATCTGTTCCCCATCTCAGCCCAGAAAGCAGGTAGAACAAGTTTTGTGGTGCCTTTCAGCTGCCTACCGGGGTAGTGTAAAAACTACCAACAGAACTCGTTTCTGGCACCTTCCCCGGTGGAGTTGTGCATGGGGTGTGTTTGGAACATTTTGTCACCAGCC
Source organism: Falco cherrug (assembly GCF_023634085.1). NCBI lineage: Eukaryota > Metazoa > Chordata > Aves > Falconiformes > Falconidae > Falco > Falco cherrug. The sequence goes on along the minus strand of NW_026599480.1, from coordinate 499,022 downwards.
GAGTCCAAAATTCAGCTGATCCCAATCTAAGCTCAGAAAGCAGGTAGAAAAACTTTTGTGGTGCCTTTCAGCTGCCTACCGGGGTACTGTAAAAACTACCAACAGAACTCGTTTCTGGCACCTTCCCCGGTGGAGTTGTGCATGGGGTGTGTTTGGAACATTTTGTCAGCAGCCGAGTCCAATATTTAGCCGTTCCCCACCTCAGCCCAGAAAGCAGGTAGAAAAACTTTTGTGGTGCCTTTCAGCTGCCTACCGTGGTAGTGTAAAAACTACCAACAGAACTCGTTTCTGGCACCTTCCCCGGTGGAGTTGTGCATGGGGTGTGTTTGGAACATTTTGTCACCAGCCGAGTCCAAAATTCAGCGATTCTCCTTCTCAGCCCAGAAAGCAGGTAGAACAAGTTTTGTGGTGCCTTTCAGCTGCCTACCGGGGTAGTGTAAAAACTACCAACAGAACTCGTTTCTGGCACCTTCCCCGGAGGAGTTGTGCATGGGGTGTGTTTGGAACATTTTGTCACCAGCCGAGTCCAAAATTCAGCGATTCTCCTTCTCAGCCCAGAAAGCAGGTAGAACAAGTTTTGTGGTGCCTTTCAGCTGCCTACCGGGGTAGTGTAAAAACTACCAACAGAACTCGTTTCTGGCACCTTCCCCGGAGGAGTTGTGCATGGGGTGTGTTTGGAACATTTTGTCACCAGCCGAGTCCAAAATTCAGCGATTCCCCATCTCAGCCCAGAAAGCAGGTAGAACAAGTTTTGTGGTGCCTTTCAGCTGCCTACCGGGGTAGTGTAAAAACTACCAACAGAACTCGTTTCTGGCACCTTCCTCGGTGGAGTTGTGCATGGGGTGTGTTTGGAACATTTTGTCAGCAGCCGAGTCCAAAACTCAGCTGTTCCCCATCTCAGCCCAGAAAGCAGGTACAAAAGGTTTTGTGGTGCCTTTCAGCTGCCTACCGGGGTAGTGTAAAAACTACCAACAGAACTCGTTTCTGGCACCTTTGCCGGTGGAGGTGTGCATGGGGTGTGTTTGGAAAATTTTGTCAGCAGCCGAGTCCAAAATTCAGCCGTTCCCCATCTCAGCCCAGAAAGCAGGTAGAACAAGTTTTGTGGTGCCTTTCAGCTGCCTACCGGGGTAGTGTAAAAACTACCAACAGAACTCGTTTCTGGCACCTTCCCCGGTGGAGGTGTGCATGGGGTGTGTTTGGAACATTTTGTCAGCAGCCGAGTCCAAAATTCAGCGATTCTCCATCTCAGCCCAGAAAGCAGGTAGAACAGGTTTTGTGGTGCCTTTCAGCTGCCTACCGGGGTAGTGTAAAAACTACCAACAGAACTCGTTTCTGGCACCTTCCTCGGTGGAGTTGTGCATGGGGTGTGTTTGGAACATTTTGTTACCAGCCGAGTCCAAAACTCAGCTGTTCCCCATCTCAGCCCAGAAAGCAGGTAGAACAAGTTTTGTGGTGCCTTTCAGCTGCCTACCGGGGTAGTGTAAAAACTACCAACAGAACTCGTTTCTGGCACCTTTGCCGGTGGAGCTGTGCATGGGGTGTGTTTGGAACATTTTGTCAGCAGCCGAGTCCAAAATTCAGCCGTTCCCCATCTCAGCCCAGAAAGCAGGTAGAACAAGTTTTTGGTGCCTTTCAGCTGCCTACCGGGGTAGTGTAAAAACTACCAACAGAACTCGTTTCTGGCACCTTCCTCGGTGGAGTTGTGCATGGGGTGTGTTTGGAACATTTTGTCAGCAGCCGAGTCCAAAATTCAGCCGTTCCCCATCTCAGCCCAGAAAGCAGGTAGAACAAGTTTTGTGGTGCCTTTCAGCTGCCTACCGGGGTAGTGTAAAAACTACCAACAGAACTCGTTTCTGGCACCTTCCTCGGTGGAGTTGTGCATGGGGTGTGTTTGGAACATTTTGTTACCAGCCGAGTCCAAAATTCAGCCGTTCCCCATCTCAGCCCAGAAAGCAGGTAGAACAAGTTTTGTGGTGCCTTTCAGCTGCCTACCGGGGTACTGTAAAAACTACCAACAGAACTCGTTTCTGGCACCTTCCTCGGTGGAGTTGTGCATGGGGTGTGTTTGGAACATTTTGTTACCAGCCGAGTCCAAAACTCAGCTGTTCCCCATCTCAGCCCAGAAAGCAGGTAGAACAAGTTTTGTGGTGCCTTTCAGCTGCCTACCGGGGTAGTGTAAAAACTACCAACAGAACTCGTTTCTGGCACCTTTGCCGGTGGAGCTGTGCATGGGGTGTGTTTGGAACATTTTGTCAGCAGCCGAGTCCAAAATTCAGCCGTTCCCCATCTCAGCCCAGAAAGCAGGTAGAACAAGTTTTGTGGTGCCTTTCAGCTGCCTACTGGGGTACTGTAAAAACTACCAACAGAACTCGTTTCTGGCACCTTCCCCGGTGGAGGTGTGCATGGGGTGTGTTTGGAACATTTTGTCAGCAGCCGAGTCCAAAATTCAGCGATTCTCCATCTCAGCCCAGAAAGCAGGTAGAACAAGTTTTGTGGTGCCTTTCAGCTGCCTACCGGGGTAGTGTAAAAACTACCAACAGAACTCGTTTCTGGCACCTTCCTCGGTGGAGTTGTGCATGGGGTGTGTTTGGAACATTTTGTCAGCAGCCGAGTCCAAAATTCAGCGGTTCCCCATCTCAGCCCAGAAAGCAGGTAGAACAAGTTTTGTGGTGCCTTTCAGCTGCCTACCGGGGTAGTGTAAAAACTACCAACAGAACTCGTTTCTGGCACCTTCCCCGGTGGAGTTGTGCATGGGGTGTGTTTGGAACATTTTGTTACCAGCCAAGTCCAAAATTGAGCCGTTCCTCATCTCAGCCCAGAAAGCAGGTAGAACAAGTTTTCTGGTGCCTTTCAGCTGCCTACCGGGGTAGTGTAAAAACTACCAACAGAACTCGTTTCTGGCACCTTCCTCGGTGGAGTTGTGCATGGGGTGTGTTTGGAACATTTTGTCAGCAGCCGAGTCCAAAACTCAGCTGTTCCCCATCTCAGCCCAGAAAGCAGGTACAAAAGGTTTTGTGGTGCCTTTCAGCTGCCTACCGGGGTAGTGTAAAAACTACCAACAGAACTCGTTTCTGGCACCTTTGCCGGTGGAGGTGTGCATGGGGTGTGTTTGGAAAATTTTGTCACCAGCCGAGTCCAAAATTCAGCCGTTCCCCATCTCAGCCCAGAAAGCAGGTAGAACAACTTTTGTGGTGCCTTTCAGATGCCTACTGGGGTACTGTAAAAACTACCAACAGAACTCGTTTCTGGCACCTTCCCCGGAGGAGTTGTGCATGGGGTGTGTTTGGAACATTTTGTCAGCAGCCGAGTCCAAAATTCAGCGATTCTCCTTTTCAGCCCAGAAAGCAGGTAGAACAAGTTTTGTGGTGCCTTTCAGCTGCCTACCGGGGTACTGTAAAAACTACCAGCAGAACTCCTTTCTGGCACCTTCCCCGGTGGAGTTGTGCATGGGCTGTGATTGGAACATTCTTGTCACATGCCGAGTCCAATATTTAGCCGTTCCCCACCTCAGCACAGAAAGCAGGTAGAAAAACCTTTGTGGTGTCTTTCAGCTGTCTACCGGAGGAACGTAAAAACTACCAACAGAACTCGTTTCTGGCACCTTTGCCGGTGGAGCTGTGCATGGGGTGTGTTTGGAACATTTTGTCAGCAGCCGAGTCCAAAATTGAGCCGTTCCCCATCTCAGCCCAGAAAGCAGGTAGAACAAGTTTTCTGGTGCCTTTCAGCTGCCTACCGGGGTAGTGTAAAAACTACCAGCAGAACTCCTTTCTGGCACCTTCCCCGGTGGAGTTGTGCATGGGCTGTGATTGGAACATTCTTGTCACATGCCGAGTCCAATATTTAGCCGTTCCCCACCTCAGCACAGAAAGCAGGTAGAAAAACCTTTGTGGTGTCTTTCAGCTGTCTACCGGAGGAACGTAAAAACTACCAACAGAACTCGTTTCTGGCACCTTTGCCGGTGGAGCTGTGCATGGGGTGTGTTTGGAACATTTTGTCAGCAGCCGAGTCCAAAATTGAGCCGTTCCCCATCTCAGCCCAGAAAGCAGGTAGAACAAGTTTTGTGGTGCCTTTCAGCTGCCTACCGGGGTAGTGTAAAAACTACCAACAGAACTCGTTTCTGGCACCTTCCCCGGTGGAGGTGTGCATGGGGTGTGTTTGGAACATTTTGTCACCAGCCGAGTCCAAAATTCAACGATTCTCCATCTCAGCCCAGAAAGCAGGTAGAACAAGTTTTGTGGTGCCTTTCAGCTGCCTACCGGGGTAGTGTAAAAACTACCAACAGAACTCGTTTCTGGCACCTTCCCCGGTGGAGTTGTGCATGGGGTGTGTTTGGAACATTTTGTCAGCAGCCGAGTCCAAAATTCAGCCGTTCCCCATCTCAGCCCAGAAAGCAGGTAGAACAAGTTTTGTGGTGCCTTTCAGCTGCCTACCGGGGTAGTGTAAAAACTACCAACAGAACTCGTTTCTGGCACCTTCCTCGGTGGAGTTGTGCATGGGGTGTGTTTGGAACATTTTGTTACCAGCCGAGTCCAAAATTCAGCCGTTCCCCATCTCAGCCCAGAAAGCAGGTAGAACAAGTTTTGTGGTGCCTTTCAGCTTCCTACCGGGGTACTGTAAAAACTACCAACAGAACTCGTTTCTGGCACCTTTGCCGGTGGAGCTGTGCATGGGGTGTGTTTGGAACATTTTGTCACCAGCCGAGTCCAAAATTCAGCGGTTCCCCATCTCAGCCCAGAAAGCAGGTAGAACAAGTTTTGTGGTGCCTTTCAGCTGCCTACCGGGGTAGTGTAAAAATTACCAACAGAACTCGTTTCTGGCACCTTCCCCGGTGGAGTTGTGCATGGGGTGTGTTTGGAACATTTTGTCACCAGCCGAGTCCAAAATTCAGCGATTCCTCATCTCAGCCCAGAAAGCAGGTAGAAAAACTTTTGTGGTGCCTTTCAGCTGCCTACCGGGGTAGTGTAAAAACTACCAACAGAACTCGTTTCTGGCACCTTCCCCGGTGGAGGTGTGCATGGGGTGTGTTTGGAACATTTTGTCAGCAGCCGAGTCCAAAATTCAGCCGTTCCCCATCTCAGCCCAGAAAGCAGGTAGAAAAACTTTTGTGGTGCCTTTCAGCTGCCTACCGGGGTAGTGTAAAAACTACCAACAGAACTCGTTTCTGGCACCTTCCTCGGTGGAGTTGTGCATGGGGTGTGTTTGGAACATTTTGTCAGCAGCCGAGTCCAAAACTCAGCTGTTCCCCATCTCAGCCCAGAAAGCAGGTAGAACAAGTTTTGTGGTGCCTTTCAGCTGCCTACCGGGGTAGTGTAAAAACTACCAACAGAACTCGTTTCTGGCACCTTCCCCGGTGGAGTTGTGCATGGGGTGTGTTTGGAACATTTTGTCACCAGCCGAGTCCAAAATTCAGCTGATCCCCATCTAAGCTCAGAAAGCAGGTAGAAAAACTTTTGTGGTGCCTTTCAGCTGCCTACCGGGGTACTGTAAAAACTACCAACAGAACTCGTTTCTGGCACCTTCCCCGGTGGAGGTGTGCATGGGGTGTGTTTGGAACATTTTGTCAGCAGCCGAGTCCAAAATTCAGCGATTCTCCTTCTCAGCCCAGAAAGCAGGTAGAACAAGTTTTGTGGTGCCTTTCAGCTGCCTACCGGGGTACTGTAAAAACTACCAGCAGAACTCCTTTCTGGCACCTTCCCCGGTGGAGTTGTGCATGGGCTGTGATTGGAACATTCTTGTCACATGCCGAGTCCAATATTTAGCCGTTCCCCACCTCAGCCCAGAAAGCAGGTAGAAAAACCTTTGTGGTGTCTTTCAGCTGTCTACCGGAGGAACGTAAAAACTACCAACAGAACTCGTTTCTGGCACCTTCCTCGGTGGAGTTGTGCATGGGGTGTGTTTGGAACATTTTGTCAGCAGCCGAGTCCAAAACTCAGCTGTTCCCCATCTCAGCCCAGAAAGCAGGTACAAAAAGTTTTGTGGTGCCTTTCAGCTGCCTACCGGGGTAGTGTAAAAACTACCAACAGAACTCGTTTCTGGCACCTTTGCCGGTGGAGGTGTGCATGGGGTGTGTTTGGAAAATTTTGTCACCAGCCGAGTCCAAAATTCAGCCGTTCCCCATCTCAGCCCAGAAAGCAGGTAGAACAACTTTTGTGGTGCCTTTCAGCTGCCTACCGGGGTAGTGTAAAAACTACCAACAGAACTCGTTTCTGGCACCTTCCCCGGTGGAGCTGTGCATGGGGTGTGTTTAGAACATTTTGTCACCAGCCGAGTCCAAAATTCAGCCGTTCCCCATCTCAGCCCAGAAAGCAGGTAGAACAAGTTTTGTGGTGCCTTTCAGATGCCTACTGGGGTACTGTAAAAACTACCAACAGAACTCGTTTCTGGCACCTTCCCCGGTGGAGTTGTGCATGGGGTGTGTTTGGAACATTTTGTCACCAGCCGAGTCCAAAATTCAGCGGTTCCCCATCTCAGCCCAGAAAGCAGGTAGAACAAGTTTTGTGGTGCCTTTCAGCTGCCTACCGGGGTAGTGTAAAAATTACCAGCAGAACTCGTTTCTGGCACCTTCCCCGGTGGAGTTGTGCATGGGGTGTGTTTGGAACATTTTGTCACCAGCCGAGTCCAAAATTCAGCGATTCCTCATCTCAGCCCAGAAAGCAGGTAGAAAAACTTTTGTGGTGCCTTTCTCTTGCCTACCGGGGTAGTGTAAAAACTACCAACAGAACTCGTTTCTGGCACCTTCCCCGGTGGAGGTGTGCATGGGGTGTGTTTGGAAAATTTTTTCACCAGCCGAGTCCAAAATTCAGCTGTTCCCCATCTCAGCCCAGAAAGCAGGTAGAAAAACTTTTGTGGTGCCTTTCAGCTTCCTACCGGGGTAGTGTAAAAACTACCAACAGAACTCGTTTCTGGCACCTTCCTCGGTGGAGTTGTGCATGGGGTGTGTTTGGAACATTTTGTTACCAGCCGAGTCCAAAACTCAGCTGTTCCCCATCTCAGCCCAGAAAGCAGGTAGAACAAGTTTTGTGGTGCCTTTCAGCTGCCTACCGGGGTAGTGTAAAAACTACCAACAGAACTCGTTTCTGGCACCTTCCCCGGTGGAGTTGTGCATGGGGTGTGTTTGGAACATTTTGTCACCAGCCGAGTCCAAAATTCAGCTGATCCCCATCTAAGCTCAGAAAGCAGGTAGAAAAACTTTTGTGGTGCCTTTCAGCTGCCTACCGGGGTAGTGTAAAAACTACCAACAGAACTCGTTTCTGGCACCTTCCCCGGTGGAGTTGTGCATGGGGTGTGTTTGGAACATTTTGTCAGCAGCCGAGTCCAATATTTAGCCGTTCCCCACCTCAGCCCAGAAAGCAGGTAGAAAAACTTTTGTGGTGCCTTTCAGCTGCCTACCGGGGTAGTGTAAAAACTACCAACAGAACTCGTTTCTGGCACCTTCCCCGGTGGAGTTGTGCATGGGGTGTGTTTGGAACATTTTGTCACCAGCCGAGTCCAAAATTCAGCGATTCTCCTTCTCAGCCCAGAAAGCAGGTAGAACAAGTTTTGTGGTGCCTTTCAGCTGCCTACCGGGGTAGTGTAAAAACTACCAACAGAACTCGTTTCTGGCACCTTCCCCGGAGGAGTTGTGCATGGGGTGTGTTTGGAACATTTTGTCAGCAGCCGAGTCCAAAATTCAGCGGTTCCCCATCTCAGCCCAGAAAGCAGGTAGAACAAGTTTTCTGGTGCCTTTCAGCTGCCTACCGGGGTAGTGTAAAAACTACCAACAGAACTCGTTTCTGGCACCTTCCCCGGTGGAGTTGTGCATGGGGTGTGTTTGGAACATTTTTTTACCAGCCGAGTCCAAAATTCAGCCGTTCCTCATCTCAGCCCAGAAAGCAGGTAGAACAAGTTTTCTGGTGCCTTTCAGCTGCCTACCGGGGTAGTGTAAAAACTACCAACAGAACTCGTTTCTGGCACCTTCCTCGGTGGAGTTGTGCATGGGGTGTGTTTGGAACATTTTGTCAGCAGCCGAGTCCAAAACTCAGCTGTTCCCCATCTCAGCCCAGAAAGCAGGTAGAAAAACTTTTGTGGTGCCTTTCAGCTGCCTACCGGGGTAGTGTAAAAACTACCAACAGAACTCGTTTCTGGCACCTTTGCCGGTGGAGGTGTGCATGGGGTGTGTTTGGAAAATTTTGTCACCAGCCGAGTCCAAAATTCAGCCGTTCCCCATCTCAGCCCAGAAAGCAGGTAGAACAACTTTTGTGGTGCCTTTCAGCTGCCTACCGGGGTAGTGTAAAAACTACCAACAGAACTCGTTTCTGGCACCTTCCCCGGTGGAGCTGTGCATGGGGTGTGTTTAGAACATTTTGTCAGCAGCCGAGTCCAAAATTCAGCCGTTCCCCATCTCAGCCCAGAAAGCAGGTAGAACAACTTTTGTGGTGCCTTTCAGCTGCCTACCGGGGTAGTGTAAAAACTACCAACAGAACTCGTTTCTGGCACCTTCCTCGGTGGAGTTGTGCATGGGGTGTGTTTGGAACATTTTGTTACCAGCCGAGTCCAAAATTCAGCCGTTCCCCATCTCAGCCCAGAAAGCAGGTAGAACAAGTTTTGTGGTGCCTTTCAGCTTCCTACCGGGGTACTGTAAAAACTACCAACAGAACTCGTTTCTGGCACCTTTGCCGGTGGAGCTGTGCATGGGGTGTGTTTGGAACATTTTGTCACCAGCCGAGTCCAAAATTCAGCGGTTCCCCATCTCAGCCCAGAAAGCAGGTAGAACAAGTTTTGTGGTGCCTTTCAGCTGCCTACCGGGGTAGTGTAAAAATTACCAACAGAACTCGTTTCTGGCACCTTCCCCGGTGGAGTTGTGCATGGGGTGTGTTTGGAACATTTTGTCAGCAGCCGAGTCCAAAATTCAGCGATTCCTCATCTCAGCCCAGAAAGCAGGTAGAAAAACTTTTGTGGTGCCTTTCAGCTGCCTACCGGGGTAGTGTAAAAACTACCAACAGAACTCGTTTCTGGCACCTTCCCCGGTGGAGGTGTGCATGGGGTGTGTTTGGAACATTTTGTCACCAGCCGAGTCCAAAATTCAGCTGTTCCCCATCTCAGCCCAGAAAGCAGGTAGAAAAACTTTTGTGGTGCCTTTCAGCTGCCTACCGGGGTAGTGTAAAAACTACCAACAGAACTCGTTTCTGGCACCTTCCTCGGTGGAGTTGTGCATGGGGTGTGTTTGGAACATTTTGTCAGCAGCCGAGTCCAAAACTCAGCTGTTCCCCATCTCAGCCCAGAAAGCAGGTAGAACAAGTTTTGTGGTGCCTTTCAGCTGCCTACCGGGGTAGTGTAAAAACTACCAACAGAACTCGTTTCTGGCACCTTCCCCGGTGGAGTTGTGCATGGGGTGTGTTTGGAACATTTTGTCACCAGCCGAGTCCAAAATTCAGCTGATCCCCATCTAAGCTCAGAAAGCAGGTAGAAAAACTTTTGTGGTGCCTTTCAGCTGCCTACTGGGGTACTGTAAAAACTACCAACAGAACTCGTTTCTGGCACCTTCCCCGGTGGAGTTGTGCATGGGGTGTGTTTGGAACATTTTGTCAGCAGCCGAGTCCAAAATTCAGCGATTCTCCTTCTCAGCCCAGAAAGCAGGTAGAACAAGTTTTGTGGTGCCTTTCAGCTGCCTACCGGGGTACTGTAAAAAACTACCAGCAGAACTCCTTTCTGGCACCTTCCCCGGTGGAGTTGTGCATGGGCTGTGATTGGAACATTCTTGTCACATGCCGAGTCCAATATTTAGCCGTTCCCCACCTCAGCCCAGAAAGCAGGTAGAAAAACCTTTGTGGTGTCTTTCAGCTGTCTACCGGAGGAACGTAAAAACTACCAACAGAACTCGTTTCTGGCACCTTCCTCGGTGGAGTTGTGCATGGGGTGTGTTTGGAACATTTTGTCAGCAGCCGAGTCCAAAACTCAGCTGTTCCCCATCTCAGCCCAGAAAGCAGGTACAAAAAGTTTTGTGGTGCCTTTCAGCTGCCTACCGGGGTAGTGTAAAAACTACCAACAGAACTCGTTTCTGGCACCTTTGCCGGTGGAGGTGTGCATGGGGTGTGTTTGGAAAATTTTGTCACCAGCCGACTCCAAAATTCAGCCGTTCCCCATCTCAGCCCAGAAAGCAGGTAGAACAACTTTTGTGGTGCCTTTCAGCTGCCTACCGGGGTAGTGTAAAAACTACCAACAGAACTCGTTTCTGGCACCTTCCCCGGTGGAGCTGTGCATGGGGTGTGTTTAGAACATTTTGTCACCAGCCGAGTCCAAAATTCAGCCGTTCCCCATCTCAGCCCAGAAAGCAGGTAGAACAAGTTTTGTGGTGCCTTTCAGCTGCCTACTGGGGTACTGTAAAAACTACCAACAGAACTCGTTTCTGGCACCTTCCCCGGTGGAGTTGTGCATGGGGTGTGTTTGGAACATTTTGTCAGCAGCCGAGTCCAAAATTCAGCGATTCTCCTTCTCAGCCCAGAAAGCAGGTAGAACAAGTTTTGTGGTGCCTTTCAGCTGCCTACTGGGGTACTGTAAAAACTACCAGCAGAACTCGTTTCTGGCACCTTCCCCGGTGGAGTTGTGCATGGGCTGTGATTGGAACATTTTGTCAGCAGCCGAGTCCAAAATTCAGCCGTTCCCCACCTCAGCCCAGAAAGCAGGTAGAAAAACCTTTGTGGTGTCTTTCAGCTGTCTACCGGAGGAACGTAAAAACTACCAACAGAACTCGTTTCTGGCACCTTCCCCGGTGGAGTTGTGCATGGGGTGTGTTTGGAACATTTTGTTACCAGCCGAGTCCAAAATTCAGCCGTTCCCCATCTCAGCCCAGAAAGCAGGTAGAACAAGTTTTGTGGTGCCTTTCAGCTGCCTACCGGGGTAGTGTAAAAACTACCAACAGAACTCGTTTCTGGCACCTTCCCCGGAGGAGTTGTGCATGGGGTGTGTTTGGAACATTTTGTCAGCAGCCGAGTCCAAAATTCAGCGGTTCCCCATCTCAGCCCAGAAAGCAGGTAGAACAAGTTTTGTGGTGCCTTTCAGCTGCCTACCGGGGTAGTGTAAAAACTACCAACAGAACTCGTTTCTGGCACCTTCCCCGGTGGAGTTGTGCATGGGGTGTGTTTGGAACATTTTGTCACCAGCCGAGTCCAAAATTCAGCTGTTCCCCATCTCAGCCCAGAAAGCAGGTAGAACAAGTTTTGTGGTGCCTTTCTCTTGCCTACCGGGGTAGTGTAAAAACTACCAACAGAACTCGTTTCTGGCACCTTCCCCGGAGGAGTTGTGCATGGGGTGTGTTTGGAACATTTTGTCAGCAGCCGAGTCCAAAATTCAGCGATTCCCCATCTCAGCCCAGAAAGCAGGTAGAACAAGTTTTGTGGTGCCTTTCAGCTGCCTACCGGGGTAGTGTAAAAACTACCAACAGAACTCGTTTCTGGCACCTTCCCCGGTGGAGGTGTGCATGGGGTGTGTTTGGAACATTTTGTCACCAGCCAAGTCCAAAATTCAGCGATTCCTCATCTCAGCCCAGAAAGCAGGTAGAACAACTTTTGTGGTGCCTTTCAGCTGCCTACCGGGGTAGTGTAAAAACTACCAACAGAACTCGTTTCTGGCACCTTCCTCGGTGGAGCTGTGCATGGGGTGTGTTTAGAACATTTTGTCACCAGCCGAGTCCAAAATTCAGCCGTTCCCCATCTCAGCCCAGAAAGCAGGTAGAACAAGTTTTGTGGTGCCTTTCAGCTGCCTACTGGGGTACTGTAAAAACTACCAACAGAACTCGTTTCTGGCACCTTCCCCGGTGGAGTTGTGCATGGGGTGTGTTTGGAACATTTTGTCAGCAGCCGAGTCCAAAATTCAGCGATTCTCCTTCTCAGCCCAGAAAGCAGGTAGAACAAGTTTTGTGGTGCCTTTCAGCTGCCTACTGGGGTACTGTAAAAACTACCAGCAGAACTCGTTTCTGGCACCTTCCCCGGTGGAGTTGTGCATGGGCTGTGATTGGAACATTTTGTCAGCAGCCGAGTCCAAAATTCAGCCGTTCCCCACCTCAGCCCAGAAAGCAGGTAGAAAAACCTTTGTGGTGTCTTTCAGCTGTCTACCGGAGGAACGTAAAAACTACCAACAGAACTCGTTTCTGGCACCTTCCCCGGTGGAGTTGTGCATGGGGTGTGTTTGGAACATTTTGTTACCAGCCGAGTCCAAAATTCAGCCGTTCCCCATCTCAGCCCAGAAAGCAGGTAGAACAAGTTTTGTGGTGCCTTTCAGCTGCCTACCGGGGTAGTGTAAAAACTACCAACAGAACTCGTTTCTGGCACCTTCCCCGGAGGAGTTGTGCATGGGGTGTGTTTGGAACATTTTGTCAGCAGCCGAGTCCAAAATTCAGCGGTTCCCCATCTCAGCCCAGAAAGCAGGTAGAACAAGTTTTGTGGTGCCTTTCAGCTGCCTACCGGGGTAGTGTAAAAACTACCAACAGAACTCGTTTCTGGCACCTTCCCCGGTGGAGTTGTGCATGGGGTGTGTTTGGAACATTTTGTCACCAGCCGAGTCCAAAATTCAGCTGTTCCCCATCTCAGCCCAGAAAGCAGGTAGAACAAGTTTTGTGGTGCCTTTCTCTTGCCTACCGGGGTAGTGTAAAAACTACCAACAGAACTCGTTTCTGGCACCTTCCCCGGAGGAGTTGTGCATGGGGTGTGTTTGGAACATTTTGTCAGCAGCCGAGTCCAAAATTCAGCGATTCCCCATCTCAGCCCAGAAAGCAGGTAGAACAAGTTTTGTGGTGCCTTTCAGCTGCCTACCGGGGTAGTGTAAAAACTACCAACAGAACTCGTTTCTGGCACCTTCCCCGGTGGAGGTGTGCATGGGGTGTGTTTGGAACATTTTGTCACCAGCCAAGTCCAAAATTCAGCGATTCCTCATCTCAGCCCAGAAAGCAGGTAGAACAACTTTTGTGGTGCCTTTCAGCTGCCTACCGGGGTAGTGTAAAAACTACCAACAGAACTCGTTTCTGGCACCTTCCTCGGTGGAGTTGTGCATGGGGTGTGTTTGGAAAATTTTTTCACCAGCCGAGTCCAAAATTCAGCTGTTCCCCATCTCAGCCCAGAAAGCAGGTAGAAAAACTTTTGTGGTGCCTTTCAGCTGCCTACCGGGGTAGTGTAAAAACTACCAACAGAACTCGTTTCTGGCACCTTCCTCGGTGGAGTTGTGCATGGGGTGTGTTTGGAACATTTTGTCAGCAGCCGAGTCCAAAACTCAGCTGTTCCCCATCTCAGCCCAGAAAGCAGGTAGAACAAGTTTTGTGGTGCCTTTCAGCTGCCTACCGGGGTAGTGTAAAAACTACCAACAGAACTCGTTTCTGGCACCTTCCCCGGTGGAGGTGTGCATGGGGTGTGTTTGGAAAATTTTTTCACCAGCCGAGTCCAAAATTCAGCTGTTCCCCATCTCAGCCCAGAAAGCAGGTAGAAAAACTTTTGTGGTGCCTTTCAGCTGCCTACCGGGGTAGTGTAAAAACTACCAACAGAACTCTTTTCTGGCACCTTCCTCGGTGGAGTTGTGCATGGGGTGTGTTTGGAACATTTTGTCAGCAGCCGAGTCCAAAACTCAGCTGTTCCCTATCTCAGCCCAGAAAGCAGGTAGAAAAAGTTTTGTGGTGCCTTTCAGCTGCCTACCGGGGTAGTGTAAAAACTACCAACAGAACTCGTTTCTGGCACCTTCCCCGGTGGAGTTGTGCATGGGGTGTGTTTGGAACATTTTGTCACCAGCCGAGTCCAAAATTCAGCGATTCCCCATCTCAGCCCAGAAAGCAGGTAGAACAAGTTTTGTGGTGCCTTTCTCTTGCCTACCGGGGTAGTGTAAAAACTACCAACAGAACTCATTTCTGGCACCTTCCCCGGTGGAGTTGTGCATGGGGTGTGTTTGGAACATTCTGTCACCAGCCGAGTCCAAAATTCAGCTGTTCCCCATCTCAGCCCAGAAAGCAGGTAGAACAAGTTTTGTGGTGCCTTTCAGCTGCCTACCGGGGTACTGTAAAAACTACCAACAGATCTCGTTTCTGGCACCTTCCCCGGTGGAGGTGTGCATGGGGTGTGTTTGGAAAATTTTGTCAGCAGCCGAGTCCAAAATTCAGCGATTCCCCATCTAAGCCCAGAAAGCAGGTAGAACAAGTTTTGTGGTGCCTTTCAGCTGCCTGCCGGGGTAGTGTAAAAACTACCAACAGAACTCGTTTCTGGCACCTTCCCCGGTGGAGCTGTGCATGGGGTGTGTTTAGAACATTTTGTCAGCAGCCGAGTCCAAAATTCAGCCGTTCCCCATCTCAGCCCAGAAAGCAGGTAGAACAAGTTTTGTGGTGCCTTTCAGCTGCCTACTGGGGTACTGTAAAAACTACCAACAGAACTCGTTTCTGGCACCTTCCCCGGTGGAGTTGTGCATGGGGTGTGTTTGGAACATTTTGTCAGCAGCCGAGTCCAAAATTCAGCGATTCTCCTTCTCAGCCCAGAAAGCAGGTAGAACAAGTTTTGTGGTGCCTTTCAGCTGCCTACCGGGGTACTGTAAAAACTACCAGCAGAACTCCTTTCTGGCACCTTCCCCGGTGGAGTTGTGCATGGGCTGTGATTGGAACATTTTGTCAGCAGCCGAGTCCAAAATTCAGCCGTTCCCCACCTCAGCCCAGAAAGCAGGTAGAAAAACCTTTGTGGTGTCTTTCAGCTGTCTACCGGAGGAACGTAAAAACTACCAACAGAACTCGTTTCTGGCACCTTCCCCGGTGGAGTTGTGCATGGGGTGTGTTTGGAACATTTTGTCACCAGCCGAGTCCAAAATTCAGCGATTCTCCTTCTCAGCCCAGAAAGCAGGTAGAACAAGTTTTGTGGTGCCTTTCAGCTGCCTACCTGGGTAGTGTAAAAACTACCAACAGAACTCGTTTCTGGCACCTTCCCCGGAGGAGTTGTGCATGGGGTGTGTTTGGAACATTTTGTCAGCAGCCGAGTCCAAAATTCAGCGATTCCTCATCTCAGCCCAGAAAGCACGTAGAAAAACTTTTGTGGTGCCTTTCAGCTTCCTACCGGGGTAGTGTAAAAACTACCAACAGAACTCGTTTCTGGCACCTTCCCCGGTGGAGGTGTGCATGGGGTGTGTTTGGAAAATTTTTTCACCAGCCGAGTCCAAAATTCAGCTGTTCCCCATCTCAGCCCAGAAAGCAGGTAGAACAAGTTTTGTGGTGCCTTTCAGCTGCCTACCGGGGTAGTGTAAAAACTACCAACAGAACTCATTTCTGGCACCTTTGCCGGTGGAGTTGTGCATGGGGTGTGTTTGGAACATTTTGTCAGCAGCCGAGTCCAAAATTCAGCGATTCTCCATCTCAGCCCAGAAAGCAGGTAGAACAAGTTTTGTGGTGCCTTTCTCTTGCCTACCGGGGTAGTGTAAAAACTACCAACAGAACTCGTTTCTGGCACCTTCCCCGGAGGAGTTGTGCATGGGGTGTGTTTGGAACATTTTGTCAGCAGCCGAGTCCAAAATTCAGCCATTCCCCATCTCAGCCCAGAAAGCAGGTAGAACAAGTTTTGTGGTGCCTTTCAGCTGCCTACCGGGGTAGTGTAAAAACTACCAACAGAACTCGTTTCTGGCACCTTCCCAGGTGGAGTTGTGCATGGGGTGTGTTTGGAACATTTTGTCAGCAGCCAAGTCCAAAATTCAGCGATTCCCCATCTCAGCCCAGAAAGCAGGTAGAACAAGTTTTGTGGTGCCTTTCAGCTGCCTACCGGGGTAGTGTAAAAATTACCAACAGAACTCGTTTCTGGCACCTTCCTCGGTGGAGTTGTGCATGGGGTGTGTTTGGAACATTTTGTCAGCAGCCGAGTCCAAAACTCAGCTGTTCCCCATCTCAGCCCAGAAAGCAGGTAGAAAAACTTTTGTCGTGCCTTTCAGCTGCCTACCGGGGTAGTGTAAAAACTACCAACAGAACTCGTTTCTGGCACCTTCCCCGGTGGAGTTGTGCATGGGGTGTGTTTGGAACATTTTGTCAGCAGCCGAGTCCAAAATTCAGCCGTTCCCCATCTCAGCCCAGAAAGCAGGTAGAACAAGTTTTGTGGTGCCTTTCAGCTGCCTACCGGGGTAGTGTAAAAACTACCAACAGGACTCGTTTCTGGCACCTTCCCCGGTGGAGGTGTGCATGGGGTGTGTTTGGAACATTTTGTCACCAGCCGAGTCCAAAATTCAGCGATTCTCCATCTCAGCCCAGAAAGCAGGTAGAACAGGTTTTGTGGTGCCTTTCAGCTGCCTACCGGGGTAGTGTAAAAACTACCAACAGAACTCGTTTCTGGCACCTTCCTCGGTGGAGTTGTGCATGGGGTGTGTTTGGAACATTTTGTCAGCAGCCGAGTCCAAAATTCAGCCGTTCCCCATCTCAGCCCAGAAAGCAGGTAGAACAAGTTTTGTGGTGCCTTTCAGCTGCCTACCGGGGTAGTGTAAAAACTACCAACAGAACTCATTTCTGGCACCTTCCTCGGTGGAGTTGTGCATGGGGTGTGTTTGGAACATTTTGTTACCAGCCGAGTCCAAAATTCAGCCGTTCCCCATCTCAGCCCAGAAAGCAGGTAGAACAAGTTTTGTGGTGCCTTTCAGCTTCCTACCGGGGTACTGTAAAAACTACCAACAGAACTCGTTTCTGGCACCTTCCTCGGTGGAGGTGTGCATGGGGTGTGTTTGGAACATTTTGTCACCAGCCGAGTCCAAAATTCAGCGGTTCCCCATCTCAGCCCAGAAAGCAGGTAGAACAAGTTTTGTGGTGCCTTTCAGCTGCCTACCGGGGTAGTGTAAAAACTACCAACAGAACTCGTTTCTGGCACCTTCCCCGGTGGAGCTGTGCATGGGGTGTGTTTGGAACATTTTGTCACCAGCCGAGTCCAAAATTCAGCGATTCCTCATCTCAGCCCAGAAAGCAGGTACAACAACTTTTGTGGTGCCTTTCAGCTGCCTACCGGGGTAGTGTAAAAACTACCAACAGAACTCGTTTCTGGCACCTTCCCCGGTGGAGGTGTGCATGGGGTGTGTTTGGAACATTTTGTCACCAGCCGAGTCCAAAATTCAGCTGTTCCCCATCTCAGCCCAGAAAGCAGGTAGAAAAACTTTTGTGGTGCCTTTCAGCTGCCTACCGGGGTAGTGTAAAAACTACCAACAGAACTCGTTTCTGGCACCTTCCTCGGTGGAGTTGTGCATGGGGTGTGTTTGGAACATTTTGTCAGCAGCCGAGTCCAAAACTCAGCTGTTCCCCATCTCAGCCCAGAAAGCAGGTAGAAAAAGTTTTGTGGTGCCTTTCAGCTGCCTACCGGGGTAGTGTAAAAACTACCAACAGAACTCGTTTCTGGCACCTTCCCCGGTGGAGGTGTGCATGGGGTGTGTTTGGAAAATTTTTTCACCAGCCGAGTCCAAAATTCAGCTGTTCCCCATCTCAGCCCAGAAAGCAGGTAGAAAAACTTTTGTGGTGCCTTTCAGCTGCCTACCGGGGTAGTGTAAAAACTACCAACAGAACTCGTTTCTGGCACCTTCCTCGGTGGAGTTGTGCATGGGGTGTGTTTGGAACATTTTGTCAGCAGCCGAGTCCAAAACTCAGCTGTTCCCCATCTCAGCCCAGAAAGCAGGTAGAAAAAGTTTTGTGGTGCCTTTCAGCTGCCTACCGGGGTACTGTAAAAACTACCAACAGATCTCGTTTCTGGCACCTTCCCCGGTGGAGGTGTGCATGGGGTGTGTTTGGAACATTTTGTCAGCAGCCGAGTCCAAAATTCAGCGATTCTCCATCTCAGCCCAGAAAGCAGGTAGAACAAGTTTTGTGGTGCCTTTCTCTTGCCTACCGGGGTAGTGTAAAAACTACCAACAGAACTCGTTTCTGGCACCTTCCCCGGAGGAGTTGTGCATGGGGTGTGTTTGGAACATTTTGTCAGCAGCCGAGTCCAAAATTCAGCGATTCCCCATCTCAGCCCAGAAAGCAGGTAGAACAAGTTTTGTGGTGCCTTTCTCTTGCCTACCGGGGTAGTGTAAAAACTACCAACAGAACTCATTTCTGGCACCTTCCCCGGTGGAGTTGTGCATGGGGTGTGTTTGGAACATTCTGTCACCAGCCGAGTCCAAAATTCAGCTGTTCCCCATCTCAGCCCAGAAAGCAGGTAGAACAAGTTTTGTGGTGCCTTTCAGCTGCCTACCGGGGGTACTGTAAAAACTACCAACAGATCTCGTTTCTGGCACCTTCCCCGGTGGAGGTGTGCATGGGGTGTGTTTGGAAAATTTTGTCAGCAGCCGAGTCCAAAATTCAGCCGTTCCCCATCTCAGCCCAGAAAGCAGGTAGAAAAACTTTTGTGGTGCCTTTCAGCTGCCTACCGGGGTAGTGTAAAAACTACCAACAGAACTCGTTTCTGGCACCTTCCTCGGTGGAGTTGTGCATGGGGTGTGTTTGGAACATTTTGTTACCAGCCGAGTCCAAAATTCAGCCGTTCCCCATCTCAGCCCAGAAAGCAGGTAGAAAAACTTTTGTGGTGCCTTTCAGCTGCCTACCGGGGTACTGTAAAAACTACCAACAGAACTCGTTTCTGGCACCTTTGCCGGTGGAGCTCTGCATGGGGTGTGTTTGGAACATTTTGTCAGCAGCCGAGTCCAAAATTCAGCGGTTCCCCATCTCAGCCCAGAAAGCAGGTAGAACAAGTTTTGTGGTGCCTTTCAGCTGCCTACCGGGGTAGTGTAAAAACTACCAACAGAACTCGTTTCTGGCACCTTCCCCGGTGGAGGTGTGCATGGGGTGTGTTTGGAACATTTTGTCACCAGCCGAGTCCAAAATTCAGCGATTCCTCATCTCAGCCCAGAAAGCAGGTAGAACAAGTTTTGTGGTGCCTTTCAGCTGCCTACCGGGGTAGTGTAAAAACTACCAACAGAACTCGTTTCTGGCACCTTCCCCGGTGGAGGTGTGCATGGGGTGTGTTTGGAACATTTTGTCAGCAGCCGAGTCCAAAATTCAGCGATTCTCCATCTCAGCCCAGAAAGCAGGTAGAACAAGTTTTGTGGTGCCTTTCTCTTGCCTACCGGGGTAGTGTAAAAACTACCAACAGAACTCGTTTCTGGCACCTTCCCCGGAGGAGTTGTGCATGGGGTGTGTTTGGAACATTTTGTCAGCAGCCGAGTCCAAAATTCAGCGATTCCCCATCTCAGCCCAGAAAGCAGGTAGAACAAGTTTTGTGGTGCCTTTCTCTTGCCTACCGGGGTAGTGTAAAAACTACCAACAGAACTCATTTCTGGCACCTTCCCCGGTGGAGTTGTGCATGGGGTGTGTTTGGAACATTCTGTCACCAGCCGAGTCCAAAATTCAGCTGTTCCCCATCTCAGCCCAGAAAGCAGGTAGAACAAGTTTTGTGGTGCCTTTCAGCTGCCTACTGGGGTACTGTAAAAACTACCAACAGATCTCGTTTCTGGCACCTTCCCCGGTGGAGGTGTGCATGGGGTGTGTTTGGAAAATTTTGTCAGCAGCCGAGTCCAAAATTCAGCCGTTCCCCATCTCAGCCCAGAAAGCAGGTAGAAAAACTTTTGTGGTGCCTTTCAGCTGCCTACCGGGGTAGTGTAAAAACTACCAACAGAACTCGTTTCTGGCACCTTCCTCGGTGGAGTTGTGCATGGGGTGTGTTTGGAACATTTTGTTACCAGCCGAGTCCAAAATTCAGCCGTTCCCCATCTCAGCCCAGAAAGCAGGTAGAACAAGTTTTGTGGTGCCTTTCAGCTGCCTACCGGGGTAGTGTAAAAACTACCAACAGAACTCGTTTCTGGCACCTTTGCCGGTGGAGCTCTGCATGGGGTGTGTTTGGAACATTTTGTCACCAGCCGAGTCCAAAATTCAGCGGTTCCCCATCTCAGCCCAGAAAGCAGGTAGAACAAGTTTTGTGGTGCCTTTCAGCTGCCTACCGGGGTAGTGTAAAAACTACCAACAGAACTCGTTTCTGGCACCTTCCCCGGTGGAGGTGTGCATGGGGTGTGTTTGGAACATTTTGTTACCAGCCGAGTCCAAAACTCAGCTGTTCCCCATCTCAGCCCAGAAAGCAGGTAGAACAAGTTTTGTGGTGCCTTTCAGCTGCCTACCGGGGTAGTGTAAAAACTACCAACAGAACTCGTTTCTGGCACCTTTGCCGGTGGAGGTGTGCATGGGGTGTGTTTGGAACATTTTGTCAGCAGCCGAGTCCAAAATTCAGCTGTTCCCCATCTCAGCCCAGAAAGCAGGTAGAAAAACTTTTGTGGTGCCTTTCAGCTGCCTACCGGGGTAGTGTAAAAACTACCAACAGAACTCGTTTCTGGCACCTTCCTCGGTGGAGTTGTGCATGGGGTGTGTTTGGAACATTTTGTCAGCAGCCGAGTCCAAAACTCAGCTGTTCCCCATCTCAGCCCAGAAAGCAGGTAGAAAAACTTTTGTGGTGCCTTTCAGCTGCCTACCGGGGTAGTGTAAAAACTACCAACAGAACTCATTTCTGGCACCTTCCCCGGTGGAGTTGTGCATGGGGTGTGTTTGGAACATTTTGTCACCAGCCGAGTCCAAAATTCAGCGATTCTCCATCTCAGCCCAGAAAGCAGGTAGAACAAGTTTTGTGGTGCCTTTCTCTTGCCTACCGGGGTAGTGTAAAAACTACCAACAGAACTCGTTTCTGGCACCTTCCCCGGTGGAGTTGTGCATGGGGTGTGTTTGGAACATTTTGTCAGCAGCCGAGTCCAAAATTCAGCGATTCCCCATCTCAGCCCAGAAAGCAGGTAGAACAAGTTTTGTGGTGCCTTTCAGCTGCCTACCGGGGTAGTGTAAAAATAACAACAGAACTCGTTTCTGGCACCTTCCCCGGTGGAGTTGTGCATGGGGTGTGTTTGGAACATTTTGTCAGCAGCCGAGTCCAAAATTCAGCTGTTCCCCATCTCAGCCCAGAAAGCAGGTAGAACAAGTTTTGTGGTGCCTTTCAGCTGCCTACCGGGGTACTGTAAAAACTACCAACAGATCTCGTTTCTGGCACCTTCCCCCGGTGGAGGTGTGCATGGGGTGTGTTTGGAAAATTTTGTCAGCAGCCGAGTCCAAAATTCAGCCGTTCCCCATCTCAGCCCAGAAAGCAGGTAGAAAAACTTTTGTGGTGCCTTTCAGCTGCCTACCGGGGTAGTGTAAAAACTACCAACAGAACTCGTTTCTGGCACCTTCCCCGGTGGAGGTGTGCATGGGGTGTGTTTGGAAAATTTTGTCACCAGCCGAGTCCAAAATTCAGCCGTTCCCCATCTCAGCCCAGAAAGCAGGTAGAACAAGTTTTGTGCTGCCTTTCTCTTGCCTACCAGGGTAGTGTAAAATCTACCAAAAGAACTCGTTTCTGGCACCTTTGCCTGTGGAGCTGTGCATGGGGTGTGTTTGGAACATTTTGTCAGCAGCCGAGTCCAAAATTCAGCCGTTCCCCATCTCAGCCCAGAAAGCAGGTAGAAAAACTTTTGTGGTGCCTTTCAGCTGCCTACCGGGGTACTGTAAAAACTACCAACAGAACTCGTTTCTGGCACCTTTGCCGGTGGAGCTGTGCATGGGGTGTGTTTGGAACATTTTGTTACCAGCCGAGTCCAAAATTCAGCTGTTCCCCATCTCAGCCCAGAAAGCAGGTAGAACAAGTTTTCTGGTGCCTTTCAGCTGCCCACCGGGGTAGTGTAAAAACTACCAACAGAACTCGTTTCTGGCACCTTCCCCGGTGGAGTTGTGCATGGGGTGTGTTTGGAACATTTTGTTACCAGCCGAGTCCAAAATTCAGCCGTTCCTCATCTCAGCCCAGAAAGCAGGTAGAACAAGTTTTGTGGTGCCTTTCAGCTGCCTACCGGGGTAGTGTAAAAACTACCAACAGAACTCGTTTCTGGCACCTTCCCCGGTGGAGGTGTGCATGGGGTGTGTTTGGAACATTTTGTCAGCAGCCGAGTCCAAAATTCAGCCGTTCCCCATCTCAGCCCAGAAAGCAGGTACAACAAGTTTTGTGGTGACTTTCTCTTGCCTACCAGGGTAGTGTAAAATCTACCAACAGAACTCGTTTCTGGCACCTTTGCCTGTGGAGCTGTGCATGGGGTGTGTTTGGAACATTTTGTCAGCAGCCGAGTCCAAAATTCAGCCGTTCCCCATCTCAGCCCAGAAAGCAGGTAGAACAAGTTTTGTGGTGCCTTTCAGCTGCCTGCCGGGGTAGTGTAAAAACTACCAACAGAACTCGTTTCTGGCACCTTTGCCGGTGGAGCTGTGCATGGGGTGTGTTTGGAACATTTTGTTACCAGCCGAGTCCAAAATTCAGCCGTTCCCCATCTCAGCCCAGAAAGCAGGTAGAAAAACTTTTGTGGTGCCTTTCAGCTGCCTACCGGGGTAGTGTAAAAACTACCAACAGAACTCGTTTCTGGCACCTTCCTCGGTGGAGTTGTGCATGGGGTGTGTTTGGAACATTTTGTCAGCAGCCGAGTCCAAAACTCAGCTGTTCCCCATCTCAGCCCAGAAAGCAGGTAGAAAAACTTTTGTGGTGCCTTTCAGCTGCCTACCGGGGTAGTGTAAAAACTACCAACAGAACTCATTTCTGGCACCTTCCCCGGTGGAGTTGTGCATGGGGTGTGTTTGGAACATTTTGTCAGCAGCCGAGTCCAAAACTCAGCTGTTCCCCATCTCAGCCCAGAAAGCAGGTAGAAAAACTTTTGTGGTGTCTTTCAGCTGCCTACCGGGGTAGTGTAAAAACTACCAACAGAACTCGTTTCTGGCACCTTTGCCGGTGGAGCTGTGCATGGGGTGTGTTTGGAACATTTTGTCACCAGCCGAGTCCAAAATTCAGCTGTTCCCCATCTCAGCCCAGAAAGCAGGTAGAACAAGTTTTGTGGTGCCTTTCAGCTGCCTACCGGGGTAGTGTAAAAACTACCAACAGAACTCGTTTCTGGCACCTTCCCCGGTGGAGGTGTGCATGGGGTGTGTTTGGAACATTTTGTCACCAGCCGAGTCCAAAATTCAGCCGTTCCCCATCTCAGCCCAGAAAGCAGGTACAACAAGTTTTGTGGTGACTTTCTCTTGCCTACCAGGGTAGTGTAAAATCTACCAACAGAACTCGTTTCTGGCACCTTTGCCTGTGGAGCTGTGCATGGGGTGTGTTTGGAACATTTTGTCAGCAGCCGAGTCCAAAATTCAGCCGTTCCCCATCTCAGCCCAGAAAGCAGGTAGAACAAGTTTTGTGGTGCCTTTCAGCTGCCTACCGGGGTAGTGTAAAAACTACCAACAGAACTCGTTTCTGGCACCTTTGCCGGTGGAGCTGTGCATGGGGTGTGTTTGGAACATTTTGTCACCAGCCGAGTCCAAAATTCAGCCGTTCCCCATCTCAGCCCAGAAAGCAGGTAGAACAAGTTTTGTGGTGCCTTTCAGCTGCCTACCGGGGTACTGTAAAAACTACCAACAGAACTCGTTTCTGGCACCTTCCCCGGTGGAGGTGTGCATGGGGTGTGTTTGGAAAATTTTGTCAGCAGCCGAGTCCAAAATTCAGCCGTTCCCCATCTCAGCCCAGAAAGCAGGTAGAAAAACTTTTGTGGTGCCTTTCAGCTGCCTACCGGGGTAGTGTAAAAACTACCAACAGAACTCGTTTCTGGCACCTTCCCCGGTGGAGCTGTGCATGGGGTGTGTTTGGAAAATTTTGTCAGCAGCCGAGTCCAAAATTCAGCCGTTCCCCATCTCAGCCCAGAAAGCAGGTAGAACAAGTTTTGTGCTGCCTTTCTCTTGCCTACCAGGGTAGTGTAAAATCTACCAAAAGAACTCGTTTCTGGCACCTTTGCCTGTGGAGCTGTGCATGGGGTGTGTTTGGAACATTTTGTCAGCAGCCGAGTCCAAAATTCAGCCGTTCCCCATCTCAGCCCAGAAAGCAGGTAGAACAAGTTTTGTGGTGCCTTTCAGCTGCCCACCGGGGTAGTGTAAAAACTACCAACAGAACTCGTTTCTGGCACCTTCCCCGGTGGAGTTGTGCATGGGGTGTGTTTGGAACATTTTGTTACCAGCCGAGTCCAAAATTCTGCCGTTCCCCATCTCAGCCCAGAAAGCAGGTAGAACAAGTTTTGTGGTGCCTTTCAGCTGCCTACCGGGGTAGTGTAAAAACTACCAACAGAACTCGTTTCTGGCACCTTCCTCGGTGGAGTTGTGCATGGGGTGTGTTTGGAACATTTTGTCAGCAGCCGAGTCCAAAACTCAGCTGTTCCCCATCTCAGCCCAGAAAGCAGGTACAAAAAGTTTTGAGGTGCCTTTCAGCTGCCTACCGGGGTAGTGTAAAAAACTACCAACAGAACTCATTTCTGGCACCTTTGCCGGTGGAGTTGTGCATGGGGTGTGTTTGGAAAATTTTTTCACCAGCCGAGTCCAAAATTCAGCCGTTCCCCATCTCAGCCCAGAAAGCAGGTAGAACAAGTTTTGTGGTGCCTTTCAGCTGCCTACCGGGGTAGTGTAAAAACTACCAACAGAACTCGTTTCTGGCACCTTCCCCGGTGGAGGTGTGCATGGGGTGTGTTTGGAACATTTTGTCACCAGCCGAGTCCAAAATTCAGCTGTTCCCCATCTCAGCCCAGAAAGCAGGTACAACAAGTTTTGTGGTGACTTTCTCTTGCCTACCAGGGTAGTGTAAAATCTACCAACAGAACTCGTTTCTGGCACCTTTGCCTGTGGAGCTGTGCATGGGGTGTGTTTGGAACATTTTGTCAGCAGCCGAGTCCAAAATTCAGCCGTTCCCCATCTCAGCCCAGAAAGCAGGTAGAACAAGTTTTGTGGTGCCTTTCAGCTGCCTACCGGGGTAGTGTAAAAACTACCAACAGAACTCGTTTCTGGCACCTTTGCCGTTGGAGCTGTGCATGGGGTGTGTTTGGAACATTTTGTCACCAGCCGAGTCCAAAATTCAGCCGTTCCCCATCTCAGCCCAGAAAGCAGGTAGAACAAGTTTTGTGGTGCCTTTCAGCTGCCTACCGGGGTACTGTAAAAACTACCAACAGATCTCGTTTCTGGCACCTTCCCCGGTGGAGGTGTGCATGGGGTGTGTTTGGAAAATTTTGTCAGCAGACGAGTCCAAAATTCAGCCGTTCCCCATCTCAGCCCAGAAAGCAGGTAGAAAAACTTTTGTGGTGCCTTTCAGCTGCCTACCGGGGTAGTGTAAAAACTACCAACAGAACTCGTTTCTGGCACCTTCCCCGGTGGAGGTGTGCATGGGGTGTGTTTGGAAAATTTTGTCAGCAGCCGAGTCCAAAATTCAGCCGTTCCCCATCTCAGCCCAGAAAGCAGGTAGAACAAGTTTTGTGCTGCCTTTCTCTTGCCTACCAGGGTAGTGTAAAATCTACCAAAAGAACTCGTTTCTGGCACCTTCCTCGGTGGAGCTGTGCATGGGGTGTGTTTGGAACATTTTGTCAGCAGCCGAGTCCAAAATTCAGCCGTTCCCCATCTCAGCCCAGAAAGCAGGTAGAACAAGTTTTGTGGTGCCTTTCAGCTGCCCACCGGGGTAGTGTAAAAACTACCAACAGAACTCATTTCTGGCACCTTCCCCGGTGGAGTTGTGCATGGGGTGTGTTTGGAACATTTTGTTACCAGCCGAGTCCAAAATTCTGCCGTTCCTCATCTCAGCCCAGAAAGCAGGTAGAACAAGTTTTGTGGTGCCTTTCAGCTGCCTACCGGGGTAGTGTAAAAACTACCAACAGAACTCGTTTCTGGCACCTTCCTCGGTGGAGTTGTGCATGGGGTGTGTTTGGAACATTTTGTCAGCAGCCGAGTCCAAAACTCAGCTGTTCCCCATCTCAGCCCAGAAAGCAGGTACAAAAAGTTTTGTGGTGCCTTTCAGCTGCCTACCGGGGTAGTGTAAAAAACTACCAACAGAACTCATTTCTGGCACCTTTGCCGGTGGAGTTGTGCATGGGGTGTGTTTGGAAAATTTTTTCACCAAGCCGAGTCCAAAATTCAGCCGTTCCCCATCTCAGCCCAGAAAGCAGGTAGAACAAGTTTTGTGGTGCCTTTCAGCTGCCTACCGGGGTAGTGTAAAAACTACCAACAGAACTCGTTTCTGGCACCTTCCCCGGTGGAGGTGTGCATGGGGTGTGTTTGGAACATTTTGTCACCAGCCGAGTCCAAAATTCAGCCGTTCCCCATCTCAGCCCAGAAAGCAGGTACAACAAGTTTTGTGGTGACTTTCTCTTGCCTACCAGGGTAGTGTAAAATCTACCAACAGAACTCGTTTCTGGCACCTTTGCCTGTGGAGCTGTGCATGGGGTGTGTTTGGAACATTTTGTCAGCAGCCGAGTCCAAAATTCAGCCGTTCCCCATCTCAGCCCAGAAAGCAGGTACAACAACTTTTGTGGTGCCTTTCAGCTGCCTACCGGGGTAGTGTAAAAACTACCAACAGAACTCGTTTCTGGCACCTTTGCCGTTGGAGCTGTGCATGGGGTGTGTTTGGAACATTTTGTTACCAGCCGAGTCCAAAATTCAGCCGTTCCCCATCTCAGCCCAGAAAGCAGGTAGAACAAGTTTTGTGGTGCCTTTCAGCTGCCTACTGGGGTAGTGTAAAAACTACCAACAGAACTCGTTTCTGGCACCTTCCCCGGTGGAGTTGTGCATGGGGTGTGTTTGGAACATTTTGTCAGCAGCCGAGTCCAAAATTCAGCGATTCTCCATCTCAGCCCAGAAAGCAGGTAGAACAAGTTTTGTGGTGCCTTTCTCTTGCCTACCGGGGTAGTGTAAAAACTACCAACAGAACTCGTTTCTGGCACCTTCCCCGGTGGAGTTGTGCATGGGGTGTGTTTGGAACATTTTGTCAGCAGCCGAGTCCAAAACTCAGCTGTTCCCCATCTCAGCCCAGAAAGCAGGTAGAACAAGTTTTGTGGTGCCTTTCAGCTGCCTACCGGGGTAGTGTAAAAACTACCAACAGAACTCGTTTTCTGGCACCTTCCCCGGTGGAGTTGTACATGGGGTGTGTTTGGAACATTTTGTCTGCAGCCGAGTCCAAAATTCAGCCGTTCCCCATCTCAGCCCAGAAAGCAGGTAGAACAAGTTTTCTGGTGCCTTTCAGCTGCCTACCGGGGTAGTGTAAAAAGTACCAACAGAACTCATTTCTGGCACCTTTGCCGGTGGAGGTGTGCATGGGGTGTGTTTGGAACATTTTGTCAGCAGCCGAGTCCAAAATTCAGCGATTCCCCATCTCAGCCCAGAAAGCAGGTAGAAAAACTTTTGTGGTGCCTTTCAGCTGCCTACCGGGGTAGTGTAAAAACTACCAACAGAACTCGTTTCTGGCACCTTCCCCCGGTGGAGGTGTGCATGGGGTGTGTTTGGAAAATTTTGTCACCAGCCGAGTCCAAAATTCAGCTGTTCCCCATCTCAGCCCAGAAAGCAGGTAGAAAAACTTTTGTGGTGCCTTTCAGCTGCCTACCGGGGTAGTGTAAAAACTACCAACAGAACTCGTTTCTGGCACCTTCCCCGGTGGAGTTGTGCATGGGGTGTGTTTGGAACATTTTGTCACCAGCCGAGTCCAAAATTCAGCGATTCCCCCATCTCAGCCCAGAAAGCAGGTAGAAAAACTTTTGTGGTGCCTTTCAGCTGCCTACCGGGGTAGTGTAAAAACTACCAACAGAACTCGTTTCTGGCACCTTCCCCGGTGGAGTTGTGCATGGGGTGTGTTTGGAACATTTTGTCAGCAGCCGAGTCCAAAATTCAGCGATTCCCCATCTCAGCCCAGAAAGCAGGTAGAAAAACTT
Source organism: Falco cherrug (assembly GCF_023634085.1). Lineage (NCBI taxonomy): Eukaryota > Metazoa > Chordata > Aves > Falconiformes > Falconidae > Falco > Falco cherrug. The sequence goes on along the minus strand of NW_026599480.1, from coordinate 471,290 downwards.
TTGTGGTGCCTTTCAGCTGCCTACCGGGGTAGTGTAAAAACTACCAACAGAACTCGTTTCTGGCACCTTCCCCGGTGGAGGTGTGCATGGGGTGTGTTTGGAAAATTTTTTCACCAGCCGAGTCCAAAATTCAGCTGTTCCCCATCTCAGCCCAGAAAGCAGGTAGAAAAACTTTTGTGGTGCCTTTCAGCTGCCTACCGGGGTAGTGTAAAAACTACCAACAGAACTCGTTTCTGGCACCTTCCCCGGTGGAGTTGTGCATGGGGTGTGTTTGGAACATTTTGTTACCAGCCGAGTCCAAAACTCAGCCGTTCCCCATCTCAGCCCAGAAAGCAGGTAGAACAAGTTTTGTGGTGCCTTTCAGCTGCCTACCGGGGTAGTGTAAAAACTACCAACAGAACTCGTTTCTGGCACCTTCCCCGGTGGAGTTGTGCATGGGGTGTGTTTGGAACATTTTGTCACCAGCCGAGTCCAAAACTCAGCTGTTCCCCATCTCAGCCCAGAAAGCAGGTAGAAAAACTTTTGTGGTGCCTTTCAGCTGCCTACCGGGGTACTGTAAAAACTACCAACAGAACTCGTTTCTGGCACCTTTGCCGGTGGAGCTGTGCATGGGGTGTGTTTGGAAGATTTTGTTACCAGCCGAGTCCAAAATTCAGCCGTTCCCCATCTCAGCCCAGAAAGCAGGTAGAACAAGTTTTCTGGTGCCTTTCAGCTGCCTACCGGGGTAGTGTAAAAACTACCAACAGAACTCGTTTCTGGCACCTTCCTCGGTGGAGTTGTGCATGGGGTGTGTTTGGAACATTTTGTCAGCAGCCGAGTCCAAAACTCAGCTGTTCCCCATCTCAGCCCAGAAAGCAGGTACAAAAAGTTTTGTGGTGCCTTTCAGCTGCCTACCGGGGTAGTGTAAAAACTACCAACAGAACTCGTTTCTGGCACCTTCCCCGGTGGAGGTGTGCATGGGGTGTGTTTGGAAAATTTTGTCACCAGCCGAGTCCAAAATTCAGCCGTTCCCCATCTCAGCCCAGAAAGCAGGTAGAACAAGTTTTGTGGTGCCTTTCAGCTGCCTACCGGGGTAGTGTAAAAACTACCAACAGAACTCGTTTCTGGCACCTTCCCCGGTGGAGTTGTGCATGGGGTGTGTTTGGAACATTTTGTCACCAGCCGAGTCCAAAATTCAGCCGTTCCCCATCTCAGCCCAGAAAGCAGGTACAACAAGTTTTGTGGTGCCTTTCTCTTGCCTACCAGGGTAGTGTAAAATCTACCAACAGAACTCGTTTCTGGCACCTTTGCCTGTGGAGCTGTGCATGGGGTGTGTTTGGAACATTTTGTCACCAGCCGAGTCCAAAATTCAGCCGTTCCCCATCTCAGCCCAGAAAGCAGGTAGAACAAGTTTTGTGGTGCCTTTCAGCTGCCTACCGGGCTACTGTAAAAACTACCAACAGAACTCGTTTCTGGCACCTTTGCCGGTGGAGTTGTGCATGGGGTGTGTTTGGAACATTTTGTCACCAGCCGAGTCCAAAATTCAGCGGTTCCCCATCTCAGCCCAGAAAGCAGGTAGAAGCAGTTTTGTGGTGCCTTTCAGCTGCCTACCGGGGTAGTGTAAAAACTACCAACAGAACTCGTTTCTGGCACCTTCCTCGGTGGAGTTGTGCATGGGGTGTGTTTGGAACATTTTGTCAGCAGCCGAGTCCAAAACTCAGCTGTTCCCCATCTCAGCCCAGAAAGCAGGTAGAACAAGTTTTGTGGTGCCTTTCAGCTGCCTACCGGGGTAGTGTAAAAACTACCAACAGAACTCGTTTCTGGCACCTTTGCCGGTGGAGCTGTGCATGGGGTGTGTTTGGAACATTTTGTTTACCAGCCGAGTCCAAAATTCAGCCGTTCCCCATCTCAGCCCAGAAAGCAGGTAGAACAAGTTTTGTGGTGCCTTTCAGCTGCCTACCGGGGTAGTGTAAAAACTACCAACAGAACTCGTTTCTGGCACCTTCCCCGGTGGAGGTGTGCATGGGGTGTGTTTGGAACATTTTGTCACCAGCCGAGTCCAAAATTCAGCGATTCCCCATCTCAGCCCAGAAAGCAGGTAGAAGCGGTTTTGTGGTGCCTTTCAGCTGCCTACCGGGGTAGTGTAAAAACTACCAACAGAACTCGTTTCTGGCACCTTCCTCGGTGGAGTTGTGCATGGGGTGTGTTTGGAAAATTTTGTCACCAGCCGAGTCCAAAATTCAGCCGTTCCCCATCTCAGCCCAGAAAGCAGGTAGAAAAACTTTTGTGGTGCCTTTCAGCTGCCTACCGGGGTAGTGTAAAAACTACCAACAGAACTCGTTTCTGGCACCTTCCCCGGTGGAGTTGTGCATGGGGTGTGTTTGGAACATTTTGTCAGCAGCCGAGTCCAAAATTCAGCGATTCCCCATCTCAGCCCAGAAAGCAGGTAGAAAAACTTTTGTGGTGCCTTTCAGCTGCCTACCGGGGTAGTGTAAAAACTACCAACAGAACTCGTTTCTGGCACCTTCCCCGGTGGAGTTGTGCATGGGGTGTGTTTGGAACATTTTGTCAGCAGCCGAGTCCAAAATTCAGCGATTCCCCATCTCAGCCCAGAAAGCAGGTAGAAAAACTTTTGTGGTGCCTTTCAGCTGCCTACCGGGGTAGTGTAAAAACTACCAACAGAACTCGTTTCTGGCACCTTCCCCGGTGGAGGTGTGCATGGGGTGTGTTTGGAAAAATTTTTCACAAGCCGAGTCCAAAATTCAGCTGTTCCCCATCTCAGCCCAGAAAGCAGGTAGAAAAACTTTTGTGGTGCCTTTCAGCTGCCTACCGGGGTAGTGTAAAAACTACCAACAGAACTCGTTTCTGGCACCTTCCTCGGTGGAGTTGTGCATGGGGTGTGTTTGGAACATTTTGTTACCAGCCGAGTCCAAAACTCAGCCGTTCCCCATCTCAGCCCAGAAAGCAGGTACAACAAGTTTTGTGGTGCCTTTCAGCTGCCTACCGGGGTAGTGTAAAAACTACCAACAGAACTCGTTTCTGGCACCTTCCCCGGTGGAGTTGTGCATGGGGTGTGTTTGGAACATTTTGTCACCAGCCGAGTCCAAAACTCAGCTGTTCCCCATCTCAGCCCAGAAAGCAGGTAGAAAAACTTTTGTGGTGCCTTTCAGCTGCCTACCGGGGTACTGTAAAAACTACCAACAGAACTCGTTTCTGGCACCTTTGCCGGTGGAGCTGTGCATGGGGTGTGTTTGGAAGATTTTGTTACCAGCCGAGTCCAAAATTCAGCCGTTCCCCATCTCAGCCCAGAAAGCAGGTAGAACAAGTTTTGTGGTGCCTTTCAGCTGCCTACCGGGGTAGTGTAAAAACTACCAACAGAACTCGTTTCTGGCACCTTCCTCGGTGGAGTTGTGCATGGGGTGTGTTTGGAACATTTTGTCAGCAGCCGAGTCCAAAACTCAGCTGTTCCCCATCTCAGCCCAGAAAGCAGGTACAAAAAGTTTTGTGGTGCCTTTCAGCTGCCTACCGGGGTAGTGTAAAAACTACCAACAGAACTCGTTTCTGGCACCTTCCCCGGTGGAGGTGTGCATGGGGTGTGTTTGGAAAATTTTGTCACCAGCCGAGTCCAAAATTCAGCCGTTCCCCATCTCAGCCCAGAAAGCAGGTAGAACAAGTTTTGTGGTGCCTTTCAGCTGCCTACCGGGGTAGTGTAAAAACTACCAACAGAACTCGTTTCTGGCACCTTCCCCGGTGGAGTTGTGCATGGGGTGTGTTTGGAACATTTTGTCACCAGCCGAGTCCAAAACTCAGCCGTTCCCCATCTCAGCCCAGAAAGCAGGTACAACAAGTTTTGTGGTGCCTTTCTCTTGCCTACCAGGGTAGTGTAAAATCTACCAACAGAACTCGTTTCTGGCACCTTTGCCTGTGGAGCTGTGCATGGGGTGTGTTTGGAACATTTTGTCACCAGCCGAGTCCAAAATTCAGCCGTTCCCCATCTCAGCCCAGAAAGCAGGTAGAACAAGTTTTGTGGTGCCTTTCAGCTGCCTACCGGGCTACTGTAAAAACTACCAACAGAACTCGTTTCTGGCACCTTCCCCGGTGGAGGTGTGCATGGGGTGTGTTTGGAACATTTTGTCACCAGCCGAGTCCAAAATTCAGCGATTCCCCATCTCAGCCCAGAAAGCAGGTAGAACAAGTTTTGTGGTGCCTTTCAGCTGCCTACCGGGGTAGTGTAAAAACTACCAACAGAACTCGTTTCTGGCACCTTCCTCGGTGGAGTTGTGCATGGGGTGTGTTTGGAACATTTTGTCAGCAGCCGAGTCCAAAACTCAGCTGTTCCCCATCTCAGCCCAGAAAGCAGGTAGAACAAGTTTTGTGGTGCCTTTCAGCTGCCTACCGGGGTAGTGTAAAAACTACCAACAGAACTCGTTTCTGGCACCTTTGCCGGTGGAGCTGTGCATGGGGTGTGTTTGGAACATTTTGTCAGCAGCCGAGTCCAAAATTCAGCCGTTCCCCATCTCAGCCCAGAAAGCAGGTAGAACAAGTTTTGTGGTGCCTTTCAGCTGCCTACCGGGGTAGTGTAAAAACTACCAACAGAACTCGTTTCTGGCACCTTCCCCGGTGGAGGTGTGCATGGGGTGTGTTTGGAACATTTTGTCACCAGCCGAGTCCAAAATTCAGCGATTCCCCATCTCAGCCCAGAAAGCAGGTAGAAGCGGTTTTGTCGTGCCTTTCAGCTGCCTACCGGGGTAGTGTAAAAACTACCAACAGAACTCGTTTCTGGCACCTTCCTCGGTGGAGTTGTGCATGGGGTGTGTTTGGAACATTTTGTCAGCAGCCGAGTCCAAAACTCAGCTGTTCCCCATCTCAGCCCAGAAAGCAGGTAGAACAAGTTTTGTGGTGCCTTTCAGCTGCCTACCGGGGTAGTGTAAAAACTACCAACAGAACTCGTTTCTGGCACCTTTGCCGGTGGAGCTGTGCATGGGGTGTGTTTGGAACATTTTGTTACCAGCCGAGTCCAAAATTCAGCCGTTCCCCATCTCAGCCCAGAAAGCAGGTACAAAAAGTTTTGTGGTGCCTTTCAGCTGCCTACCGGGGTAGTGTAAAAACTACCAACAGAACTCGTTTCTGGCACCTTCCCCGGTGGAGGTGTGCATGGGGTGTGTTTGGAACATTTTGTCACCAGCCGAGTCCAAAATTCAGCCGTTCCCCATCTCAGCCCAGAAAGCAGGTAGAACAAGTTTTGTGGTGCCTTTCAGCTGCCTACCGGGGTAGTGTAAAAACTACCAACAGAACTCGTTTCTGGCACCTTCCCCGGTGGAGTTGTGCATGGGGTGTGTTTGGAACATTTTGTCACCAGCCGAGTCCAAAATTCAGCCGTTCCCCATCTCAGCCCAGAAAGCAGGTACAACAAGTTTTGTGGTGCCTTTCTCTTGCCTACCAGGGTAGTGTAAAATCTACCAACAGAACTCGTTTCTGGCACCTTTGCCTGTGGAGCTGTGCATGGGGTGTGTTTGGAACATTTTGTCACCAGCCGAGTCCAAAATTCAGCCGTTCCCCATCTCAGCCCAGAAAGCAGGTAGAACAAGTTTTGTGGTGCCTTTCAGCTGCCTACCGGGGTAGTGTAAAAACTACCAACAGAACTCGTTTCTGGCACCTTCCCCGGTGGAGGTGTGCATGGGGTGTGTTTGGAACATTTTGTCACCAGCCGAGTCCAAAATTCAGCGATTCCCCATCTCAGCCCAGAAAGCAGGTAGAAGCAGTTTTGTGGTGCCTTTCAGCTGCCTACCGGGGTAGTGTAAAAACTACCAACAGAACTCGTTTCTGGCACCTTCCTCGGTGGAGTTGTGCATGGGGTGTGTTTGGAACATTTTGTCAGCAGCCGAGTCCAAAACTCAGCTGTTCCCCATCTCAGCCCAGAAAGCAGGTAGAACAAGTTTTGTGGTGCCTTTCAGCTGCCTACCGGGGTAGTGTAAAAACTACCAACAGAACTCGTTTCTGGCACCTTTGCCGGTGGAGCTGTGCATGGGGTGTGTTTGGAACATTTTGTTACCAGCCGAGTCCAAAATTCAGCCGTTCCCCATCTCAGCCCAGAAAGCAGGTAGAACAAGTTTTGTGGTGCCTTTCAGCTGCCTACCGGGGTAGTGTAAAAACTACCAACAGAACTCGTTTCTGGCACCTTCCCTGGTGGAGGTGTGCATGGGGTGTGTTTGGAACATTTTGTCACCAGCCGAGTCCAAAATTCAGCGATTCCCCATCTCAGCCCAGAAAGCAGGTAGAAGCGGTTTTGTGGTGCCTTTCAGCTGCCTACCGGGGTAGTGTAAAAACTACCAACAGAACTCGTTTCTGGCACCTTCCTCGGTGGAGTTGTGCATGGGGTGTGTTTGGAACATTTTGTCAGCAGCCGAGTCCAAAACTCAGCTGTTCCCCATCTCAGCCCAGAAAGCAGGTAGAACAAGTTTTGTGGTGCCTTTCAGCTGCCTACCGGGGTAGTGTAAAAACTACCAACAGAACTCGTTTCTGGCACCTTTGCCGGTGGAGCTGTGCATGGGGTGTGTTTGGAACATTTTGTTACCAGCCGAGTCCAAAATTCAGCCGTTCCCCATCTCAGCCCAGAAAGCAGGTAGAACAAGTTTTGTGGTGCCTTTCAGCTGCCTACTGGGGTAGTGTAAAATCTACCAACAGAACTCGTTTCTGGCACCTTTGCCTGTGGAGCTGTGCATGGGGTGTGTTTGGAACATTTTGTCACCAGCCGAGTCCAAAATTCAGCCGTTCCCCATCTCAGCCCAGAAAGCAGGTAGAACAAGTTTTGTGGTGCCTTTCAGCTGCCTACCGGGCTACTGTAAAAACTACCAACAGAACTCGTTTCTGGCACCTTCCCCGGTGGAGGTGTGCATGGGGTGTGTTTGGAACATTTTGTCACCAGCCGAGTCCAAAATTCAGCGATTCCCCATCTCAGCCCAGAAAGCAGGTAGAAGCAGTTTTGTGGTGCCTTTCAGCTGCCTACCGGGGTAGTGTAAAAACTACCAACAGAACTCGTTTCTGGCACCTTCCTCGGTGGAGTTGTGCATGGGGTGTGTTTGGAACATTTTGTCAGCAGCCGAGTCCAAAACTCAGCTGTTCCCCATCTCAGCCCAGAAAGCAGGTAGAACAAGTTTTGTGGTGCCTTTCAGCTGCCTACCGGGGTAGTGTAAAAACTACCAACAGAACTCGTTTCTGGCACCTTTGCCGGTGGAGCTGTGCATGGGGTGTGTTTGGAACATTTTGTTACCAGCCGAGTCCAAAATTCAGCCGTTCCCCATCTCAGCCCAGAAAGCAGGTAGAACAAGTTTTGTGGTGCCTTTCAGCTGCCTACCGGGGTAGTGTAAAAACTACCAACAGAACTCGTTTCTGGCACCTTCCCCGGTGGAGGTGTGCATGGGGTGTGTTTGGAACATTTTGTCACCAGCCGAGTCCAAAATTCAGCGATTCCCCATCTCAGCCCAGAAAGCAGGTAGAAGCGGTTTTGTGGTGCCTTTCAGCTGCCTACCGGGGTAGTGTAAAAACTACCAACAGAACTCGTTTCTGGCACCTTCCTCGGTGGAGTTGTGCATGGGGTGTGTTTGGAACATTTTGTCAGCAGCCGAGTCCAAAACTCAGCTGTTCCCCATCTCAGCCCAGAAAGCAGGTAGAACAAGTTTTGTGGTGCCTTTCAGCTGCCTACTGGGGTAGTGTAAAAACTACCAACAGAACTCGTTTCTGGCACCTTCCCCGGTGGAGGTGTGCATGGGGTGTGTTTGGAAAATTTTTTCACCAGCCGAGTCCAAAATTCAGCTGTTCCCCATCTCAGCCCAGAAAGCAGGTAGAACAAGTTTTGTGGTGCCTTTCAGCTGCCTACCGGGCTACTGTAAAAACTACCAACAGAACTCGTTTCTGGCACCTTCCTCGGTGGAGTTGTGCATGGGGTGTGTTTGGAACATTTTGTTACCAGCCGAGTCCAAAACTCAGCCGTTCCCCATCTCAGCCCAGAAAGCAGGTAGAACAAGTTTTGTGGTGCCTTTCAGCTGCCTACCGGGGTAGTGTAAAAACTACCAACAGAACTCGTTTCTGGCACCTTCCCCGGTGGAGTTGTGCATGGGGTGTGTTTGGAACATTTTGTCAGCAGCCGAGTCCAAAATTCAGCCGTTCCCCATCTCAGCCCAGAAAGCAGGTAGAACAAGTTTTGTGGTGCCTTTCAGCTGCCTACCGGGGTACTGTAAAAACTACCAACAGATCTCGTTTCTGGCACCTTCCCCGGTGGAGCTGTGCATGGGGTGTGTTTGGAACATTTTGTCAGCAGCCGAGTCCAAAATTCAGCTGTTCCCCATCTCAGCCCAGAAAGCAGGTAGAATAAGTTTTGTGGTGCCTTTCAGCTGCCTACCGGGGTAGTGTAAAAACTACCAACAGAACTCGTTTCTGGCACCTTCCCCGGTGGAGGTGTGCATGGGGTGTGTTTGGAAAATTTTGTCACCAGCCGAGTCCAAAATTCAGCCGTTCCCCATCTCAGCCCAGAAAGCAGGTAGAAAAACTTTTGTGGTGCCTTTCAGCTGCCTACCGGGGTAGTGTAAAAACTACCAACAGAACTTGTTTCTGGCACCTTCCCCGGTGGAGTTGTGCATGGGGTGTGTTTGGAACATTTTGTCACCAGCCGAGTCCAAAATTCAGCCGTTCCCCATCTCAGCCCAGAAAGCAGGTAGAACAAGTTTTGTGGTGCCTTTCAGCTGCCTACCGGGGTAGTGTAAAAACTACCAACAGAACTCGTTTCTGGCACCTTCCCCGGTGGAGTTGTGCGTGGGGTGTGTTTGGAACATTTTGTCACCAGCCGAGTCCAAAATTCAGCGATTCCCCATCTCAGCCCAGAAAGCAGGTAGAAGCGGTTTTGTGGTGCCTTTCAGCTGCCTACCGGGGTAGTGTAAAAACTACCAACAGAACTCGTTTCTGGCACCTTCCTCGGTGGAGTTGTGCATGGGGTGTGTTTGGAACATTTTGTCAGCAGCCGAGTCCAAAACTCAGCTGTTCCCCATCTCAGCCCAGAAAGCAGGTAGAACAAGTTTTGTGGTGCCTTTCAGCTGCCTACCGGGGTAGTGTAAAAACTACCAACAGAACTCGTTTCTGGCACCTTTGCCGGTGGAGCTGTGCATGGGGTGTGTTTGGAACATTTTGTTACCAGCCGAGTCCAAAATTCAGCCGTTCCCCATCTCAGCCCAGAAAGCAGGTAGAACAAGTATTGTGGTGCCTTTCAGCTGCCTACTGGGGTAGTGTAAAAACTACCAACAGAACTCGTTTCTGGCACCTTCCCCGGTGGAGGTGTGCATCGGGTGTGTTTGGAACATTTTGTCACCAGCCGAGTCCAAAATTCAGCGATTCCCCATCTCAGCCCAGAAAGCAGGTAGAAGCGGTTTTGTGGTGCCTTTCAGCTGCCTACCGGGGTAGTGTAAAAACTACCAACAGAACTCGTTTCTGGCACCTTCCTCGGTGGAGTTGTGCATGGGGTGTGTTTGGAACATTTTGTCAGCAGCCGAGTCCAAAACTCAGCTGTTCCCCATCTCAGCCCAGAAAGCAGGTAGAACAAGTTTTGTGGTGCCTTTCAGCTGCCTACCGGGGTAGTGTAAAAACTACCAACAGAACTCGTTTCTGGCACCTTTGCCGGTGGAGCTGTGCATGGGGTGTGTTTGGAACATTTTGTTACCAGCCGAGTCCAAAATTCAGCCGTTCCCCATCTCAGCCCAGAAAGCAGGTAGAACAAGTTTTGTGGTGCCTTTCAGCTGCCTACTGGGGTAGTGTAAAAACTACCAACAGAACTCGTTTCTGGCACCTTCCCCGGTGGAGGTGTGTATGGGGTGTGTTTGGAAAATTTTTTCACCAGCCGAGTCCAAAATTCAGCTGATCCCCATCTCAGCCCAGAAAGCAGGTAGAAAAACTTTTGTGGTGCCTTTCAGCTGCCTACCGGGGTAGTGTAAAAACTACCAACAGAACTCGTTTCTGGCACCTTCCTCGGTGGAGTTGTGCATGGGGTGTGTTTGGAATATTTTGTCACCAGCCGAGTCCAAAATTCAGCCGTTCCCCATCTCAGCCCAGAAAGCAGGTAGAACAAGTTTTGTGGTGCCTTTCAGCTGCCTACCGGGGTAGTGTAAAAACTACCAAAAGAACTCGTTTCTGGCACCTTTGCCTGTGGAGCTGTGCATGGGGTGTGTTTGGAACATTTTGTCAGCAGCCGAGTCCAAAATTCAGCCGTTCCCCATCTCAGCCCAGAAAGCAGGTAGAACAAGTTTTGTGGTGCCTTTCAGCTGCCTACCGGGGTACTGTAAAAACTACCAACAGATCTCGTTTCTGGCACCTTCCCCGGTGGAGGTGTGCATGGGGTGTGTTTGGAAAATTTTGTCAGCAGCCGAGTCCAAAATTCAGCCGTTCCCCATCTCAGCCCAGAAAGCAGGTAGAAAAACTTTTGTGGTGCCTTTCAGCTGCCTACCGGGGTAGTGTAAAAACTACCAACAGAACTCGTTTCTGGCACCTTCCCCGGTGGAGGTGTGCATGGGGTGTGTTTGGAAAATTTTGTCAGCAGCCGAGTCCAAAATTCAGCCGTTCCCCATCTCAGCCCAGAAAGCAGGTAGAACAAGTTTTGTGCTGCCTTTCTCTTGCCTACCAGGGTAGTGTAAAATCTACCAAAAGAACTCGTTTCTGGCACCTTTGCCTGTGGAGCTGTGCATGGGGTGTGTTTGGAACATTTTGTCACCAGCCGAGTCCAAAATTCAGCCGTTCCCCATCTCAGCCCAGAAAGCAGGTAGAAAAACTTTTGTGGTGCCTTTCAGCTGCCTACCGGGGTACTGTAAAAACTACCAACAGAACTCGTTTCTGGCAACTTTGCCGGTGGAGCTGTTCATGGGGTGTGTTTGGAACATTTTGTCAGCAGCCGAGTCCAAAATTCAGCTGTTCCCCATCTAAGCCCAGAAAGCAGGTAGAACAAGTTTTGTGGTGCCTTTCAGCTGCCCACCGGGGTAGTGTAAAAACTACCAACAGAACTCGTTTCTGGCACCTTCCCCGGTGGAGTTGTGCATGGGGTGTGTTTGGAACATTTTGTTACCAGCCGAGTCCAAAATTCTGCCGTTCCTCATCTCAGCCCAGAAAGCAGGTAGAACAACTTTTGTGGTGCCTTTCAGCTGCCTACCGGGGTACTGTAAAAACTACCAACAGAACTCGTTTCTGGCACCTTCCTCGGTGGAGTTGTGCATGGGGTGTGTTTGGAACATTTTGTCAGCAGCCGAGTCCAAAACTCAGCTGTTCCCCATCTCAGCCCAGAAAGCAGGTACAAAAAGTTTTGTGGTGCCTTTCAGCTGCCTACCGGGGTAGTGTAAAAACTACCAACAGAACTCATTTCTGGCACCTTTGCCGGTGGAGTTGTGCATGGGGTGTGTTTGGAAAATTTTGTCACCAGCCGAGTCCAAAATTCAGCCGTTCCCCATCTCAGCCCAGAAAGCAGGTAGAACAAGTTTTGTGGTGCCTTTCAGCTGCCTACCGGGGTAGTGTAAAAACTACCAACAGAACTCGTTTCTGGCACCTTCCCCGGTGGAGGTGTGCATGGGGTGTGTTTGGAAAATTTTGTCACCAGCCGAGTCCAAAATTCAGCCGTTCCCCATCTCAGCCCAGAAAGCAGGTAGAAAAACTTTTGTGGTGCCTTTCAGCTGCCTACCGGGGTAGTGTAAAAACTACCAACAGAACTTGTTTCTGGCACCTTCCCCAGTGGAGTTGTGCATGGGGTGTGTTTGGAACATTTTGTCACCAGCCGAGTCCAAAATTCAGCCGTTCCCCATCTCAGCCCAGAAAGCAGGTAGAACAAGTTTTGTGGTGCCTTTCTCTTGCCTACCAGGGTAGTGTAAAATCTACCAACAGAACTCGTTTCTGGCACCTTTGCCTGTGGAGCTGTGCATGGGGTGTGTTTGGAACATTTTGTCAGCAGCCGAGTCCAAAATTCAGCCGTTCCCCATCTCAGCCCAGAAAGCAGGTAGAACAAGTTTTGTGGTGCCTTTCAGCTGCCTACCGGGGTAGTGTAAAAACTACCAACAGAACTCGTTTCTGGCACCTTCCCCGGTGGAGGTGTGCATGGGGTGTGTTTGGAACATTTTGTCACCAGCCGAGTCCAAAATTCAGCGATTCCCCATCTCAGCCCAGAAAGCAGGTAGAAGCGGTTTTGTGGTGCCTTTCAGCTGCCTACCGGGGTAGTGTAAAAACTACCAACAGAACTCGTTTCTGGCACCTTCCTCGGTGGAGTTGTGCATGGGGTGTGTTTGGAACATTTTGTCAGCAGCCGAGTCCAAAATTCAGCCGTTCCCCATCTCAGCCCAGAAAGCAGGTAGAACAAGTTTTGTGGTGCCTTTCAGCTGCCTACCGGGGTAGTGTAAAAACTACCAAAAGAACTCGTTTCTGGCACCTTTGCCTGTGGAGCTGTGCATGGGGTGTGTTTGGAACATTTTGTCAGCAGCCGAGTCCAAAATTCAGCCGTTCCCCATCTCAGCCCAGAAAGCAGGTAGAACAAGTTTTGTGGTGCCTTTCAGCTGCCTACCGGGGTACTGTAAAAACTACCAACAGATCTCGTTTCTGGCACCTTCCCCGGTGGAGGTGTGCATGGGGTGTGTTTGGAAAATTTTGTCAGCAGCCGAGTCCAAAATTCAGCCGTTCCCCATCTCAGCCCAGAAAGCAGGTAGAACAAGTTTTGTGCTGCCTTTCTCTTGCCTACCAGGGTAGTGTAAAATCTACCAAAAGAACTCGTTTCTGGCACCTTTGCCTGTGGAGCTGTGCATGGGGTGTGTTTGGAACATTTTGTCACCAGCCGAGTCCAAAATTCAGCCGTTCCCCATCTCAGCCCAGAAAGCAGGTAGAAAAACTTTTGTGGTGCCTTTCAGCTGCCTACCGGGGTACTGTAAAAACTACCAACAGAACTCGTTTCTGGCAACTTTGCCGGTGGAGCTGTTCATGGGGTGTGTTTGGAACATTTTGTCAGCAGCCGAGTCCAAAATTCAGCTGTTCCCCATCTAAGCCCAGAAAGCAGGTAGAACAAGTTTTGTGGTGCCTTTCAGCTGCCCACCGGGGTAGTGTAAAAACTACCAACAGAACTCGTTTCTGGCACCTTCCCCGGTGGAGTTGTGCATGGGGTGTGTTTGGAACATTTTGTTACCAGCCGAGTCCAAAATTCTGCCGTTCCTCATCTCAGCCCAGAAAGCAGGTAGAACAAGTTTTGTGGTGCCTTTCAGCTGCCTACCGGGGTAGTGTAAAAACTACCAACAGAACTCGTTTCTGGCACCTTCCTCGGTGGAGTTGTGCATGGGGTGTGTTTGGAACATTTTGTCAGCAGCCGAGTCCAAAACTCAGCTGTTCCCCATCTCAGCCCAGAAAGCAGGTACAAAAAGTTTTGTGGTGCCTTTCAGCTGCCTACCGGGGTAGTGTAAAAACTACCAACAGAACTCATTTCTGGCACCTTTGCCGGTGGAGTTGTGCATGGGGTGTGTTTGGAAAATTTTTTCACCAGCCGAGTCCAAAATTCAGCCGTTCCCCATCTCAGCCCAGAAAGCAGGTAGAACAAGTTTTGTGGTGCCTTTCAGCTGCCTACCGGGGTAGTGTAAAAACTACCAACAGAACTCGTTTCTGGCACCTTCCCCGGTGGAGGTGTGCATGGGGTGTGTTTGGAACATTTTGTCACCAGCCGAGTCCAAAATTCAGCCGTTCCCCATCTCAGCCCAGAAAGCAGGTACAACAAGTTTTGTGGTCACTTTCTCTTGCCTACCAGGGTAGTGTAAAATCTACCAACAGAACTCGTTTCTGGCACCTTTGCCTGTGGAGCTGTGCATGGGGTGTGTTTGGAACATTTTGTCAGCAGCCGAGTCCAAAATTCAGCCGTTCCCCATCTCAGCCCAGAAAGCAGGTAGAACAAGTTTTGTGGTGCCTTTCAGCTGCCTACCGGGGTAGTGTAAAAACTACCAACAGAACTCGTTTCTGGCACCTTTGCCAGGGGAGCTGTGCATGGGGTGTGTTTGGAACATTTTGTTACCAGCCGAGTCCAAAATTCAGCCGTTCCCCATCTCAGCCCAGAAAGCAGGTAGAACAAGTTTTGTGGTGCCTTTCAGCTGCCTACTGGGGTAGTGTAAAAACTACCAACAGAACTCGTTTCTGGCACCTTCCCCGGTGGAGTTGTGCATGGGGTGTGTTTGGAACATTTTGTCACCAGCCGAGTCCAAAATTCAGCGATTCTCCATCTCAGCCCAGAAAGCAGGTAGAACAAGTTTTGTGGTGCCTTTCTCTTGCCTACCGGGGTAGTGTAAAAACTACCAACAGAACTCGTTTCTGGCACCTTCCCCGGTGGAGTTGTGCATGGGGTGTGTTTGGAAAATTTTGTCAGCAGCCGAGTCCAAAACTCAGCTGTTCCCCATCTCAGCCCAGAAAGCAGGTAGAAAAACTTTTGTGGTGCCTTTCAGCTGCCTACCGGGGTACTGTAAAAACTACCAACAGAACTCGTTTCTGGCACCTTTGCCGGTGGAGCTGTGCATGGGGTGTGTTTGGAAGATTTTGTTACCAGCCGAGTCCAAAATTCAGCCGTTCCCCATCTCAGCCCAGAAAGCAGGTAGAATAAGTTTTGTGGTGCCTTTCAGCTGCCTACCGGGGTAGTGTAAAAACTACCAACAGAACTCGTTTCTGGCACCTTCCCCGGTGGAGGTGTGCATGGGGTGTGTTTGGAAAATTTTGTCACCAGCCGAGTCCAAAATTCAGCCGTTCCCCATCTCAGCCCAGAAAGCAGGTAGAAAAACTTTTGTGGTGCCTTTCAGCTGCCTACCGGGGTAGTGTAAAAACTACCAACAGAACTTGTTTCTGGCACCTTCCCCAGTGGAGTTGTGCATGGGGTGTGTTTGGAACATTTTGTCACCAGCCGAGTCCAAAATTCAGCCGTTCCCCATCTCAGCCCAGAAAGCAGGTAGAACAAGTTTTGTGGTGCCTTTCTCTTGCCTACCAGGGTAGTGTAAAATCTACCAACAGAACTCGTTTCTGGCACCTTTGCCTGTGGAGCTGTGCATGGGGTGTGTTTGGAACATTTTGTCAGCAGCCGAGTCCAAAATTCAGCCGTTCCCCATCTCAGCCCAGAAAGCAGGTAGAACAAGTTTTGTGGTGCCTTTCAGCTGCCTACCGGGCTACTGTAAAAACTACCAACAGAACTCGTTTCTGGCACCTTCCCCGGTGGAGGTGTGCATGGGGTGTGTTTGGAACATTTTGTCACCAGCCGAGTCCAAAATTCAGCGATTCCCCATCTCAGCCCAGAAAGCAGGTAGAAGCGGTTTTGTGGTGCCTTTCAGCTGCCTACCGGGGTAGTGTAAAAACTACCAACAGAACTCATTTCTGGCACCTTCCTCGGTGGAGTTGTGCATGGGGTGTGTTTGGAACATTTTGTCAGCAGCCGAGTCCAAAACTCAGCTGTTCCCCATCTCAGCCCAGAAAGCAGGTACAACAAGTTTTGTGGTGCCTTTCAGCTGCCTACCGGGGTAGTGTAAAAACTACCAACAGGACTCGTTTCTGGCACCTTTGCCGGTGGAGCTGTGCATGGGGTGTGTTTGGAACATTTTGTTACCAGCCGAGTCCAAAATTCAGCCGTTCCCCATCTCAGCCCAGAAAGCAGGTAGAACAAGTATTGTGGTGCCTTTCAGCTGCCTACTGGGGTAGTGTAAAAACTACCAACAGAACTCGTTTCTGGCACCTTCCCCGGTGGAGGTGTGCATGGGGTGTGTTTGGAACATTTTGTCACCAGCCGAGTCCAAAATTCAGCGATTCCCCATCTCAGCCCAGAAAGCAGGTAGAAGCGGTTTTGTGGTGCCTTTCAGCTGCCTACCGGGGTAGTGTAAAAACTACCAACAGAACTCGTTTCTGGCACCTTCCTCGGTGGAGTTGTGCATGGGGTGTGTTTGGAACATTTTGTCACCAGCCGAGTCCAAAACTCAGCTGTTCCCCATCTCAGCCCAGAAAGCAGGTAGAACAAGTTTTGTGGTGCCTTTCAGCTGCCTACCGGGGTAGTGTAAAAACTACCAACAGAACTCGTTTCTGGCACCTTTGCCGGTGGAGCTGTGCATGGGGTGTGTTTGGAACATTTTGTTACCAGCCGAGTCCAAAATTCAGCCGTTCCCCATCTCAGCCCAGAAAGCAGGTAGAACAAGTTTTGTGGTGCCTTTCAGCTGCCTACCGGGGTACTGTAAAAACTACCAACAGATCTCGTTTCTGGCACCTTTGCCTGTGGAGCTGTGCATGGGGTGTGTTTGGAACATTTTGTCAGCAGCCGAGTCCAAAATTCAGCTGATCCCCATCTCAGCCCAGAAAGCAGGTAGAAAAACTTTTGTGGTGCCTTTCAGCTGCCTACCGGGGTAGTGTAAAAACTACCAACGGAACTCGTTTCTGGCACCTTCCTCGGTGGAGTTGTGCATGGGGTGTGTTTGGAACATTTTGTCAGCAGCCGAGTCCAAAATTCAGCCGTTCCCCATCTCAGCCCAGAAAGCAGGTAGAAAAACTTTTGTGGTGCCTTTCAGCTGCCTACCGGGGTACTGTAAAAACTACCAACAGAACTCGTTTCTGGCAACTTTGCCGGTGGAGCTGTTCATGGGGTGTGTTTGGAACATTTTGTCAGCAGCCGAGTCCAAAATTCAGCTGTTCCCCATCTAAGCCCAGAAAGCAGGTAGAACAAGTTTTGTGGTGCCTTTCAGCTGCCCACCGGGGTAGTGTAAAAACTACCAACAGAACTCGTTTCTGGCACCTTCCCCGGTGGAGTTGTGCATGGGGTGTGTTTGGAACATTTTGTTACCAGCCGAGTCCAAAATTCTGCCGTTCCTCATCTCAGCCCAGAAAGCAGGTAGAACAAGTTTTGTGGTGCCTTTCAGCTGCCTACCGGGGTAGTGTAAAAACTACCAACAGAACTCGTTTCTGGCACCTTCCTCGGTGGAGTTGTGCATGGGGTGTGTTTGGAACATTTTGTCAGCAGCCGAGTCCAAAACTCAGCTGTTCCCCATCTCAGCCCAGAAAGCAGGTACAAAAAGTTTTGTGTTGCCTTTCAGCTGCCTACCGGGGTAGTGTAAAAACTACCAACAGAACTCATTTCTGGCACCTTCCCCGGTGGAGTTGTGCATGGGGTGTGTTTGGAAAATTTTTTCACCAGCCGAGTCCAAAATTCAGCCGTTCCCCATCTCAGCCCAGAAAGCAGGTAGAACAAGTTTTGTGGTGCCTTTCAGCTGCCTACCGGGGTACTGTAAAAACTACCAACAGAACTCGTTTCTGGCACCTTCCCCGGTGGAGGTGTGCATGGGGTGTGTTTGGAACATTTTGTCACCAGCCGAGTCCAAAATTCAGCCGTTCCCCATCTCAGCCCAGAAAGCAGGTACAACAAGTTTTGTGGTGACTTTCTCTTGCCTACCAGGGTAGTGTAAAATCTACCAACAGAACTCGTTTCTGGCACCTTTGCCTGTGGAGCTGTGCATGGGGTGTGTTTGGAACATTTTGTCAGCAGCCGAGTCCAAAATTCAGCCGTTCCCCATCTCAGCCCAGAAAGCAGGTAGAACAAGTTTTGTGGTGCCTTTCAGCTGCCTACCGGGGTAGTGTAAAAACTACCAACAGAACTCGTTTCTGGCACCTTTGCCGGTGGAGCTCTGCATGGGGTGTGTTTGGAACATTTTGTTACCAGCCGAGTCCAAAATTCAGCCGTTCCCCATCTCAGCCCAGAAAGCAGGTAGAACAAGTTTTGTGGTGCCTTTCAGCTGCCTACTGGGGTAGTGTAAAAACTACCAACAGAACTCGTTTCTGGCACCTTCCCCGGTGGAGGTGTGCATGGGGTGTGTTTGGAACATTTTGTCACCAGCCGAGTCCAAAATTCAGCGATTCTCCATCTCAGCCCAGAAAGCAGGTAGAACAAGTTTTGTGGTGCCTTTCAGCTGCCTACCGGGGTAGTGTAAAAACTACCAACAGAACTCGTTTCTGGCACCTTTCCCCGGTGGAGTTGTGCATGGGGTGTGTTTGGAACATTTTGTCAGCAGCCGAGTCCAAAACTCAGCTGTTCCCCATCTCAGCCCAGAAAGCAGGTAGAACAAGTTTTGTGGTGCCTTTCAGCTGCCTACCGGGGTAGTGTAAAAACTACCAACAGAACTCGTTTCTGGCACCTTCCCCGGTGGAGTTGTGCATGGGGTGTGTTTGGAACATTTTGTCTGCAGCCGAGTCCAAAATTCAGCCGTTCCCCATCTCAGCCCAGAAAGCAGGTAGAACAAGTTTTCTGGTGCCTTTCAGCTGCCTACCGGGGTAGTGTAAAAACTACCAACAGAACTCGTTTCTGGCACCTTTGCCGGTGGAGTTGTGCATGGGGTGTGTTTGGAACATTTTGTCAGCAGCCGAGTCCAAAATTCAGCGATTCCCCATATCAGCCCAGAAAGCAGGTAGAAAAACTTTTGTGGTGCCTTTCAGCTGCCTACCGGGGTAGTGTAAAAACTACCAACAGAACTCGTTTCTGGCACCTTCCCCGGTGGAGGTGTGCATGGGGTGTGTTTGGAAAATTTTGTCACCAGCCGAGTCCAAAATTCAGCTGTTCCCCATCTCAGCCCAGAAAGCAGGTAGAAAAACTTTTGTGGTGCCTTTCAGCTGCCTACCGGGGTAGTGTAAAAACTACCAACAGAACTCGTTTCTGGCACCTTCCCCGGTGGAGTTGTGCATGGGGTGTGTTTGGAACATTTTGTCACCAGCCGAGTCCAAAATTCAGCGATTCCCCATCTCAGCCCAGAAAGCAGGTAGAAAAACTTTTGTGGTGCCTTTCAGCTGCCTACCGGGGTAGTGTAAAAACTACCAACAGAACTCGTTTCTGGCACCTTCCCCGGTGGAGGTGTGCATGGGGTGTGTTTGGAACATTTTGTCACCAGCCGAGTCCAAAATTCAGCGATTCCCCATCTCAGCCCAGAAAGCAGGTAGAAAAACTTTTGTGGTGCCTTTCAGCTGCCTACCGGGGTAGTGTAAAAACTACCAACAGAACTCGTTTCTGGCACCTTCCCCGGTGGAGGTGTGCATGGGGTGTGTTTGGAAAATTTTTTCACCAGCCGAGTCCAAAATTCAGCTGTTCCCCATCTCAGCCCAGAAAGCAGGTAGAAAAACTTTTGTGGTGCCTTTCAGCTGCCTACCGGGGTAGTGTAAAAACTACCAACAGAACTCGTTTCTGGCACCTTCCTCGGTGGAGTTGTGCATGGGGTGTGTTTGGAACATTTTGTTACCAGCCGAGTCCAAAACTCAGCCGTTCCCCATCTCAGCCCAGAAAGCAGGTAGAACAAGTTTTGTGGTGCCTTTCAGCTGCCTACCGGGGTAGTGTAAAAACTACCAACAGAACTCGTTTCTGGCACCTTCCCCGGTGGAGTTGTGCATGGGGTGTGTTTGGAACATTTTGTCAGCAGCCGAGTCCAAAACTCAGCTGTTCCCCATCTCAGCCCAGAAAGCAGGTAGAAAAACTTTTGTGGTGCCTTTCAGCTGCCTACCGGGGTACTGTAAAAACTACCAACAGAACTCGTTTCTGGCACCTTCCCCGGTGGAGCTGTGCATGGGGTGTGTTTGGAAGATTTTGTTACCAGCCGAGTCCAAAATTCAGCCGTTCCCCATCTCAGCCCAGAAAGCAGGTAGAACAAGTTTTGTGGTGCCTTTCAGCTGCCTACCGGGGTAGTGTAAAAACTACCAACAGAACTCGTTTCTGGCACCTTCCTCGGTGGAGTTGTGCATGGGGTGTGTTTGGAACATTTTGTCAGCAGCCGAGTCCAAAACTCAGCTGTTCCCCATCTCAGCCCAGAAAGCAGGTACAAAAAGTTTTGTGGTGCCTTTCAGCTGCCTACCGGGGTAGTGTAAAAACTACCAACAGAACTCGTTTCTGGCACCTTCCCCGGTGGAGGTGTGCATGGGGTGTGTTTGGAAAATTTTGTCAGCAGCCGAGTCCAAAACTCAGCTGTTCCCCATCTCAGCCCAGAAAGCAGGTAGAACAAGTTTTGTGGTGCCTTTCAGCTGCCTACCAAGGTAGTGTAAAAACTACCAACAGAACTCGTTTCTGGCACCTTTGCCGGTGGAGCTGTGCATGGGGTGTGTTTGGAACATTTTGTTACCAGCCGAGTCCAAAATTCAGCCGTTCCCCATCTCAGCCCAGAAAGCAGGTAGAACAAGTTTTGTGGTGCCTTTCAGCTGCCTACCGGGGTAGTGTAAAAACTACCAACAGAACTCGTTTCTGGCACCTTCCCCGGTGGAGTTGTGCATGGGGTGTGTTTGGAACATTTTGTCAGCAGCCGAGTCCAAAACTCAGCTGTTCCCCATCTCAGCCCAGAAAGCAGGTAGAAAAACTTTTGTGGTGCCTTTCAGCTGCCTACCGGGGTAGTGTAAAAACTACCAACAGAACTTGTTTCTGGCACCTTCCCCGGTGGAGTTGTGCATGGGGTGTGTTTGGAACATTTTGTCACCAGCCGAGTCCAAAATTCAGCCGTTCCCCATCTCAGCCCAGAAAGCAGGTAGAACAAGTTTTGTGGTGCCTTTCTCTTGCCTACCAGGGTAGTGTAAAATCTACCAACAGAACTCGTTTCTGGCACCTTTGCCTGTGGAGCTGTGCATGGGGTGTGTTTGGAACATTTTGTCAGCAGCCGAGTCCAAAATTCAGCCGTTCCCCATCTCAGCCCAGAAAGCAGGTAGAACAAGTTTTGTGGTGCCTTTCAGCTGCCTACCGGGCTACTGTAAAAACTACCAACAGAACTCGTTTCTGGCACCTTCCCCGGTGGAGCTGTGCATGGGGTGTGTTTGGAACATTTTGTCACCAGCCGAGTCCAAAATTCAGCGATTCCCCATCTCAGCCCAGAAAGCAGGTAGAAGCGGTTTTGTGGTGCCTTTCAGCTGCCTACCGGGGTAGTGTAAAAACTACCAACAGAACTCGTTTCTGGCACCTTCCTCGGTGGAGTTGTGCATGGGGTGTGTTTGGAACATTTTGTCAGCAGCCGAGTCCAAAACTCAGCTGTTCCCCATCTCAGCCCAGAAAGCAGGTAGAACAAGTTTTGTGGTGCCTTTCAGCTGCCTACCGGGGTAGTGTAAAAACTACCAACAGAACTCGTTTCTGGCACCTTTGCCGGTGGAGCTGTGCATGGGGTGTGTTTGGAACATTTTGTTACCAGCCGAGTCCAAAATTCAGCCGTTCCCCATCTCAGCCCAGAAAGCAGGTAGAACAAGTTTTGTGGTGCCTTTCAGCTGCCTACCGGGGTAGTGTAAAAACTACCAACAGAACTCGTTTCTGGCACCTTCCCCGGTGGAGGTGTGCATGGGGTGTGTTTGGAACATTTTGTCACCAGCCGAGTCCAAAATTCAGCGATTCCCCATCTCAGCCCAGAAAGCAGGTAGAACAAGTTTTGTGGTGCCTTTCAGCTGCCTACCGGGGTAGTGTAAAAACTACCAACAGAACTCGTTTCTGGCACCTTCCTCGGTGGAGTTGTGCATGGGGTGTGTTTGGAACATTTTGTCAGCAGCCGAGTCCAAAACTCAGCTGTTCCCCATCTCAGCCCAGAAAGCAGGTAGAACAAGTTTTGTGGTGCCTTTCAGCTGCCTACCGGGGTAGTGTAAAAACTACCAACAGAACTCGTTTCTGGCACCTTTGCCGGTGGAGCTGTGCATGGGGTGTGTTTGGAACATTTTGTTACCAGCCGAGTCCAAAATTCAGCCGTTCCCCATCTCAGCCCAGAAAGCAGGTAGAACAAGTTTTGTGGTGCCTTTCAGCTGCCTACTGGGGTAGTGTAAAAACTACCAACAGAACTCGTTTCTGGCACCTTCCCCGGTGGAGGTGTGCATGGGGTGTGTTTGGAAAATTTTTTCACCAGCCGAGTCCAAAATTCAGCTGATCCCCATCTCAGCCCAGAAAGCAGGTAGAACAAGTTTTGTGGTGCCTTTCAGCTGCCTACCGGGGTAGTGTAAAAACTACCAACAGAACTCGTTTCTGGCACCTTCCTCGGTGGAGTTGTGCATGGGGTGTGTTTGGAATATTTTGTAACCAGCCGAGTCCAAAATTCAGCCGTTCCCCATCTCAGCCCAGAAAGCAGGTAGAACAAGTTTTGTGGTGCCTTTCAGCTGCCTACCGGGGTAGTGTAAAAACTACCAACAGAACTCGTTTCTGGCACCTTCCCCGGTGGAGGTGTGCATGGGGTGTGTTTGGAACATTTTGTCAGCAGCCGAGTCCAAAATTCAGCGATTCCCCATCTCAGCCCAGAAAGCAGGTACAACAAGTTTTGTGGTGCCTTTCAGCTGCCTACCGGGGTAGTGTAAAAACTACCAACAGAACTCGTTTCTGGCACCTTTGCCGGTGGAGCTGTGCATGGGGTGTGTTTCGAACATTTTGTCAGCAGCCGAGTCCAAAATTCAGCCGTTCCCCATCTCAGCCCAGAAAGCAGGTAGAACAAGTTTTGTGGTGCCTTTCAGCTGCCTACTGGGGTAGTGTAAAAACTACCAACAGAACTCGTTTCTGGCACCTTCCCCGGTGGAGGTGTGCATGGGGTGTGTTTGGAACATTTTGTCAGCAGCCGAGTCCAAAATTCAGCGATTCTCCATCTCAGCCCAGAAAGCAGGTAGAACAAGTTTTGTGGTGCCTTTCAGCTGCCTACCGGGGTAGTGTAAAAACTACCAACAGAACTCGTTTCTGGCACCTTCCCCGGTGGAGTTGTGCATGGGGTGTGTTTGGAACATTTTGTTACCAGCCGAGTCCAAAATTCAGCCGTTCCCCATCTCAGCCCAGAAAGCAGGTAGAACAAGTTTTGTGGTGCCTTTCAGCTTCCTACCGGGGTACTGTAAAAACTACCAACAGAACTCGTTTCTGGCACCTTTGCCGGTGGAGCTGTGCATGGGGTGTGTTTGGAACATTTTGTCACCAGCCGAGTCCAAAATTCAGCGATTCCCCATCTCAGCCCAGAAAGCAGGTACAACAAGTTTTGTGGTGCCTTTCAGCTGCCTACCGGGGTAGTGTAAAAATTACCAACAGAACTCATTTCTGGCACCTTCCCCGGTGGAGTTGTGCATGGGGTGTGTTTGGAACATTTTGTCACCAGCCGAGTCCAAAATTCAGCCGTTCCCCATCTCAGCCCAGAAAGCAGGTAGAAAAACTTTTGTGGTGCCTTTCAGCTGCCTACCGGGGTAGTGTAAAAACTACCAACAGAACTCGTTTCTGGCACCTTTGCCGGTGGAGCTCTGCATGGGGTGTGTTTGGAAAATTTTTTCACCAGCCGAGTCCAAAATTCAGCTGTTCCCCATCTCAGCCCAGAAAGCAGGTACAACAAGTTTTGTGGTGCCTTTCAGCTGCCTACCGGGGTACTGTAAAAACTACCAACAGAACTCGTTTCTGGCACCTTCCTCGGTGGAGTTGTGCATGGGGTGTGTTTGGAACATTTTGTCAGCAGCCGAGTCCAAAACTCAGCTGATCCCCATCTCAGCCCAGAAAGCAGGTAGAACAAGTTTTGTGGTGCCTTTCAGCTGCCTACCGGGGGTAGTGTAAAAACTACCAACAGAACTCGTTTCTGGCACCTTCCCCGGTGGAGTTGTGCATGGGGTGTGTTTGGAACATTTTGTCACCAGCCGAGTCCAAAATTCAGCCGTTCCCCATCTCAGCCCAGAAAGCAGGTAGAACAAGTTTTGTGGTGCCTTTCAGCTGCCTACCGGGGTAGTGTAAAAACTACCAACAGAACTCGTTTCTGGCACCTTCCCCGGTGGAGTTGTGCATGGGGTGTGTTTGGAACATTTTGTCAGCAGCCGAGTCCAAAATTCAGCTGATCCCCATCTAAGCTCAGAAAGCAGGTAGAAAAACTTTTGTGGTGCCTTTCAGCTGCCTACTGGGGTACTGTAAAAACTACCAACAGAACTCGTTTCTGGCACCTTCCCCGGTGGAGTTGTGCATGGGGTGTGTTTGGAACATTTTGTCAGCAGCCGAGTCCAAAATTCAGCGATTCTCCATCTCAGCCCAGAAAGCAGGTAGAACAAGTTTTGTGGTGCCTTTCTCTTGCCTACCGGGGTAGTGTAAAAACTACCAACAGAACTCGTTTCTGGCACCTTCCCCGGAGGAGTTGTGCATGGGGTGTGTTTGGAACATTTTGTCAGCAGCCGAGTCCAAAATTCAGCGGTTCCCCATCTCAGCCCAGAAAGCAGGTAGAACAAGTTTTGTGGTGCCTTTCAGCTGCCTACCGGGCTACTGTAAAAACTACCAACAGAACTCATTTCTGGCACCTTCCCCGGTGGAGTTGTGCATGGGGTGTGTTTGGAACATTCTGTCACCAGCCGAGTCCAAAATTCAGCTGTTCCCCATCTCAGCCCAGAAAGCAGGTAGAACAAGTTTTGTGGTGCCTTTCAGCTGCCTACTGGGGTAGTGTAAAAACTACCAACAGAACTCGTTTCTGGCACCTTCCTCGGTGGAGTTGTGCATGGGGTGTGTTTGGAACATTTTGTCAGCAGCCGAGTCCAAAACTCAGCTGTTCCCCATCTCAGCCCAGAAAGCAGGTAGAAAAACTTTTGTGGTGCCTTTCAGCTGCCTACCGGGGTAGTGTAAAAACTACCAACAGAACTCGTTTCTGGCACCTTCCCCGGTGGAGGTGTGCATGGGGTGTGTTTGGAAAATTTTGTCAGCAGCCGAGTCCAAAATTCAGCCGTTCCCCATCTCAGCCCAGAAAGCAGGTAGAACAAGTTTTGTGGTGCCTTTCAGCTGCCTACCGGGGTAGTGTAAAAACTACCAACAGAACTCGTTTCTGGCACCTTTGCCGGTGGAGCTGTGCATGGGGTGTGTTTGGAACATTTTGTTACCAGCCGAGTCCAAAATTCAGCGATTCCCCATCTCAGCCCAGAAAGCAAGGTACAACAAGTTTTGTGGTGCCTTTCAGCTGCCTACCGGGGTAGTGTAAAAACTACCAACAGAACTCGTTTCTGGCACCTTTGCCGGTGGAGCTGTGCATGGGGTGTGTTTGGAACATTTTGTCAGCAGCCGAGTCCAAAATTCAGCCGTTCCCCATCTCAGCCCAGAAAGCAGGTAGAACAAGTTTTGTGGTGCCTTTCAGCTGCCTACTGGGGTAGTGTAAAAACTACCAACAGAACTCGTTTCTGGCACCTTCCCCGGTGGAGGTGTGCATGGGGTGTGTTTGGAACATTTTGTCACCAGCCGAGTCCAAAATTCAGCGATTCTCCATCTCAGCCCAGAAAGCAGGTAGAACAAGTTTTGTGGTGCCTTTCAGCTGCCTACCGGGGTAGTGTAAAAACTACCAACAGAACTCGTTTCTGGCACCTTCCCCGGTGGAGTTGTGCATGGGGTGTGTTTGGAACATTTTGTTACCAGCCGAGTCCAAAATTCAGCCGTTCCCCATCTCAGCCCAGAAAGCAGGTAGAACAAGTTTTGTGGTGCCTTTCAGCTTCCTACCGGGGTACTGTAAAAACTACCAACAGAACTCGTTTCTGGCACCTTTGCCGGTGGAGCTGTGCATGGGGTGTGTTTGGAACATTTTGTCACCAGCCGAGTCCAAAATTCAGCGATTCCCCATCTCAGCCCAGAAAGCAGGTACAACAAGTTTTGTGGTGCCTTTCAGCTGCCTACCGGGGTAGTGTAAAAATTACCAACAGAACTCATTTCTGGCACCTTCCCCGGTGGAGTTGTGCATGGGGTGTGTTTGGAACATTTTGTCACCAGCCGAGTCCAAAATTCAGCCGTTCCCCATCTCAGCCCAGAAAGCAGGTAGAAAAACTTTTGTGGTGCCTTTCAGCTGCCTACCGGGGTAGTGTAAAAACTACCAACAGAACTCGTTTCTGGCACCTTTGCCAGTGGAGGTGTGCATGGGGTGTGTTTGGAAAATTTTTTCACCAGCCGAGTCCAAAATTCAGCTGTTCCCCATCTCAGCCCAGAAAGCAGGTAGAAAAACTTTTGTGGTGCCTTTCAGCTGCCTACCGGGGTACTGTAAAAACTACCAACAGAACTCGTTTCTGGCACCTTCCTCGGTGGAGTTGTGCATGGGGTGTGTTTGGAACATTTTGTCAGCAGCCGAGTCCAAAACTCAGCTGATCCCCATCTCAGCCCAGAAAGCAGGTAGAACAAGTTTTGTGGTGCCTTTCAGCTGCCTACCGGGGTAGTGTAAAAACTACCAACAGAACTCGTTTCTGGCACCTTCCCCGGTGGAGTTGTGCATGGGGTGTGTTTGGAACATTTTGTCAGCAGCCGAGTCCAAAATTCAGCTGATCCCCATCTAAGCCCAGAAAGCAGGTAGAAAAACTTTTGTGGTGCCTTTCAGCTGCCTACTGGGGTACTGTAAAAACTACCAACAGAACTCGTTTCTGGCACCTTCCCCGGTGGAGTTGTGCATGGGGTGTGTTTGGAACATTTTGTCAGCAGCCGAGTCCAAAATTCAGCGATTCTCCATCTCAGCCCAGAAAGCAGGTAGAACAAGTTTTGTGGTGCCTTTCTCTTGCCTACCGGGGTAGTGTAAAAACTACCAACAGAACTCGTTTCTGGCACCTTCCCCGGAGGAGTTGTGCATGGGGTGTGTTTGGAACATTTTGTCACCAGCCGAGTCCAAAATTCAGCGGTTCCCCATCTCAGCCCAGAAAGCAGGTAGAACAAGTTTTGTGGTGCCTTTCAGCTGCCTACCGGGGTAGTGTAAAAACTACCAACAGAACTCATTTCTGGCACCTTCCCCGGTGGAGTTGTGCATGGGGTGTGTTTGGAACATTCTGTCACCAGCCGAGTCCAAAATTCAGCTGTTCCCCATCTCAGCCCAGAAAGCAGGTAGAACAAGTTTTGTGGTGCCTTTCAGCTGCCTACCGGGGTAGTGTAAAAACTACCAACAGAACTCGTTTCTGGCACCTTCCCCGGTGGAGTTGTGCATGGGGTGTGTTTGGAACATTTTGTTACCAGCCGAGTCCAAAATTCAGCCGTTCCTCATCTCAGCCCAGAAAGCAGGTAGAACAAGTTTTGTGGTGCCTTTCAGCTGCCTACTGGGGTAGTGTAAAAACTACCAACAGAACTCGTTTCTGGCACCTTCCTCGGTGGAGTTGTGCATGGGGTGTGTTTGGAACATTTTGTCAGCAGCCGAGTCCAAAACTCAGCTGTTCCCCATCTCAGCCCAGAAAGCAGGTAGAAAAACTTTTGTGGTGCCTTTCAGCTGCCTACCGGGGTAGTGTAAAAACTACCAACAGAACTCGTTTCTGGCACCTTCCCCGGTGGAGGTGTGCATGGGGTGTGTTTGGAACATTTTGTCAGCAGCCGAGTCCAAAATTCAGCCGTTCCCCATCTCAGCCCAGAAAGCAGGTAGAACAAGTTTTGTGCTGCCTTTCTCTTGCCTACCAGGGTAGTGTAAAATCTACCAAAAGAACTCGTTTCTGGCACCTTTGCCTGTGGAGCTGTGCATGGGGTGTGTTTGGAACATTTTGTCAGCAGCCGAGTCCAAAATTCAGCCGTTCCCCATCTCAGCCCAGAAAGCAGGTAGAACAAGTTTTGTGGTGCCTTTCAGCTGCCTACCGGGGTAGTGTAAAAACTACCAACAGAACTCGTTTCTGGCACCTTTGCCGGTGGAGCTGTGCATGGGGTGTGTTTGGAACATTTTGTTACCAGCCGAGTCCAAAATTCAGCGATTCCCCATCTCAGCCCAGAAAGCAAGGTAGAACAAGTTTTGTGGTGCCTTTCAGCTGCCTACCGGGGTAGTGTAAAAACTACCAACAGAACTCGTTTCTGGCACCTTTGCCGGTGGAGCTGTGCATGGGGTGTGTTTGGAACATTTTTTCACCAGCCGAGTCCAAAATTCAGCGGTTCCCCATCTCAGCCCAGAAAGCAGGTACAACAAGTTTTGTGGTGCCTTTCAGCTGCCTACCAGGGTAGTGTAAAATCTACCAACAGAACTCGTTTCTGGCACCTTTGCCTGTGGAGCTGTGCATGGGGTGTGTTTGGAACATTTTGTCACCAGCCGAGTCCAAAATTCAGCCGTTCCCCATCTCAGCCCAGAAAGCAGGTAGAACAAGTTTTGTGGTGCCTTTCAGCTGCCTACCGGGCTACTGTAAAAACTACCAACAGAACTCGTTTCTGGCACCTTCCCCGGTGGAGGTGTGCATGGGGTGTGTTTGGAACATTTTGTCACCAGCCGAGTCCAAAATTCAGCGATTCCCCATCTCAGCCCAGAAAGCAGGTAGAAGCGGTTTTGTGGTGCCTTTCAGCTGCCTACCGGGGTAGTGTAAAAACTACCAACAGAACTCGTTTCTGGCACCTTCCTCGGTGGAGTTGTGCATGGGGTGTGTTTGGAACATTTTGTCAGCAGCCGAGTCCAAAACTCAGCTGTTCCCCATCTCAGCCCAGAAAGCAGGTAGAACAAGTTTTGTGGTGCCTTTCAGCTGCCTACCGGGGGTAGTGTAAAAACTACCAACAGAACTCGTTTCTGGCACCTTTGCCGGTGGAGCTGTGCATGGGGTGTGTTTGGAACATTTTGTTACCAGCCGAGTCCAAAATTCAGCCGTTCCCCATCTCAGCCCAGAAAGCAGGTAGAACAAGTTTTGTGGTGCCTTTCAGCTGCCTACTGGGGTAGTGTAAAAACTACCAACAGAACTCGTTTCTGGCACCTTCCCCGGTGGAGGTGTGCATGGGGTGTGTTTGGAACATTTTGTCAGCAGCCGAGTCCAAAATTCAGCGATTCCCCATCTCAGCCCAGAAAGCAGGTAGAACAAGTTTTGTGGTGCCTTTCAGCTGCCTACCGGGGTAGTGTAAAAACTACCAACAGAACTCGTTTCTGGCACCTTCCCCGGTGGAGCTGTGCATGGGGTGTGTTTGGAAGATTTTGTTACCAGCCGAGTCCAAAATTCAGCCGTTCCCCATCTCAGCCCAGAAAGCAGGTAGAACAAGTTTTGTGGTGCCTTTCAGCTGCCTACCGGGGGTAGTGTAAAAACTACCAACAGAACTCGTTTCTGGCACCTTCCCCGGTGGAGTTGTGCATGGGGTGTGTTTGGAAAATTTTGTCACCAGCCGAGTCCAAAATTCAGCCGTTCCCCATCTCAGCCCAGAAAGCAGGTAGAAAAACTTTTGTGGTGCCTTTCAGCTGCCTACCGGGGTAGTGTAAAAACTACCAACAGAACTTGTTTCTGGCACCTTCCCCGGTGGAGTTGTGCATGGGGTGTGTTTGGAACATTTTGTCACCAGCCGAGTCCAAAATTCAGCCGTTCCCCATCTCAGCCCAGAAAGCAGGTACAACAAGTTTTGTGGTGCCTTTCTCTTGCCTACCAGGGTAGTGTAAAATCTACCAACAGAACTCGTTTCTGGCACCTTTGCCTGTGGAGCTGTGCATGGGGTGTGTTTGGAACATTTTGTCAGCAGCCGAGTCCAAAATTCAGCGGTTCCCCATCTCAGCCCAGAAAGCAGGTAGAACAAGTTTTGTGGTGCCTTTCAGCTGCCTACCGGGCTACTGTAAAAACTACCAACAGAACTCATTTCTGGCACCTTCCCCGGTGGAGGTGTGCATGGGGTGTGTTTGGAACATTTTGTCACCAGCCGAGTCCAAAATTCAGCGATTCCCCATCTCAGCCCAGAAAGCAGGTAGAAGCGGTTTTGTGGTGCCTTTCAGCTGCCTACCGGGGTAGTGTAAAAACTACCAACAGAACTCGTTTCTGGCACCTTCCTCGGTGGAGTTGTGCATGGGGTGTGTTTGGAACATTTTGTCAGCAGCCGAGTCCAAAACTCAGCTGTTCCCCATCTCAGCCCAGAAAGCAGGTAGAACAAGTTTTGTGGTGCCTTTCAGCTGCCTACCGGGGTAGTGTAAAAACTACCAACAGAACTCGTTTCTGGCACCTTTGCCGGTGGAGCTGTGCATGGGGTGTGTTTGGAACATTTTGTTACCAGCCGAGTCCAAAATTCAGCCGTTCCCCATCTCAGCCCAGAAAGCAGGTAGAACAAGTTCTGTGGTGCCTTTCAGCTGCCTACTGGGGTAGTGTAAAAACTACCAACAGAACTCGTTTCTGGCACCTTCCCCGGTGGAGGTGTGCATGGGGTGTGTTTGGAACATTTTGTCACCAGCCGAGTCCAAAATTCAGCTGATCCCCATCTCAGCCCAGAAAGCAGGTAGAAGCGGTTTTGTGGTGCCTTTCAGCTGCCTACCGGGGTAGTGTAAAAACTACCAACAGAACTCGTTTCTGGCACCTTCCTCGGTGGAGTTGTGCATGGGGTGTGTTTGGAACATTTTGTCACCAGCCGAGTCCAAAACTCAGCTGTTCCCCATCTCAGCCCAGAAAGCAGGTAGAACAAGTTTTGTGGTGCCTTTCAGCTGCCTACCGGGGTAGTGTAAAAACTACCAACAGAACTCGTTTCTGGCACCTTCCTCGGTGGAGTTGTGCATGGGGTGTGTTTGGAACATTTTGTCAGCAGCCGAGTCCAAAACTCAGCTGTTCCCCATCTCAGCCCAGAAAGCAGGTAGAACAAGTTTTGTGGTGCCTTTCAGCTGCCTACCGGGGTAGTGTAAAAACTACCAACAGAACTCGTTTCTGGCACCTTTGCCGGTGGAGCTGTGCATGGGGTGTGTTTGGAACATTTTGTCAGCAGCCGAGTCCAAAATTCAGCCGTTCCCCATCTCAGCCCAGAAAGCAGGTAGAAAAACTTTTGTGGTGCCTTTCAGCTGCCTACCGGGGTAGTGTAAAAACTACCAACAGAACTCGTTTCTGGCACCTTCCCCGGTGGAGGTGTGCATGGGGTGTGTTTGGAAAATTTTTTCACCAGCCGAGTCCAAAATTCAGCTGATCCCCATCTCAGCCCAGAAAGCAGGTAGAAAAACTTTTGTGGTGCCTTTCAGCTGCCTACCAGGGTAGTGTAAAAACTACCAACAGAACTCGTTTCTGGCACCTTCCTCGGTGGAGTTGTGCATGGGGTGTGTTTGGAATATTTTGTCACCAGCCGAGTCCAAAATTCAGCCGTTCCCCATCTCAGCCCAGAAAGCAGGTAGAACAAGTTTTGTGGTGCCTTTCAGCTGCCTACCGGGGTAGTGTAAAAACTACCAACAGAACTCGTTTCTGGCACCTTCCCCGGTGGAGTTGTGCATGGGGTGTGTTTGGAACATTTTGTCACCAGCCGAGTCCAAAATTCAGCGATTCCCCATCTCAGCCCAGAAAGCAGGTACAACAAGTTTTGTGGTGCCTTTCAGCTGCCTACCGGGGTAGTGTAAAAACTACCAACAGAACTCGTTTCTGGCACCTTTGCCGGTGGAGCTGTGCATGGGGTGTGTTTGGAACATTTTGTCAGCAGCCGAGTCCAAAATTCAGCCGTTCCCCATCTCAGCCCAGAAAGCAGGTAGAACAAGTTTTGTGGTGCCTTTCAGCTGCCTACTGGGGTAGTGTAAAAACTACCAACAGAACTCGTTTCTGGCACCTTCCCCGGTGGAGGTGTGCATGGGGTGTGTTTGGAACATTTTGTCAGCAGCCGAGTCCAAAATTCAGCGATTCTCCATCTCAGCCCAGAAAGCAGGTAGAACAAGTTTTGTGGTGCCTTTCAGCTGCCTACCGGGGTAGTGTAAAAACTACCAACAGAACTCGTTTCTGGCACCTTCCCCGGTGGAGTTGTGCATGGGGTGTGTTTGGAACATTTTGTTACCAGCCGAGTCCAAAATTCAGCCGTTCCCCATCTCAGCCCAGAAAGCAGGTAGAACAAGTTTTGTGGTGCCTTTCAGCTTCCTACCGGGGTACTGTAAAAACTACCAACAGAACTCGTTTCTGGCACCTTTGCCGGTGGAGGTGTGCATGGGGTGTGTTTGGAACATTTTGTCACCAGCCGAGTCCAAAATTCAGCCGTTCCCCATCTCAGCCCAGAAAGCAGGTAGAACAAGTTTTGTGGTGCCTTTCAGCTGCCTACCGGGGTAGTGTAAAAATTACCAACAGAACTCATTTCTGGCACCTTCCCCGGTGGAGTTGTGCATGGGGTGTGTTTGGAACATTTTGTCACCAGCCGAGTCCAAAATTCAGCCGTTCCCCATCTCAGCCCAGAAAGCAGGTAGAAAAACTTTTGTGGTGCCTTTCAGCTGCCTACCGGGCTACTGTAAAAACTACCAACAGAACTCGTTTCTGGCACCTTTGCCAGTGGAGGTGTGCATGGGGTGTGTTTGGAAAATTTTTTCACCAGCCGAGTCCAAAATTCAGCTGTTCCCCATCTCAGCCCAGAAAGCAGGTAGAAAAACTTTTGTGGTGCCTTTCAGCTGCCTACCGGGGTACTGTAAAAACTACCAACAGAACTCGTTTCTGGCACCTTCCTCGGTGGAGTTGTGCATGGGGTGTGTTTGGAACATTTTGTCAGCAGCCGAGTCCAAAACTCAGCTGATCCCCATCTCAGCCCAGAAAGCAGGTAGAACAAGTTTTGTGGTGCCTTTCAGCTGCCTACCGGGGTAGTGTAAAAACTACCAACAGAACTCGTTTCTGGCACCTTCCCCGGTGGAGTTGTGCATGGGGTGTGTTTGGAACATTTTGTCAGCAGCCGAGTCCAAAATTCAGCCGTTCCCCATCTCAGCCCAGAAAGCAGGTAGAACAAGTTTTGTGGTGCCTTTCTCTTGCCTACCGGGGTAGTGTAAAAACTACCAACAGAACTCGTTTCTGGCACCTTCCCCGGAGGAGTTGTGCATGGGGTGTGTTTGGAACATTTTGTCAGCAGCCGAGTCCAAAATTCAGCGGTTCCCCATCTCAGCCCAGAAAGCAGGTACAACAAGTTTTGTGGTGCCTTTCAGCTGCCTACCGGGGTAGTGTAAAAACTACCAACAGAACTCGTTTCTGGCACCTTCCCCGGTGGAGGTGTGCATGGGGTGTGTTTGGAAAATTTTGTCACCAGCCGAGTCCAAAATTCAGCCGTTCCCCATCTCAGCCCAGAAAGCAGGTAGAAAAACTTTTGTGGTGCCTTTCAGCTGCCTACCGGGGTAGTGTAAAAACTACCAACAGAACTTGTTTCTGGCACCTTCCCCGGTGGAGTTGTGCATGGGGTGTGTTTGGAACATTTTGTCACCAGCCGAGTCCAAAATTCAGCCGTTCCCCATCTCAGCCCAGAAAGCAGGTACAACAAGTTTTGTGGTGCCTTTCTCTTGCCTACCAGGGTAGTGTAAAATCTACCAACAGAACTCGTTTCTGGCACCTTTGCCTGTGGAGCTGTGCATGGGGTGTGTTTGGAACATTTTGTCAGCAGCCGAGTCCAAAATTCAGCCGTTCCCCATCTCAGCCCAGAAAGCAGGTAGAACAAGTTTTGTGGTGCCTTTCAGCTGCCTACCGGGCTACTGTAAAAACTACCAACAGAACTCGTTTCTGGCACCTTCCCCGGTGGAGGTGTGCATGGGGTGTGTTTGGAACATTTTGTCACCAGCCGAGTCCAAAATTCAGCGATTCCCCATCTCAGCCCAGAAAGCAGGTAGAAGCGGTTTTGTGGTGCCTTTCAGCTGCCTACCGGGGTAGTGTAAAAACTACCAACAGAACTCGTTTCTGGCACCTTCCTCGGTGGAGTTGTGCATGGGGTGTGTTTGGAACATTTTGTCAGCAGCCGAGTCCAAAACTCAGCTGTTCCCCATCTCAGCCCAGAAAGCAGGTAGAACAAGTTTTGTGGTGCCTTTCAGCTGCCTACCGGGGTAGTGTAAAAACTACCAACAGAACTCGTTTCTGGCACCTTTGCCGGTGGAGCTGTGCATGGGGTGTGTTTGGAACATTTTGTTACCAGCCGAGTCCAAAATTCAGCCGTTCCCCATCTCAGCCCAGAAAGCAGGTAGAACAAGTTTTGTGGTGCCTTTCAGCTGCCTACTGGGGTAGTGTAAAAACTACCAACAGAACTCGTTTCTGGCACCTTCCCCGGTGGAGGTGTGATGGGGTGTGTTTGGAACATTTTGTCAGCAGCCGAGTCCAAAACTCAGCTGTTCCCCATCTCAGCCCAGAAAGCAGGTAGAACAAGTTTTGTGGTGCCTTTCAGCTGCCTACCGGGGTAGTGTAAAAACTACCAACAGAACTCGTTTCTGGCACCTTCCCCGGTGGAGGTGTGCATGGGGTGTGTTTGGAACATTTTGTCAGCAGCCGAGTCCAAAATTCAGCGATTCTCCATCTCAGCCCAGAAAGCAGGTAGAACAAGTTTTGTGGTGCCTTTCAGCTGCCTACCGGGGTAGTGTAAAAACTACCAACAGAACTCGTTTCTGGCACCTTCCCCGGTGGAGTTGTGCATGGGGTGTGTTTGGAACATTTTGTTACCAGCCGAGTCCAAAATTCAGCCGTTCCCCATCTCAGCCCAGAAAGCAGGTAGAACAAGTTTTGTGGTGCCTTTCAGCTTCCTACCGGGGTACTGTAAAAACTACCAACAGAACTCGTTTCTGGCACCTTTGCCGGTGGAGGTGTGCATGGGGTGTGTTTGGAACATTTTGTCACCAGCCGAGTCCAAAATTCAGCCGTTCCCCATCTCAGCCCAGAAAGCAGGTAGAACAAGTTTTGTGGTGCCTTTCAGCTGCCTACCGGGGTAGTGTAAAAATTACCAACAGAACTCATTTCTGGCACCTTCCCCGGTGGAGTTGTGCATGGGGTGTGTTTGGAACATTTTGTCACCAGCCGAGTCCAAAATTCAGCCGTTCCCCATCTCAGCCCAGAAAGCAGGTAGAAAAACTTTTGTGGTGCCTTTCAGCTGCCTACCGGGCTACTGTAAAAACTACCAACAGAACTCGTTTCTGGCACCTTTGCCAGTGGAGGTGTGCATGGGGTGTGTTTGGAAAATTTTTTCACCAGCCGAGTCCAAAATTCAGCTGTTCCCCATCTCAGCCCAGAAAGCAGGTAGAAAAACTTTTGTGGTGCCTTTCAGCTGCCTACCGGGGTACTGTAAAAACTACCAACAGAACTCGTTTCTGGCACCTTCCTCGGTGGAGTTGTGCATGGGGTGTGTTTGGAACATTTTGTCAGCAGCCGAGTCCAAAACTCAGCTGATCCCCATCTCAGCCCAGAAAGCAGGTAGAACAAGTTTTGTGGTGCCTTTCAGCTGCCTACCGGGGTAGTGTAAAAACTACCAACAGAACTCGTTTCTGGCACCTTCCCCGGTGGAGTTGTGCATGGGGTGTGTTTGGAACATTTTGTCAGCAGCCGAGTCCAAAATTCAGCCGTTCCCCATCTCAGCCCAGAAAGCAGGTAGAACAAGTTTTGTGGTGCCTTTCTCTTGCCTACCGGGGTAGTGTAAAAACTACCAACAGAACTCGTTTCTGGCACCTTCCCCGGAGGAGTTGTGCATGGGGTGTGTTTGGAACATTTTGTCAGCAGCCGAGTCCAAAATTCAGCGGTTCCCCATCTCAGCCCAGAAAGCAGGTACAACAAGTTTTGTGGTGCCTTTCAGCTGCCTACCGGGGTAGTGTAAAAACTACCAACAGAACTCGTTTCTGGCACCTTCCCCGGTGGAGGTGTGCATGGGGTGTGTTTGGAAAATTTTGTCACCAGCCGAGTCCAAAATTCAGCCGTTCCCCATCTCAGCCCAGAAAGCAGGTAGAAAAACTTTTGTGGTGCCTTTCAGCTGCCTACCGGGGTAGTGTAAAAACTACCAACAGAACTTGTTTCTGGCACCTTCCCCGGTGGAGTTGTGCATGGGGTGTGTTTGGAACATTTTGTCACCAGCCGAGTCCAAAATTCAGCCGTTCCCCATCTCAGCCCAGAAAGCAGGTACAACAAGTTTTGTGGTGCCTTTCTCTTGCCTACCAGGGTAGTGTAAAATCTACCAACAGAACTCGTTTCTGGCACCTTTGCCTGTGGAGCTGTGCATGGGGTGTGTTTGGAACATTTTGTCAGCAGCCGAGTCCAAAATTCAGCCGTTCCCCATCTCAGCCCAGAAAGCAGGTAGAACAAGTTTTGTGGTGCCTTTCAGCTGCCTACCGGGGTAGTGTAAAAACTACCAACAGAACTCGTTTCTGGCACCTTCCCCGGTGGAGGTGTGCATGGGGTGTGTTTGGAACATTTTGTCACCAGCCGAGTCCAAAATTCAGCGATTCCCCATCTCAGCCCAGAAAGCAGGTAGAAGCGGTTTTGTGGTGCCTTTCAGCTGCCTACCGGGGTAGTGTAAAAACTACCAACAGAACTCGTTTCTGGCACCTTCCTCGGTGGAGTTGTGCATGGGGTGTGTTTGGAACATTTTGTCAGCAGCCGAGTCCAAAACTCAGCTGTTCCCCATCTCAGCCCAGAAAGCAGGTAGAACAAGTTTTGTGGTGCCTTTCAGCTGCCTACCGGGGTAGTGTAAAAACTACCAACAGAACTCGTTTCTGGCACCTTTGCCGGTGGAGCTGTGCATGGGGTGTGTTTGGAACATTTTGTTACCAGCCGAGTCCAAAATTCAGCCGTTCCCCATCTCAGCCCAGAAAGCAGGTAGAACAAGTTTTGTGGTGCCTTTCAGCTGCCTACCGGGCTACTGTAAAAACTACCAACAGAACTCGTTTCTGGCACCTTCCCCGGTGGAGGTGTGCATGGGGTGTGTTTGGAACATTTTGTCAGCAGCCGAGTCCAAAATTCAGCGATTCCCCATCTCAGCCCAGAAAGCAGGTAGAACAAGTTTTGTGGTGCCTTTCAGCTGCCCACCGGGGTAGTGTAAAAACTACCAACAGAACTCGTTTCTGGCACCTTCCCCGGTGGAGTTGTGCATGGGGTGTGTTTGGAACATTTTGTCAGCAGCCGAGTCCAAAATTCAGCGATTCCCCATCTCAGCCCAGAAAGCAGGTAGAACAAGTTTTGTGGTGCCTTTCAGCTGCCCACCGGGGTAGTGTAAAAACTACCAACAGAACTCGTTTCTGGCACCTTCCTCGGTGGAGTTGTGCATGGGGTGTGTTTGGAAAATTTTTTCACCAGCCGAGTCCAAAATTCAGCCGTTCCCCATCTCAGCCCAGAAAGCAGGTAGAACAAGTTTTGTGGTGCCTTTCAGCTGCCTACCGGGGTAGTGTAAAAACTACCAACAGAACTCGTTTCTGGCACCTTCCCCGGTGGAGGTGTGCATGGGGTGTGTTTGGAACATTTTGTCACCAGCCGAGTCCAAAATTCAGCCGTTCCCCATCTCAGCCCAGAAAGCAGGTACAACAAGTTTTGTGGTGCCTTTCTCTTGCCTACCAGGGTAGTGTAAAATCTACCAACAGAACTCGTTTCTGGCACCTTTGCCTGTGGAGCTGTGCATGGGGTGTGTTTGGAACATTTTGTCAGCAGCCGAGTCCAAAATTCAGCCGTTCCCCATCTCAGCCCAGAAAGCAGGTAGAACAAGTTTTGTGGTGCCTTTCAGCTGCCTACCGGGGTAGTGTAAAAACTACCAACAGAACTCGTTTCTGGCACCTTCCCCGGTGGAGGTGTGCATGGGGTGTGTTTGGAACATTTTGTCACCAGCCGAGTCCAAAATTCAGCGATTCCCCATCTCAGCCCAGAAAGCAGGTAGAAGCGGTTTTGTGGTGCCTTTCAGCTGCCTACCGGGGTAGTGTAAAAACTACCAACAGAACTCGTTTCTGGCACCTTCCTCGGTGGAGTTGTGCATGGGGTGTGTTTGGAACATTTTGTCAGCAGCCGAGTCCAAAACTCAGCTGTTCCCCATCTCAGCCCAGAAAGCAGGTAGAACAAGTTTTGTGGTGCCTTTCAGCTGCGTACCGGGGTAGTGTAAAAACTACCAACAGAACTCGTTTCTGGCACCTTTGCCGGTGGAGCTGTGCATGGGGTGTGTTTGGAACATTTTGTTACCAGCCGAGTCCAAAATTCAGCCGTTCCCCATCTCAGCCCAGAAAGCAGGTAGAACAAGTTTTGTGGTGCCTTTCAGCTGCCTACCGGGCTACTGTAAAAATTACCAACAGAACTCGTTTCTGGCACCTTCCCCGGTGGAGGTGTGCATGGGGTGTGTTTGGAACATTTTGTCAGCAGCCGAGTCCAAAATTCAGCGATTCCCCATCTCAGCCCAGAAAGCAGGTAGAACAAGTTTTGTGGTGCCTTTCAGCTGCCCACCGGGGTAGTGTAAAAACTACCAACAGAACTCGTTTCTGGCACCTTCCCCGGTGGAGTTGTGCATGGGGTGTGTTTGGAACATTTTGTCAGCAGCCGAGTCCAAAATTCAGCGATTCCCCATCTCAGCCCAGAAAGCAGGTAGAACAAGTTTTGTGGTGCCTTTCAGCTGCCCACCGGGGTAGTGTAAAAACTACCAACAGAACTCGTTTCTGGCACCTTCCTCGGTGGAGTTGTGCATGGGGTGTGTTTGGAAAATTTTTTCACCAGCCGAGTCCAAAATTCAGCCGTTCCCCATCTCAGCCCAGAAAGCAGGTAGAACAAGTTTTGTGGTGCCTTTCAGCTGCCTACCGGGGTAGTGTAAAAACTACCAACAGAACTCGTTTCTGGCACCTTCCCCGGTGGAGGTGTGCATGGGGTGTGTTTGGAACATTTTGTCACCAGCCGAGTCCAAAATTCAGCCGTTCCCCATCTCAGCCCAGAAAGCAGGTACAACAAGTTTTGTGGTGCCTTTCTCTTGCCTACCAGGGTAGTGTAAAATCTACCAACAGAACTCGTTTCTGGCACCTTTGCCTGTGGAGCTGTGCATGGGGTGTGTTTGGAACATTTTGTCAGCAGCCGAGTCCAAAATTCAGCCGTTCCCCATCTCAGCCCAGAAAGCAGGTAGAACAAGTTTTGTGGTGCCTTTCAGCTGCCTACCGGGGTAGTGTAAAAACTACCAACAGAACTCGTTTCTGGCACCTTTGCCGGTGGAGCTGTGCATGGGGTGTGTTTGGAACATTTTGTTACCAGCCGAGTCCAAAATTCAGCCGTTCCCCATCTCAGCCCAGAAAGCAGGTAGAACAAGTTTTGTGGTGCCTTTCAGCTGCCTACTGGGGTAGTGTAAAAACTACCAACAGAACTCGTTTCTGGCACCTTCCCCGGTGGAGGTGTGCATGGGGTGTGTTTGGAACATTTTGTCACCAGCCGAGTCCAAAATTCAGCGATTCTCCATCTCAGCCCAGAAAGCAGGTAGAACAAGTTTTGTGGTGCCTTTCTCTTGCCTACCGGGGTAGTGTAAAAACTACCAACAGAACTCGTTTCTGGCACCTTCCCCGGTGGAGTTGTGCATGGGGTGTGTTTGGAACATTTTGTCAGCAGCCGAGTCCAAAACTCAGCTGTTCCCCATCTCAGCCCAGAAAGCAGGTAGAACAAGTTTTGTGGTGCCTTTCAGCTGCCTACCGGGGTAGTGTAAAAACTACCAACAGAACTCGTTTCTGGCACCTTCCCCGGTGGAGTTGTGCATGGGGTGTGTTTGGAACATTTTGTCTGCAGCCGAGTCCAAAATTCAGCCGTTCCCCATCTCAGCCCAGAAAGCAGGTAGAACAAGTTTTCTGGTGCCTTTCAGCTGCCTACCGGGGTAGTGTAAAAACTACCAACAGAACTCGTTTCTGGCACCTTTGCCGGTGGAGGTGTGCATGGGGTGTGTTTGGAACATTTTGTCAGCAGCCGAGTCCAAAATTCAGCGATTCCCCATATCAGCCCAGAAAGCAGGTAGAAAAACTTTTGTGGTGCCTTTCAGCTGCCTACCGGGGTAGTGTAAAAACTACCAACAGAACTCGTTTCTGGCACCTTCCCCGGTGGAGGTGTGCATGGGGTGTGTTTGGAAAATTTTGTCACCAGCCGAGTCCAAAATTCAGCTGTTCCCCATCTCAGCCCAGAAAGCAGGTAGAAAAACTTTTGTGGTGCCTTTCAGCTGCCTACCGGGGTAGTGTAAAAACTACCAACAGAACTCGTTTCTGGCACCTTCCCCGGTGGAGTTGTGCATGGGGTGTGTTTGGAACATTTTGTCACCAGCCGAGTCCAAAATTCAGCGATTCCCCATCTCAGCCCAGAAAGCAGGTAGAAAAACTTTTGTGGTGCCTTTCAGCTGCCTACCGGGGTAGTGTAAAAACTACCAACAGAACTCGTTTCTGGCACCTTCCCCGGTGGAGTTGTGCATGGGGTGTGTTTGGAACATTTTGTCAGCAGCCGAGTCCAAAATTCAGCGATTCCCCATCTCAGCCCAGAAAGCAGGTAGAAAAACTTTTGTGGTGCCTTTCAGCTGCCTACCGGGGTAGTGTAAAAACTACCAACAGAACTCGTTTCTGGCACCTTCCCCGGTGGAGGTGTGCATGGGGTGTGTTTGGAAAATTTTTTCACCAGCCGAGTCCAAAATTCAGCTGTTCCCCATCTCAGCCCAGAAAGCAGGTAGAAAAACTTTTGTGGTGCCTTTCAGCTGCCTACCGGGGTAGTGTAAAAACTACCAACAGAACTCGTTTCTGGCACCTTCCTCGGTGGAGTTGTGCATGGGGTGTGTTTGGAACATTTTGTTACCAGCCGAGTCCAAAACTCAGCCGTTCCCCATCTCAGCCCAGAAAGCAGGTAGAACAAGTTTTGTGGTGCCTTTCAGCTGCCTACCGGGGTAGTGTAAAAACTACCAACAGAACTCGTTTCTGGCACCTTCCCCGGTGGAGTTGTGCATGGGGTGTGTTTGGAACATTTTGTCAGCAGCCGAGTCCAAAACTCAGCTGTTCCCCATCTCAGCCCAGAAAGCAGGTAGAAAAACTTTTGTGGTGCCTTTCAGCTGCCTACCGGGGTACTGTAAAAACTACCAACAGAACTCGTTTCTGGCACCTTTGCCGGTGGAGCTGTGCATGGGGTGTGTTTGGAAGATTTTGTTACTAGCCGAGTCCAAAATTCAGCCGTTCCCCATCTCAGCCCAGAAAGCAGGTAGAACAAGTTTTGTGGTGCCTTTCAGCTGCCTACCGGGGTAGTGTAAAAACTACCAACAGAACTCGTTTCTGGCACCTTCCTCGGTGGAGTTGTGCATGGGGTGTGTTTGGAACATTTTGTTACCAGCCGAGTCCAAAACTCAGCCGTTCCCCATCTCAGCCCAGAAAGCAGGTAGAACAAGTTTTGTGGTGCCTTTCAGCTGCCTACCGGGGTAGTGTAAAAACTACCAACAGAACTCGTTTCTGGCACCTTCCCCGGTGGAGTTGTGCATGGGGTGTGTTTGGAACATTTTGTCAGCAGCCGAGTCCAAAACTCAGCTGTTCCCCATCTCAGCCCAGAAAGCAGGTAGAAAAACTTTTGTGGTGCCTTTCAGCTGCCTACCGGGGTAGTGTAAAAACTACCAACAGAACTCGTTTCTGGCACCTTCCCCGGTGGAGTTGTGCATGGGGTGTGTTTGGAACATTTTGTCAGCAGCCGAGTCCAAAATTCAGCGATTCCCCATCTCAGCCCAGAAAGCAGGTAGAAAAACTTTTGTGGTGCCTTTCAGCTGCCTACCGGGGTAGTGTAAAAACTACCAACAGAACTCGTTTCTGGCACCTTCCCCGGTGGAGGTGTGCATGGGGTGTGTTTGGAAAATTTTTTCACCAGCCGAGTCCAAAATTCAGCTGTTCCCCATCTCAGCCCAGAAAGCAGGTAGAAAAACTTTTGTGGTGCCTTTCAGCTGCCTACCGGGGTAGTGTAAAAACTACCAACAGAACTCGTTTCTGGCACCTTCCTCGGTGGAGTTGTGCATGGGGTGTGTTTGGAACATTTTGTTACCAGCCGAGTTCAAAACTCAGCCGTTCCCCATCTCAGCCCAGAAAGCAGGTAGAACAAGTTTTGTGGTGCCTTTCAGCTGCCTACCGGGGTAGTGTAAAAACTACCAACAGAACTCGTTTCTGGCACCTTCCCCGGTGGAGTTGTGCATGGGGTGTGTTTGGAACATTTTGTCAGCAGCCGAGTCCAAAACTCAGCTGTTCCCCATCTCAGCCCAGAAAGCAGGTAGAAAAACTTTTGTGGTGCCTTTCAGCTGCCTACCGGGGTAGTGTAAAAACTACCAACAGAACTCGTTTCTGGCACCTTTGCCGGTGGAGCTGTGCATGGGGTGTGTTTGGAAGATTTTGTTACTAGCCGAGTCCAAAATTCAGCCGTTCCCCATCTCAGCCCAGAAAGCAGGTAGAACAAGTTTTGTGGTGCCTTTCAGCTGCCTACCGGGGTAGTGTAAAAACTACCAACAGAACTCGTTTCTGGCACCTTCCTCGGTGGAGTTGTGCATGGGGTGTGTTTGGAACATTTTGTCAGCAGCCGAGTCCAAAACTCAGCTGTTCCCCATCTCAGCCCAGAAAGCAGGTAGAACAAGTTTTGTGGTGCCTTTCAGCTGCCTACCGGGGTAGTGTAAAAACTACCAACAGAACTCGTTTCTGGCACCTTCCCCGGTGGAGGTGTGCATGGGGTGTGTTTGGAAAATTTTGTCAGCAGCCGAGTCCAAAACTCAGCTGTTCCCCATCTCAGCCCAGAAAGCAGGTAGAACAAGTTTTGTGGTGCCTTTCAGCTGCCTACCAAGGTAGTGTAAAAACTACCAACAGAACTCGTTTCTGGCACCTTTGCCGGTGGAGCTGTGCATGGGGTGTGTTTGGAACATTTTGTTACCAGCCGAGTCCAAAATTCAGCCGTTCCCCATCTCAGCCCAGAAAGCAGGTAGAACAAGTTTTGTGGTGCCTTTCAGCTGCCTACTGGGGTAGTGTAAAAACTACCAACAGAACTCGTTTCTGGCACCTTCCCCGGTGGAGGTGTGCATGGGGTGTGTTTGGAAAATTTTTTCACCAGCCGAGTCCAAAATTCAGCTGTTCCCCATCTCAGCCCAGAAAGCAGGTAGAACAAGTTTTGTGGTGCCTTTCAGCTGCCTACCGGGGTAGTGTAAAAACTACCAACAGAACTCGTTTCTGGCACCTTCCTCGGTGGAGTTGTGCATGGGGTGTGTTTGGAACATTTTGTCAGCAGCCGAGTCCAAAATTCAGCCGTTCCCCATCTCAGCCCAGAAAGCAGGTAGAACAAGTTTTGTGGTGCCTTTCAGCTGCCTACCGGGGTAGTGTAAAAACTACCAACAGAACTTGTTTCTGGCACCTTCCCCGGTGGAGTTGTGCATGGGGTGTGTTTGGAACATTTTGTCAGCAGCCGAGTCCAAAACTCAGCTGTTCCCCATCTCAGCCCAGAAAGCAGGTAGAAAAACTTTTGTGGTGCCTTTCAGCTGCCTACCGGGGTAGTGTAAAAACTACCAACAGAACTTGTTTCTGGCACCTTCCCCGGTGGAGTTGTGCATGGGGTGTGTTTGGAACATTTTGTCACCAGCCGAGTCCAAAATTCAGCCGTTCCCCATCTCAGCCCAGAAAGCAGGTAGAACAAGTTTTGTGGTGCCTTTCTCTTGCCTACCAGGGTAGTGTAAAATCTACCAACAGAACTCGTTTCTGGCACCTTTGCCTGTGGAGCTGTGCATGGGGTGTGTTTGGAACATTTTGTCAGCAGCCGAGTCCAAAATTCAGCCGTTCCCCATCTCAGCCCAGAAAGCAGGTAGAACAAGTTTTGTGGTGCCTTTCAGCTGCCTACCGGGCTACTGTAAAAACTACCAACAGAACTCGTTTCTGGCACCTTCCCCGGTGGAGCTGTGCATGGGGTGTGTTTGGAACATTTTGTCACCAGCCGAGTCCAAAATTCAGCGATTCCCCATCTCAGCCCAGAAAGCAGGTAGAAGCGGTTTTGTGGTGCCTTTCAGCTGCCTACCGGGGTAGTGTAAAAACTACCAACAGAACTCGTTTCTGGCACCTTCCTCGGTGGAGTTGTGCATGGGGTGTGTTTGGAACATTTTGTCAGCAGCCAAGTCCAAAACTCAGCTGTTCCCCATCTCAGCCCAGAAAGCAGGTAGAACAAGTTTTGTGGTGCCTTTCAGCTGCCTACCGGGGTAGTGTAAAAACTACCAACAGAACTCGTTTCTGGCACCTTTGCCGGTGGAGCTGTGCATGGGGTGTGTTTGGAACATTTTGTTACCAGCCGAGTCCAAAATTCAGCCGTTCCCCATCTCAGCCCAGAAAGCAGGTAGAACAAGTTTTGTGGTGCCTTTCAGCTGCCTACCGGGGTAGTGTAAAAACTACCAACAGAACTCGTTTCTGGCACCTTCCCCGGTGGAGGTGTGCATGGGGTGTGTTTGGAACATTTTGTCACCAGCCGAGTCCAAAATTCAGCGATTCCCCATCTCAGCCCAGAAAGCAGGTAGAACAAGTTTTGTGGTGCCTTTCAGCTGCCTACCGGGGTAGTGTAAAAACTACCAACAGAACTCGTTTCTGGCACCTTCCTCGGTGGAGTTGTGCATGGGGTGTGTTTGGAACATTTTGTCACCAGCCGAGTCCAAAACTCAGCTGTTCCCCATCTCAGCCCAGAAAGCAGGTAGAACAAGTTTTGTGGTGCCTTTCAGCTGCCTACCGGGGTAGTGTAAAAACTACCAACAGAACTCGTTTCTGGCACCTTTGCCGGTGGAGCTGTGCATGGGGTGTGTTTGGAACATTTTTTCACCAGCCGAGTCCAAAATTCAGCCGTTCCCCATCTCAGCCCAGAAAGCAGGTAGAACAAGTTTTGTGGTGCCTTTCAGCTGCCTACTGGGGTAGTGTAAAAACTACCAACAGAACTCGTTTCTGGCACCTTCCCCGGTGGAGGTGTGCATGGGGTGTGTTTGGAACATTTTTTCACCA
Source organism: Falco cherrug (assembly GCF_023634085.1). Lineage (NCBI taxonomy): Eukaryota > Metazoa > Chordata > Aves > Falconiformes > Falconidae > Falco > Falco cherrug. The sequence continues at coordinate 426,798 of NW_026599480.1, read as the reverse complement.
GCCGAGTCCAAAATTCAGCTGATCCCCATCTCAGCCCAGAAAGCAGGTAGAACAAGTTTTGTGGTGCCTTTCAGCTGCCTACCGGGGTAGTGTAAAAACTACCAACAGAACTCGTTTCTGGCACCTTCCTCGGTGGAGTTGTGCATGGGGTGTGTTTGGAATATTTTGTAACCAGCCGAGTCCAAAATTCAGCCGTTCCCCATCTCAGCCCAGAAAGCAGGTAGAACAAGTTTTGTGGTGCCTTTCAGCTGCCTACCGGGGTAGTGTAAAAACTACCAACAGAACTCGTTTCTGGCACCTTCCCCGGTGGAGTTGTGCATGGGGTGTGTTTGGAACATTTTGTCAGCAGCCGAGTCCAAAATTCAGCGATTCCCCATCTCAGCCCAGAAAGCAGGTACAACAAGTTTTGTGGTGCCTTTCAGCTGCCTACCGGGGTAGTGTAAAAACTACCAACAGAACTCGTTTCTGGCACCTTTGCCGGTGGAGCTGTGCATGGGGTGTGTTTGGAACATTTTGTCAGCAGCCGAGTCCAAAATTCAGCCGTTCCCCATCTCAGCCCAGAAAGCAGGTAGAACAAGTTTTGTGGTGCCTTTCAGCTGCCTACTGGGGTAGTGTAAAAACTACCAACAGAACTCGTTTCTGGCACCTTCCCCGGTGGAGGTGTGCATGGGGTGTGTTTGGAACATTTTGTCAGCAGCCGAGTCCAAAATTCAGCGATTCTCCATCTCAGCCCAGAAAGCAGGTAGAACAAGTTTTGTGGTGCCTTTCAGCTGCCTACCGGGGTAGTGTAAAAACTACCAACAGAACTCGTTTCTGGCACCTTCCCCGGTGGAGTTGTGCATGGGGTGTGTTTGGAACGTTTTGTTACCAGCCGAGTCCAAAATTCAGCCGTTCCCCATCTCAGCCCAGAAAGCAGGTAGAACAAGTTTTGTGGTGCCTTTCAGCTTCCTACCGGGGTACTGTAAAAACTACCAACAGAACTCGTTTCTGGCACCTTTGCCGGTGGAGCTGTGCATGGGGTGTGTTTGGAACATTTTGTCACCAGCCGAGTCCAAAATTCAGCGATTCCCCATCTCAGCCCAGAAAGCAGGTACAACAAGTTTTGTGGTGCCTTTCAGCTGCCTACCGGGGTAGTGTAAAAATTACCAACAGAACTCATTTCTGGCACCTTCCCCGGTGGAGTTGTGCATGGGGTGTGTTTGGAACATTTTGTCAGCAGCCGAGTCCAAAATTCAGCCGTTCCCCATCTCAGCCCAGAAAGCAGGTAGAAAAAGTTTTGTGGTGCCTTTCAGCTGCCTACCGGGGTAGTGTAAAAACTACCAACAGAACTCGTTTCTGGCACCTTCCCCGGTGGAGGTGTGCATGGGGTGTGTTTGGAAAATTTTTTCACCAGCCGAGTCCAAAATTCAGCTGTTCCCCATCTCAGCCCAGAAAGCAGGTACAACAAGTTTTGTGGTGCCTTTCAGCTGCCTACCGGGGTACTGTAAAAACTACCAACAGAACTCGTTTCTGGCACCTTCCTCGGTGGAGTTGTGCATGGGGTGTGTTTGGAACATTTTGTCAGCAGCCGAGTCCAAAACTCAGCTGATCCCCATCTCAGCCCAGAAAGCAGGTAGAACAAGTTTTGTGGTGCCTTTCAGCTGCCTACCGGGGTAGTGTAAAAACTACCAACAGAACTCGTTTCTGGCACCTTCCCCGGTGGAGTTGTGCATGGGGTGTGTTTGGAACATTTTGTCAGCAGCCGAGTCCAAAATTCAGCCGTTCCCCATCTCAGCCCAGAAAGCAGGTACAACAAGTTTTGTGGTGCCTTTCAGCTGCCTACCGGGGTAGTGTAAAAACTACCAACAGAACTCGTTTCTGGCACCTTCCCCGGTGGAGTTGTGCATGGGGTGTGTTTGGAACATTTTGTCAGCAGCCGAGTCCAAAATTCAGCTGATCCCCATCTAAGCTCAGAAAGCAGGTAGAAAAACTTTTGTGGTGCCTTTCAGCTGCCTACTGGGGTACTGTAAAAACTACCAACAGAACTCGTTTCTGGCACCTTCCCCGGTGGAGTTGTGCATGGGGTGTGTTTGGAACATTTTGTCAGCAGCCGAGTCCAAAATTCAGCGATTCTCCATCTCAGCCCAGAAAGCAGGTACAACAAGTTTTGTGGTGCCTTTCTCTTGCCTACCGGGGTAGTGTAAAAACTACCAACAGAACTCGTTTCTGGCACCTTCCCCGGAGGAGTTGTGCATGGGGTGTGTTTGGAACATTTTGTCACCAGCCGAGTCCAAAATTCAGCCGTTCCCCATCTCAGCCCAGAAAGCAGGTAGAACAAGTTTTGTGGTGCCTTTCAGCTGCCTACCGGGGTAGTGTAAAAACTACCAACAGAACTCATTTCTGGCACCTTCCCCGGTGGAGTTGTGCATGGGGTGTGTTTGGAACATTCTGTCACCAGCCGAGTCCAAAATTCAGCTGTTCCCCATCTCAGCCCAGAAAGCAGGTAGAACAAGTTTTGTGGTGCCTTTCAGCTGCCTACTGGGGTAGTGTAAAAACTACCAACAGAACTCGTTTCTGGCACCTTCCTCGGTGGAGTTGTGCATGGGGTGTGTTTGGAACATTTTGTCAGCAGCCGAGTCCAAAACTCAGCTGTTCCCCATCTCAGCCCAGAAAGCAGGTAGAAAAACTTTTGTGGTGCCTTTCAGCTGCCTACCGGGGTAGTGTAAAAACTACCAACAGAACTCGTTTCTGGCACCTTCCCCGGTGGAGGTGTGCATGGGGTGTGTTTGGAAAATTTTGTCAGCAGCCGAGTCCAAAATTCAGCCGTTCCCCATCTCAGCCCAGAAAGCAGGTAGAACAAGTTTTGTGGTGCCTTTCAGCTGCCTACCGGGGTAGTGTAAAAACTACCAACAGAACTCGTTTCTGGCACCTTTGCCGGTGGAGCTGTGCATGGGGTGTGTTTGGAACATTTTGTTACCAGCCGAGTCCAAAATTCAGCGATTCCCCATCTCAGCCCAGAAAGCAAGGTACAACAAGTTTTGTGGTGCCTTTCAGCTGCCTACCGGGGTAGTGTAAAAACTACCAACAGAACTCGTTTCTGGCACCTTCCCCGGTGGAGTTGTGCATGGGGTGTGTTTGGAACATTTTGTTACCAGCCGAGTCCAAAATTCAGCCGTTCCCCATCTCAGCCCAGAAAGCAGGTAGAACAAGTTTTGTGGTGCCTTTCAGCTGCCTACTGGGGTAGTGTAAAAACTACCAACAGAACTCGTTTCTGGCACCTTCCCCGGTGGAGGTGTGCATGGGGTGTGTTTGGAACATTTTGTCACCAGCCGAGTCCAAAATTCAGCGATTCTCCATCTCAGCCCAGAAAGCAGGTAGAACAAGTTTTGTGGTGCCTTTCAGCTGCCTACCGGGGTAGTGTAAAAACTACCAACAGAACTCGTTTCTGGCACCTTCCCCGGTGGAGTTGTGCATGGGGTGTGTTTGGAACATTTTGTTACCAGCCGAGTCCAAAATTCAGCCGTTCCCCATCTCAGCCCAGAAAGCAGGTAGAACAAGTTTTGTGGTGCCTTTCAGCTTCCTACCGGGGTACTGTAAAAACTACCAACAGAACTCGTTTCTGGCACCTTTGCCGGTGGAGCTGTGCATGGGGTGTGTTTGGAACATTTTGTCACCAGCCGAGTCCAAAATTCAGCGATTCCCCATCTCAGCCCAGAAAGCAGGTACAACAAGTTTTGTGGTGCCTTTCAGCTGCCTACCGGGGTAGTGTAAAAATTACCAACAGAACTCATTTCTGGCACCTTCCCCGGTGGAGTTGTGCATGGGGTGTGTTTGGAACATTTTGTCACCAGCCGAGTCCAAAATTCAGCCGTTCCCCATCTCAGCCCAGAAAGCAGGTAGAACAAGTTTTGTGGTGCCTTTCAGCTGCCTACCGGGGTAGTGTAAAAACTACCAACAGAACTCGTTTCTGGCACCTTTGCCAGTGGAGGTGTGCATGGGGTGTGTTTGGAACATTTTGTCACCAGCCGAGTCCAAAATTCAGCTGTTCCCCATCTCAGCCCAGAAAGCAGGTAGAAAAACTTTTGTGGTGCCTTTCAGCTGCCTACCAGGGTACTGTAAAAACTACCAACAGAACTCGTTTCTGGCACCTTCCTCCGTGGAGTTGTGCATGGGGTGTGTTTGGAACATTTTTTCACCAGCCGAGTCCAAAACTCAGCTGATCCCCATCTCAGCCCAGAAAGCAGGTAGAACAAGTTTTGTGGTGCCTTTCAGCTGCCTACCGGGGTAGTGTAAAAACTACCAACAGAACTCGTTTCTGGCACCTTCCCCGGTGGAGTTGTGCATGGGGTGTGTTTGGAACATTTTGTCAGCAGCCGAGTCCAAAATTCAGCTGATCCCCATCTAAGCCCAGAAAGCAGGTAGAAAAACTTTTGTGGTGCCTTTCAGCTGCCTACTGGGGTACTGTAAAAACTACCAACAGAACTCGTTTCTGGCACCTTCCCCGGTGGAGTTGTGCATGGGGTGTGTTTGGAACATTTTGTCAGCAGCCGAGTCCAAAATTCAGCGATTCTCCATCTCAGCCCAGAAAGCAGGTAGAACAAGTTTTGTGGTGCCTTTCTCTTGCCTACCGGGGTAGTGTAAAAACTACCAACAGAACTCATTTCTGGCACCTTCCCCGGAGGAGTTGTGCATGGGGTGTGTTTGGAACATTCTGTCACCAGCCGAGTCCAAAATTCAGCTGTTCCCCATCTCAGCCCAGAAAGCAGGTAGAACAAGTTTTGTGGTGCCTTTCAGCTGCCTACCGGGGTAGTGTAAAAACTACCAACAGAACTCGTTTCTGGCACCTTCCCCGGTGGAGTTGTGCATGGGGTGTGTTTGGAACATTTTGTTACCAGCCGAGTCCAAAATTCAGCCGTTCCTCATCTCAGCCCAGAAAGCAGGTAGAACAAGTTTTGTGGTGCCTTTCAGCTGCCTACTGGGGTAGTGTAAAAACTACCAACAGAACTCGTTTCTGGCACCTTCCTCGGTGGAGTTGTGCATGGGGTGTGTTTGGAACATTCTGTCACCAGCCGAGTCCAAAATTCAGCTGTTCCCCATCTCAGCCCAGAAAGCAGGTAGAACAAGTTTTGTGGTGCCTTTCAGCTGCCTACCGGGGTAGTGTAAAAACTACCAACAGAACTCGTTTCTGGCACCTTCCCCGGTGGAGTTGTGCATGGGGTGTGTTTGGAACATTTTGTTACCAGCCGAGTCCAAAATTCAGCCGTTCCTCATCTCAGCCCAGAAAGCAGGTAGAACAAGTTTTGTGGTGCCTTTCAGCTGCCTACTGGGGTAGTGTAAAAACTACCAACAGAACTCGTTTCTGGCACCTTCCTCGGTGGAGTTGTGCATGGGGTGTGTTTGGAACATTTTGTCAGCAGCCGAGTCCAAAACTCAGCTGTTCCCCATCTCAGCCCAGAAAGCAGGTAGAAAAACTTTTGTGGTGCCTTTCAGCTGCCTACCGGGGTAGTGTAAAAACTACCAACAGAACTCGTTTCTGGCACCTTCCCCGGTGGAGGTGTGCATGGGGTGTGTTTGGAAAATTTTGTCAGCAGCCGAGTCCAAAATTCAGCCGTTCCCCATCTCAGCCCAGAAAGCAGGTAGAACAAGTTTTGTGCTGCCTTTCTCTTGCCTACCAGGGTAGTGTAAAATCTACCAAAAGAACTCGTTTCTGGCACCTTTGCCTGTGGAGCTTTGCATGGGGTGTGTTTGGAACATTTTGTCAGCAGCCGAGTCCAAAATTCAGCCGTTCCCCATCTCAGCCCAGAAAGCAGGTAGAACAAGTTTTGTGGTGCCTTTCAGCTGCCTACCGGGGTAGTGTAAAAACTACCAACAGAACTCGTTTCTGGCACCTTTGCCGGTGGAGCTGTGCATGGGGTGTGTTTGGAACATTTTGTTACCAGCCGAGTCCAAAATTCAGCGATTCCCCATCTCAGCCCAGAAAGCAAGGTAGAACAAGTTTTGTGGTGCCTTTCAGCTGCCTACCGGGGTAGTGTAAAAACTACCAACAGAACTCGTTTCTGGCACCTTCCCCGGTGGAGGTGTGCATGGGGTGTGTTTGGAACATTTTTTCACCAGCCGAGTCCAAAATTCAGCGGTTCCCCATCTCAGCCCAGAAAGCAGGTACAACAAGTTTTGTGGTGCCTTTCAGCTGCCTACCAGGGTAGTGTAAAATCTACCAACAGAACTCGTTTCTGGCACCTTTGCCTGTGGAGCTGTGCATGGGGTGTGTTTGGAACATTTTGTCACCAGCCGAGTCCAAAATTCAGCCGTTCCCCATCTCAGCCCAGAAAGCAGGTAGAACAAGTTTTGTGGTGCCTTTCAGCTGCCTACCGGGCTACTGTAAAAACTACCAACAGAACTCGTTTCTGGCACCTTCCCCGGTGGAGGTGTGCATGGGGTGTGTTTGGAACATTTTGTCACCAGCCGAGTCCAAAATTCAGCGATTCCCCATCTCAGCCCAGAAAGCAGGTAGAAGCGGTTTTGTGGTGCCTTTCAGCTGCCTACCGGGGTAGTGTAAAAACTACCAACAGAACTCGTTTCTGGCACCTTCCTCGGTGGAGTTGTGCATGGGGTGTGTTTGGAACATTTTGTCAGCAGCCGAGTCCAAAACTCAGCTGTTCCCCATCTCAGCCCAGAAAGCAGGTACAACAAGTTTTGTGGTGCCTTTCAGCTGCCTACCGGGGTAGTGTAAAAACTACCAACAGAACTCGTTTCTGGCACCTTTGCCGGTGGAGCTGTGCATGGGGTGTGTTTGGAACATTTTGTTACCAGCCGAGTCCAAAATTCAGCCGTTCCCCATCTCAGCCCAGAAAGCAGGTAGAACAAGTTTTGTGGTGCCTTTCAGCTGCCTACTGGGGTAGTGTAAAAACTACCAACAGAACTCGTTTCTGGCACCTTCCCCGGTGGAGGTGTGCATGGGGTGTGTTTGGAACATTTTGTCACCAGCCGAGTCCAAAATTCAGCGATTCCCCATCTCAGCCCAGAAAGCAGGTAGAACAAGTTTTGTGGTGCCTTTCAGCTGCCTACCGGGGTAGTGTAAAAACTACCAACAGAACTCGTTTCTGGCACCTTCCTCGGTGGAGTTGTGCATGGGGTGTGTTTGGAACATTTTGTTACCAGCCGAGTCCAAAACTCAGCTGTTCCCCATCTCAGCCCAGAAAGTAGGTAGAAAAACTTTTGTGGTGCCTTTCAGCTGCCTACCGGGGTAGTGTAAAAACTACCAACAGAACTCATTTCTGGCACCTTTGCCGGTGGAGCTGTGCATGGGGTGTGTTTGGAAGATTTTGTTACCAGCCGAGTCCAAAATTCAGCCGTTCCCCATCTCAGCCCAGAAAGCAGGTAGAACAAGTTTTGTGGTGCCTTTCAGCTGCCTACCGGGGTAGTGTAAAAACTACCAACAGAACTCGTTTCTGGCACCTTCCCCGGTGGAGTTGTGCATGGGGTGTGTTTGGAAAATTTTGTCACCAGCCGAGTCCAAAATTCAGCCGTTCCCCATCTCAGCCCAGAAAGCAGGTAGAAAAACTTTTGTGGTGCCTTTCAGCTGCCTACCGGGGTAGTGTAAAAACTACCAACAGAACTTGTTTCTGGCACCTTCCCCGGTGGAGTTGTGCATGGGGTGTGTTTGGAACATTTTGTCACCAGCCGAGTCCAAAATTCAGCCGTTCCCCATCTCAGCCCAGAAAGCAGGTACAACAAGTTTTGTGGTGCCTTTCTCTTGCCTACCAGGGTAGTGTAAAATCTACCAACAGAACTCGTTTCTGGCACCTTTGCCTGTGGAGCTGTGCATGGGGTGTGTTTGGAACATTTTGTCAGCAGCCGAGTCCAAAATTCAGCCGTTCCCCATCTCAGCCCAGAAAGCAGGTAGAACAAGTTTTGTGGTGCCTTTCAGCTGCCTACCGGGCTACTGTAAAAACTACCAACAGAACTCATTTCTGGCACCTTCCCCGGTGGAGGTGTGCATGGGGTGTGTTTGGAACATTTTGTCACCAGCCGAGTCCAAAATTCAGCGATTCCCCATCTCAGCCCAGAAAGCAGGTAGAAGCGGTTTTGTGGTGCCTTTCAGCTGCCTACCGGGGTAGTGTAAAAACTACCAACAGAACTCGTTTCTGGCACCTTCCTCGGTGGAGTTGTGCATGGGGTGTGTTTGGAACATTTTGTCAGCAGCCGAGTCCAAAACTCAGCTGTTCCCCATCTCAGCCCAGAAAGCAGGTAGAACAAGTTTTGTGGTGCCTTTCAGCTGCCTACCGGGGTAGTGTAAAAACTACCAACAGAACTCGTTTCTGGCACCTTTGCCGGTGGAGCTGTGCATGGGGTGTGTTTGGAACATTTTGTCTGCAGCCGAGTCCAAAATTCAGCCGTTCCCCATCTCAGCCCAGAAAGCAGGTAGAACAAGTTTTGTGGTGCCTTTCAGCTGCCTACTGGGGTAGTGTAAAAACTACCAACAGAACTCGTTTCTGGCACCTTCCCCGGTGGAGGTGTGCATGGGGTGTGTTTGGAACATTTTGTCACCAGCCGAGTCCAAAATTCAGCGATTCCCCATCTCAGCCCAGAAAGCAGGTAGAAGCGGTTTTGTGGTGCCTTTCAGCTGCCTACCGGGGTAGTGTAAAAACTACCAACAGAACTCGTTTCTGGCACCTTCCTCGGTGGAGTTGTGCATGGGGTGTGTTTGGAACATTTTGTCACCAGCCGAGTCCAAAACTCAGCTGTTCCCCATCTCAGCCCAGAAAGCAGGTAGAACAAGTTTTGTGGTGCCTTTCAGCTGCCTACCGGGGTAGTGTAAAAACTACCAACAGAACTCGTTTCTGGCACCTTTGCCGGTGGAGCTGTGCATGGGGTGTGTTTGGAAGATTTTGTTACCAGCCGAGTCCAAAATTCAGCCGTTCCTCATCTCAGCCCAGAAAGCAGGTAGAACAAGTTTTGTGGTGCCTTTCAGCTGCCTACTGGGGTAGTGTAAAAACTACCAACAGAACTCGTTTCTGGCACCTTCCTCGGTGGAGTTGTGCATGGGGTGTGTTTGGAACATTTTGTCAGCAGCCGAGTCCAAAACTCAGCTGTTCCCCATCTCAGCCCAGAAAGCAGGTAGAAAAACTTTTGTGGTGCCTTTCAGCTGCCTACCGGGGTAGTGTAAAAACTACCAACAGAACTCGTTTCTGGCACCTTCCCCGGTGGAGGTGTGCATGGGGTGTGTTTGGAAAATTTTGTCAGCAGCCGAGTCCAAAATTCAGCCGTTCCCCATCTCAGCCCAGAAAGCAGGTAGAACAAGTTTTGTGCTGCCTTTCTCTTGCCTACCAGGGTAGTGTAAAATCTACCAAAAGAACTCGTTTCTGGCACCTTTGCCTGTGGAGCTTTGCATGGGGTGTGTTTGGAACATTTTGTCAGCAGCCGAGTCCAAAATTCAGCCGTTCCCCATCTCAGCCCAGAAAGCAGGTAGAACAAGTTTTGTGGTGCCTTTCAGCTGCCTACCGGGGTAGTGTAAAAACTACCAACAGAACTCGTTTCTGGCACCTTTGCCGGTGGAGCTGTGCATGGGGTGTGTTTGGAACATTTTGTTACCAGCCGAGTCCAAAATTCAGCGATTCCCCATCTCAGCCCAGAAAGCAAGGTAGAACAAGTTTTGTGGTGCCTTTCAGCTGCCTACCGGGGTAGTGTAAAAACTACCAACAGAACTCGTTTCTGGCACCTTCCCCGGTGGAGGTGTGCATGGGGTGTGTTTGGAACATTTTTTCACCAGCCGAGTCCAAAATTCAGCGGTTCCCCATCTCAGCCCAGAAAGCAGGTACAACAAGTTTTGTGGTGCCTTTCAGCTGCCTACCAGGGTAGTGTAAAATCTACCAACAGAACTCGTTTCTGGCACCTTTGCCTGTGGAGCTGTGCATGGGGTGTGTTTGGAACATTTTGTCACCAGCCGAGTCCAAAATTCAGCCGTTCCCCATCTCAGCCCAGAAAGCAGGTAGAACAAGTTTTGTGGTGCCTTTCAGCTGCCTACCGGGCTACTGTAAAAACTACCAACAGAACTCGTTTCTGGCACCTTCCCCGGTGGAGGTGTGCATGGGGTGTGTTTGGAACATTTTGTCACCAGCCGAGTCCAAAATTCAGCGATTCCCCATCTCAGCCCAGAAAGCAGGTAGAAGCGGTTTTGTGGTGCCTTTCAGCTGCCTACCGGGGTAGTGTAAAAACTACCAACAGAACTCGTTTCTGGCACCTTCCTCGGTGGAGTTGTGCATGGGGTGTGTTTGGAACATTTTGTCAGCAGCCGAGTCCAAAACTCAGCTGTTCCCCATCTCAGCCCAGAAAGCAGGTACAACAAGTTTTGTGGTGCCTTTCAGCTGCCTACCGGGGTAGTGTAAAAACTACCAACAGAACTCGTTTCTGGCACCTTTGCCGGTGGAGCTGTGCATGGGGTGTGTTTGGAACATTTTGTTACCAGCCGAGTCCAAAATTCAGCCGTTCCCCATCTCAGCCCAGAAAGCAGGTAGAACAAGTTTTGTGGTGCCTTTCAGCTGCCTACTGGGGTAGTGTAAAAACTACCAACAGAACTCGTTTCTGGCACCTTCCCCGGTGGAGGTGTGCATGGGGTGTGTTTGGAACATTTTGTCACCAGCCGAGTCCAAAATTCAGCGATTCCCCATCTCAGCCCAGAAAGCAGGTAGAACAAGTTTTGTGGTGCCTTTCAGCTGCCTACCGGGGTAGTGTAAAAACTACCAACAGAACTCGTTTCTGGCACCTTTGCCGGTGGAGTTGTGCATGGGGTGTGTTTGGAACATTTTGTTACCAGCCGAGTCCAAAAACTCAGCTGTTCCCCATCTCAGCCCAGAAAGTAGGTAGAAAAACTTTTGTGGTGCCTTTCAGCTGCCTACCGGGGTAGTGTAAAAACTACCAACAGAACTCGTTTCTGGCACCTTTGCCGGTGGAGCTGTGCATGGGGTGTGTTTGGAAGATTTTGTTACCAGCCGAGTCCAAAATTCAGCCGTTCCCCATCTCAGCCCAGAAAGCAGGTAGAACAAGTTTTGTGGTGCCTTTCAGCTGCCTACCGGGGTAGTGTAAAAACTACCAACAGAACTCGTTTCTGGCACCTTCCCCGGTGGAGTTGTGCATGGGGTGTGTTTGGAAAATTTTGTCACCAGCCGAGTCCAAAATTCAGCCGTTCCCCATCTCAGCCCAGAAAGCAGGTAGAACAAGTTTTGTGGTGCCTTTCAGCTGCCTACCGGGGTAGTGTAAAAACTACCAACAGAACTTGTTTCTGGCACCTTCCCCGGTGGAGTTGTGCATGGGGTGTGTTTGGAACATTTTGTCACCAGCCGAGTCCAAAATTCAGCCGTTCCCCATCTCAGCCCAGAAAGCAGGTACAACAAGTTTTGTGGTGCCTTTCAGATGCCTACTGGGGTACTGTAAAATCTACCAACAGAACTCGTTTCTGGCACCTTTGCCTGTGGAGCTGTGCATGGGGTGTGTTTGGAACATTTTGTCAGCAGCCGAGTCCAAAATTCAGCCGTTCCCCATCTCAGCCCAGAAAGCAGGTAGAACAAGTTTTGTGGTGCCTTTCAGCTGCCTACCGGGCTACTGTAAAAACTACCAACAGAACTCATTTCTGGCACCTTCCCCGGTGGAGGTGTGCATGGGGTGTGTTTGGAACATTTTGTCAGCAGCCGAGTCCAAAATTCAGCGATTCCCCATCTCAGCCCAGAAAGCAGGTAGAAGCGGTTTTGTGGTGCCTTTCAGCTGCCTACCGGGGTAGTGTAAAAACTACCAACAGAACTCGTTTCTGGCACCTTCCTCGGTGGAGTTGTGCATGGGGTGTGTTTGGAACATTTTGTCAGCAGCCGAGTCCAAAACTCAGCTGTTCCCCATCTCAGCCCAGAAAGCAGGTAGAACAAGTTTTGTGGTGCCTTTCAGCTGCCTACCGGGGTAGTGTAAAAACTACCAACAGAACTCGTTTCTGGCACCTTTGCCGGTGGAGCTGTGCATGGGGTGTGTTTGGAACATTTTGTCTGCAGCCGAGTCCAAAATTCAGCCGTTCCCCATCTCAGCCCAGAAAGCAGGTAGAAGCGGTTTTGTGGTGCCTTTCAGCTGCCTACCGGGGTAGTGTAAAAACTACCAACAGAACTCGTTTCTGGCACCTTCCTCGGTGGAGTTGTGCATGGGGTGTGTTTGGAACATTTTGTCACCAGCCGAGTCCAAAACTCAGCTGTTCCCCATCTCAGCCCAGAAAGCAGGTAGAACAAGTTTTGTGGTGCCTTTCAGCTGCCTACCGGGGTAGTGTAAAAACTACCAACAGAACTCGTTTCTGGCACCTTCCTCGGTGGAGTTGTGCATGGGGTGTGTTTGGAACATTTTGTCAGCAGCCGAGTCCAAAACTCAGCTGTTCCCCATCTCAGCCCAGAAAGCAGGTAGAACAAGTTTTCTGGTGCCTTTCAGCTGCCTACCGGGGTAGTGTAAAAACTACCAACAGAACTCGTTTCTGGCACCTTCCCCGGTGGAGGTGTGCATGGGGTGTGTTTGGAACATTTTGTCACCAGCCGAGTCCAAAATTCAGCCGTTCCCCATCTCAGCCCAGAAAGCAGGTAGAAAAACTTTTGTGGTGCCTTTCAGCTGCCTACCGGGGTAGTGTAAAAACTACCAACAGAACTCGTTTCTGGCACCTTCCCCGGTGGAGGTGTGCATGGGGTGTGTTTGGAAAATTTTTTCACCAGCCGAGTCCAAAATTCAGCTGATCCCCATCTCAGCCCAGAAAGCAGGTACAACAAGTTTTGTGGTGCCTTTCAGCTGCCTACCGGGGTAGTGTAAAAACTACCAACAGAACTCGTTTCTGGCACCTTCCTCGGTGGAGTTGTGCATGGGGTGTGTTTGGAATATTTTGTCACCAGCCGAGTCCAAAATTCAGCCGTTCCCCATCTCAGCCCAGAAAGCAGGTAGAACAAGTTTTGTGGTGCCTTTCAGCTTCCTACCGGGGTACTGTAAAAACTACCAACAGAACTCGTTTCTGGCACCTTCCCCGGTGGAGTTGTGCATGGGGTGTGTTTGGAACATTTTGTCAGCAGCCGAGTCCAAAACTCAGCTGTTCCCCATCTCAGCCCAGAAAGCAGGTAGAACAAGTTTTGTGGTGCCTTTCAGCTGCCTACCGGGGTAGTGTAAAAACTACCAACAGAACTCGTTTCTGGCACCTTTGCCGGTGGAGCTGTGCATGGGGTGTGTTTGGAACATTTTGTCTGCAGCCGAGTCCAAAATTCAGCCGTTCCCCATCTCAGCCCAGAAAGCAGGTAGAACAAGTTTTGTGGTGCCTTTCAGCTGCCTACTGGGGTAGTGTAAAAACTACCAACAGAACTCGTTTCTGGCACCTTCCCCGGTGGAGGTGTGCATGGGGTGTGTTTGGAACATTTTGTCACCAGCCGAGTCCAAAATTCAGCGATTCCCCATCTCAGCCCAGAAAGCAGGTAGAAGCGGTTTTGTGGTGCCTTTCAGCTGCCTACCGGGGTAGTGTAAAAACTACCAACAGAACTCGTTTCTGGCACCTTCCTCGGTGGAGTTGTGCATGGGGTGTGTTTGGAACATTTTGTCACCAGCCGAGTCCAAAACTCAGCTGTTCCCCATCTCAGCCCAGAAAGCAGGTAGAACAAGTTTTGTGGTGCCTTTCAGCTGCCTACCGGGGTAGTGTAAAAACTACCAACAGAACTCGTTTCTGGCACCTTCCTCGGTGGAGTTGTGCATGGGGTGTGTTTGGAACATTTTGTCAGCAGCCGAGTCCAAAACTCAGCTGTTCCCCATCTCAGCCCAGAAAGCAGGTAGAACAAGTTTTGTGGTGCCTTTCAGCTGCCTACCGGGGTAGTGTAAAAACTACCAACAGAACTCGTTTCTGGCACCTTTGCCGGTGGAGCTGTGCATGGGGTGTGTTTGGAACATTTTGTCAGCAGCCGAGTCCAAAATTCAGCCGTTCCCCATCTCAGCCCAGAAAGCAGGTAGAAAAACTTTTGTGGTGCCTTTCAGCTGCCTACCGGGGTAGTGTAAAAACTACCAACAGAACTCGTTTCTGGCACCTTCCCCGGTGGAGGTGTGCATGGGGTGTGTTTGGAAAATTTTTTCACCAGCCGAGTCCAAAATTCAGCTGATCCCCATCTCAGCCCAGAAAGCAGGTAGAAAAACTTTTGTGGTGCCTTTCAGCTGCCTACCGGGGTAGTGTAAAAACTACCAACAGAACTCGTTTCTGGCACCTTCCTCGGTGGAGTTGTGCATGGGGTGTGTTTGGAATATTTTGTCACCAGCCGAGTCCAAAATTCAGCCGTTCCCCATCTCAGCCCAGAAAGCAGGTAGAACAAGTTTTGTGGTGCCTTTCAGCTTCCTACCGGGGTACTGTAAAAACTACCAACAGAACTCGTTTCTGGCACCTTCCCCGGTGGAGTTGTGCATGGGGTGTGTTTGGAACATTTTGTCACCAGCCGAGTCCAAAATTCAGCGATTCCCCATCTCAGCCCAGAAAGCAGGTACAACAAGTTTTGTGGTGCCTTTCAGCTGCCTACCGGGGTAGTGTAAAAACTACCAACAGAACTCGTTTCTGGCACCTTTGCCGGTGGAGGTGTGCATGGGGTGTGTTTGGAACATTTTGTCAGCAGCCGAGTCCAAAATTCAGCCGTTCCCCATCTCAGCCCAGAAAGCAGGTAGAACAAGTTTTGTGGTGCCTTTCAGCTGCCTACTGGGGTAGTGTAAAAACTACCAACAGAACTCGTTTCTGGCACCTTCCCCGGTGGAGGTGTGCATGGGGTGTGTTTGGAACATTTTGTCACCAGCCGAGTCCAAAATTCAGCGATTCTCCATCTCAGCCCAGAAAGCAGGTAGAACAAGTTTTGTGGTGCCTTTCAGCTGCCTACCGGGGTAGTGTAAAAACTACCAACAGAACTCGTTTCTGGCACCTTCCCCGGTGGAGTTGTGCATGGGGTGTGTTTGGAACATTTTGTTACCAGCCGAGTCCAAAATTCAGCCGTTCCCCATCTCAGCCCAGAAAGCAGGTAGAACAAGTTTTGTGGTGCCTTTCAGCTTCCTACCGGGGTACTGTAAAAACTACCAACAGAACTCGTTTCTGGCACCTTTGCCGGTGGAGGTGTGCATGGGGTGTGTTTGGAACATTTTGTCACCAGCCGAGTCCAAAATTCAGCCGTTCCCCATCTCAGCCCAGAAAGCAGGTAGAACAAGTTTTGTGGTGCCTTTCAGCTGCCTACCGGGGTAGTGTAAAAATTACCAACAGAACTCATTTCTGGCACCTTCCCCGGTGGAGTTGTGCATGGGGTGTGTTTGGAACATTTTGTCACCAGCCGAGTCCAAAATTCAGCCGTTCCCCATCTCAGCCCAGAAAGCAGGTAGAAAAACTTTTGTGGTGCCTTTCAGCTGCCTACCGGGCTACTGTAAAAACTACCAACAGAACTCGTTTCTGGCACCTTTGCCAGTGGAGGTGTGCATGGGGTGTGTTTGGAACATTTTTTCACCAGCCGAGTCCAAAATTCAGCTGTTCCCCATCTCAGCCCAGAAAGCAGGTAGAAAAACTTTTGTGGTGCCTTTCAGCTGCCTACCGGGGTAGTGTAAAAACTACCAACAGAACTCGTTTCTGGCACCTTCCTCGGTGGAGTTGTGCATGGGGTGTGTTTGGAATATTTTGTCACCAGCCGAGTCCAAAATTCAGCCGTTCCCCATCTCAGCCCAGAAAGCAGGTAGAACAAGTTTTGTGGTGCCTTTCAGCTGCCTACCGGGGTAGTGTAAAAACTACCAACAGAACTCGTTTCTGGCACCTTCCCCGGTGGAGTTGTGCATGGGGTGTGTTTGGAACATTTTGTCACCAGCCGAGTCCAAAATTCAGCGATTCCCCATCTCAGCCCAGAAAGCAGGTACAACAAGTTTTGTGGTGCCTTTCAGCTGCCTACCGGGGTAGTGTAAAAACTACCAACAGAACTCGTTTCTGGCACCTTTGCCGGTGGAGCTGTGCATGGGGTGTGTTTGGAACATTTTGTCAGCAGCCGAGTCCAAAATTCAGCCGTTCCCCATCTCAGCCCAGAAAGCAGGTAGAACAAGTTTTGTGGTGCCTTTCAGCTGCCTACTGGGGTAGTGTAAAAACTACCAACAGAACTCGTTTCTGGCACCTTCCCCGGTGGAGGTGTGCATGGGGTGTGTTTGGAACATTTTGTCAGCAGCCGAGTCCAAAATTCAGCGATTCTCCATCTCAGCCCAGAAAGCAGGTAGAACAAGTTTTGTGGTGCCTTTCAGCTGCCTACCGGGGTAGTGTAAAAACTACCAACAGAACTCGTTTCTGGCACCTTCCCCGGTGGAGTTGTGCATGGGGTGTGTTTGGAACATTTTGTTACCAGCCGAGTCCAAAATTCAGCCGTTCCCCATCTCAGCCCAGAAAGCAGGTAGAACAAGTTTTGTGGTGCCTTTCAGCTTCCTACCGGGGTACTGTAAAAACTACCAACAGAACTCGTTTCTGGCACCTTTGCCGGTGGAGGTGTGCATGGGGTGTGTTTGGAACATTTTGTCACCAGCCGAGTCCAAAATTCAGCCGTTCCCCATCTCAGCCCAGAAAGCAGGTAGAACAAGTTTTGTGGTGCCTTTCAGCTGCCTACCGGGGTAGTGTAAAAATTACCAACAGAACTCATTTCTGGCACCTTCCCCGGTGGAGTTGTGCATGGGGTGTGTTTGGAACATTTTGTCACCAGCCGAGTCCAAAATTCAGCCGTTCCCCATCTCAGCCCAGAAAGCAGGTAGAAAAACTTTTGTGGTGCCTTTCAGCTGCCTACCGGGCTACTGTAAAAACTACCAACAGAACTCGTTTCTGGCACCTTTGCCAGTGGAGGTGTGCATGGGGTGTGTTTGGAAAATTTTTTCACCAGCCGAGTCCAAAATTCAGCTGTTCCCCATCTCAGCCCAGAAAGCAGGTAGAAAAACTTTTGTGGTGCCTTTCAGCTGCCTACCGGGGTACTGTAAAAACTACCAACAGAACTCGTTTCTGGCACCTTCCTCGGTGGAGTTGTGCATGGGGTGTGTTTGGAACATTTTGTCAGCAGCCGAGTCCAAAACTCAGCTGATCCCCATCTCAGCCCAGAAAGCAGGTAGAACAAGTTTTGTGGTGCCTTTCAGCTGCCTACCGGGGTAGTGTAAAAACTACCAACAGAACTCGTTTCTGGCACCTTCCCCGGTGGAGTTGTGCATGGGGTGTGTTTGGAACATTTTGTCAGCAGCCGAGTCCAAAATTCAGCCGTTCCCCATCTCAGCCCAGAAAGCAGGTACAACAAGTTTTGTGGTGCCTTTCAGCTGCCTACCGGGGTAGTGTAAAAACTACCAACAGAACTCGTTTCTGGCACCTTCCCCGGTGGAGTTGTGCATGGGGTGTGTTTGGAACATTTTGTCAGCAGCCGAGTCCAAAATTCAGCGATTCTCCATCTCAGCCCAGAAAGCAGGTAGAAAAACTTTTGTGGTGCCTTTCAGCTGCCTACTGGGGTACTGTAAAAACTACCAACAGAACTCGTTTCTGGCACCTTCCCCGGTGGAGTTGTGCATGGGGTGTGTTTGGAACATTTTGTCAGCAGCCGAGTCCAAAATTCAGCGATTCTCCATCTCAGCCCAGAAAGCAGGTAGAACAAGTTTTGTGGTGCCTTTCTCTTGCCTACCGGGGTAGTGTAAAAACTACCAACAGAACTCGTTTCTGGCACCTTCCCCGGAGGAGTTGTGCATGGGGTGTGTTTGGAACATTTTGTCAGCAGCCGAGTCCAAAATTCAGCGGTTCCCCATCTCAGCCCAGAAAGCAGGTACAACAAGTTTTGTGGTGCCTTTCAGCTGCCTACCGGGGTAGTGTAAAAACTACCAACAGAACTCGTTTCTGGCACCTTCCCCGGTGGAGGTGTGCATGGGGTGTGTTTGGAAAATTTTGTCACCAGCCGAGTCCAAAATTCAGCCGTTCCCCATCTCAGCCCAGAAAGCAGGTAGAAAAACTTTTGTGGTGCCTTTCAGCTGCCTACCGGGGTAGTGTAAAAACTACCAACAGAACTTGTTTCTGGCACCTTCCCCGGTGGAGTTGTGCATGGGGTGTGTTTGGAACATTTTGTCACCAGCCGAGTCCAAAATTCAGCCGTTCCCCATCTCAGCCCAGAAAGCAGGTACAACAAGTTTTGTGGTGCCTTTCTCTTGCCTACCAGGGTAGTGTAAAATCTACCAACAGAACTCGTTTCTGGCACCTTTGCCTGTGGAGCTGTGCATGGGGTGTGTTTGGAACATTTTGTCAGCAGCCGAGTCCAAAATTCAGCCGTTCCCCATCTCAGCCCAGAAAGCAGGTAGAACAAGTTTTGTGGTGCCTTTCAGCTGCCTACCGGGCTACTGTAAAAACTACCAACAGAACTCGTTTCTGGCACCTTCCCCGGTGGAGGTGTGCATGGGGTGTGTTTGGAACATTTTGTCACCAGCCGAGTCCAAAATTCAGCGATTCCCCATCTCAGCCCAGAAAGCAGGTAGAGGCGGTTTTGTGGTGCCTTTCAGCTGCCTACCGGGGTAGTGTAAAAACTACCAACAGAACTCGTTTCTGGCACCTTCCTCGGTGGAGTTGTGCATGGGGTGTGTTTGGAACATTTTGTCAGCAGCCGAGTCCAAAATTCAGCGGTTCCCCATCTCAGCCCAGAAAGCAGGTACAACAAGTTTTGTGGTGCCTTTCAGCTGCCTACCGGGGTAGTGTAAAAACTACCAACAGAACTCGTTTCTGGCACCTTCCCCGGTGGAGGTGTGCATGGGGTGTGTTTGGAAAATTTTGTCACCAGCCGAGTCCAAAATTCAGCCGTTCCCCATCTCAGCCCAGAAAGCAGGTAGAAAAACTTTTGTGGTGCCTTTCAGCTGCCTACCGGGGTAGTGTAAAAACTACCAACAGAACTTGTTTCTGGCACCTTCCCCGGTGGAGTTGTGCATGGGGTGTGTTTGGAACATTTTGTCACCAGCCGAGTCCAAAATTCAGCCGTTCCCCATCTCAGCCCAGAAAGCAGGTAGAACAAGTTTTGTGGTGCCTTTCTCTTGCCTACCAGGGTAGTGTAAAATCTACCAACAGAACTCGTTTCTGGCACCTTTGCCTGTGGAGCTGTGCATGGGGTGTGTTTGGAACATTTTGTCAGCAGCCGAGTCCAAAATTCAGCCGTTCCCCATCTCAGCCCAGAAAGCAGGTAGAACAAGTTTTGTGGTGCCTTTCAGCTGCCTACCGGGCTACTGTAAAAACTACCAACAGAACTCGTTTCTGGCACCTTCCCCGGTGGAGGTGTGCATGGGGTGTGTTTGGAACATTTTGTCACCAGCCGAGTCCAAAATTCAGCGATTCCCCATCTCAGCCCAGAAAGCAGGTAGAGGCGGTTTTGTGGTGCCTTTCAGCTGCCTACCGGGGTAGTGTAAAAACTACCAACAGAACTCGTTTCTGGCACCTTCCTCGGTGGAGTTGTGCATGGGGTGTGTTTGGAACATTTTGTCAGCAGCCGAGTCCAAAACTCAGCTGTTCCCCATCTCAGCCCAGAAAGCAGGTAGAACAAGTTTTGTGGTGCCTTTCAGCTGCCTACCGGGGTAGTGTAAAAACTACCAACAGAACTCGTTTCTGGCACCTTTGCCGGTGGAGCTGTGCATGGGGTGTGTTTGGAACATTTTGTTACCAGCCGAGTCCAAAATTCAGCCGTTCCCCATCTCAGCCCAGAAAGCAGGTAGAACAAGTTTTGTGGTGCCTTTCAGCTGCCTACTGGGGTAGTGTAAAAACTACCAACAGAACTCGTTTCTGGCACCTTCCCCGGTGGAGGTGTGCATGGGGTGTGTTTGGAACATTTTGTCACCAGCCGAGTCCAAAATTCAGCGATTCCCCATCTCAGCCCAGAAAGCAGGTAGAAGCGGTTTTGTGGTGCCTTTCAGCTGCCTACCGGGGTAGTGTAAAAACTACCAACAGAACTCGTTTCTGGCACCTTCCTCGGTGGAGTTGTGCATGGGGTGTGTTTGGAACATTTTGTCAGCAGCCGAGTCCAAAACTCAGCTGTTCCCCATCTCAGCCCAGAAAGCAGGTAGAACAAGTTTTGTGGTGCCTTTCAGCTGCCTACCGGGGTAGTGTAAAAACTACCAACAGAACTCGTTTCTGGCACCTTTGCCGGTGGAGCTGTGCATGGGGTGTGTTTGGAACATTTTGTCTGCAGCCGAGTCCAAAATTCAGCCGTTCCCCATCTCAGCCCAGAAAGCAGGTAGAACAAGTTTTGTGGTGCCTTTCAGCTGCCTACCGGGGTAGTGTAAAAACTACCAACAGAACTCGTTTCTGGCACCTTCCCCGGTGGAGTTGTGCATGGGGTGTGTTTGGAACATTTTGTCACCAGCCGAGTCCAAAATTCAGCGATTCCCCATCTCAGCCCAGAAAGCAGGTACAACAAGTTTTGTGGTGCCTTTCAGCTGCCTACCGGGGTAGTGTAAAAACTACCAACAGAACTCGTTTCTGGCACCTTCCCCGGTGGAGCTGTGCATGGGGTGTGTTTAGAACATTTTGTCACCAGCCGAGTCCAAAATTCAGCCGTTCCCCATCTCAGCCCAGAAAGCAGGTAGAACAACTTTTGTGGTGCCTTTCAGATGCCTACCGGGGTAGTGTAAAAACTACCAACAGAACTCGTTTCTGGCACCTTCCCCCGGAGGAGTTGTGCATGGGGTGTGTTTGGAACATTTTGTCAGCAGCCGAGTCCAAAATTCAGCGATTCTCCATCTCAGCCCAGAAAGCAGGTAGAACAAGTTTTGTGGTGCCTTTCAGCTGCCTACCGGGGTAGTGTAAAAACTACCAACAGAACTCGTTTCTGGCACCTTCCCCGGTGGAGTTGTGCATGGGGTGTGTTTGGAACATTTTGTTACCAGCCGAGTCCAAAATTCAGCCGTTCCCCATCTCAGCCCAGAAAGCAGGTAGAACAAGTTTTGTGGTGCCTTTCAGCTTCCTACCGGGGTAGTGTAAAAACTACCAACAGAACTCGTTTCTGGCACCTTTGCCGGTGGAGGTGTGCATGGGGTGTGTTTGGAACATTTTGTCACCAGCCGAGTCCAAAATTCAGCCGTTCCCCATCTCAGCCCAGAAAGCAGGTAGAACAAGTTTTGTGGTGCCTTTCAGCTGCCTACCGGGGTAGTGTAAAAATTACCAACAGAACTCATTTCTGGCACCTTCCCCGGTGGAGTTGTGCATGGGGTGTGTTTGGAACATTTTGTCACCAGCCGAGTCCAAAATTCAGCCGTTCCCCATCTCAGCCCAGAAAGCAGGTAGAAAAACTTTTGTGGTGCCTTTCAGCTGCCTACCGGGGTAGTGTAAAAACTACCAACAGAACTCGTTTCTGGCACCTTTGCCGGTGGAGGTGTGCATGGGGTGTGTTTGGAAAATTTTTTCACCAGCCGAGTCCAAAATTCAGCTGTTCCCCATCTCAGCCCAGAAAGCAGGTAGAAAAACTTTTGTGGTGCCTTTCAGCTGCCTACCGGGGTACTGTAAAAACTACCAACAGAACTCGTTTCTGGCACCTTCCTCGGTGGAGTTGTGCATGGGGTGTGTTTGGAACATTTTGTCAGCAGCCGAGTCCAAAACTCAGCTGATCCCCATCTCAGCCCAGAAAGCAGGTAGAACAAGTTTTGTGGTGCCTTTCAGCTGCCTACCGGGGTAGTGTAAAAACTACCAACAGAACTCGTTTCTGGCACCTTCCCCGGTGGAGTTGTGCATGGGGTGTGTTTGGAACATTTTGTCAGCAGCCGAGTCCAAAATTCAGCCGTTCCCCATCTCAGCCCAGAAAGCAGGTACAACAAGTTTTGTGGTGCCTTTCAGCTGCCTACCGGGGTAGTGTAAAAACTACCAACAGAACTCGTTTCTGGCACCTTCCCCGGTGGAGTTGTGCATGGGGTGTGTTTGGAACATTTTGTCAGCAGCCGAGTCCAAAATTCAGCTGATCCCCATCTAAGCTCAGAAAGCAGGTAGAAAAACTTTTGTGGTGCCTTTCAGCTGCCTACTGGGGTACTGTAAAAACTACCAACAGAACTCGTTTCTGGCACCTTCCCCGGTGGAGTTGTGCATGGGGTGTGTTTGGAACATTTTGTCAGCAGCCGAGTCCAAAATTCAGCGATTCTCCATCTCAGCCCAGAAAGCAGGTAGAACAAGTTTTGTGGTGCCTTTCTCTTGCCTACCGGGGTAGTGTAAAAACTACCAACAGAACTCGTTTCTGGCACCTTCCCCGGAGGAGTTTTGCATGGGGTGTGTTTGGAACATTTTGTCAGCAGCCGAGTCCAAAATTCAGCGGTTCCCCATCTCAGCCCAGAAAGCAGGTAGAACAAGTTTTGTGGTGCCTTTCAGCTGCCTACCGGGGTAGTGTAAAAACTACCAACAGAACTCATTTCTGGCACCTTCCCCGGTGGAGTTGTGCATGGGGTGTGTTTGGAACATTCTGTCACCAGCCGAGTCCAAAATTCAGCTGTTCCCCATCTCAGCCCAGAAAGCAGGTAGAACAAGTTTTGTGGTGCCTTTCAGCTGCCTACCGGGGTAGTGTAAAAACTACCAACAGAACTCGTTTCTGGCACCTTCCCCGGTGGAGTTGTGCATGGGGTGTGTTTGGAAGATTTTGTTACCAGCCGAGTCCAAAATTCAGCCGTTCCTCATCTCAGCCCAGAAAGCAGGTAGAACAAGTTTTGTGGTGCCTTTCAGCTGCCTACCGGGGTAGTGTAAAAACTACCAACAGAACTCGTTTCTGGCACCTTCCTCGGTGGAGTGGTGCATGGGGTGTGTTTGGAACATTTTGTCAGCAGCCAAGTCCAAAACTCAGCTGTTCCCCATCTAAGCCCAGAAAGCAGGTAGAAAAACTTTTGTGGTGCCTTTCAGCTGCCTACTGGGGTAGTGTAAAAACTACCAACAGAACTCGTTTCTGGCACCTTCCCCGGTGGAGGTGTGCATGGGGTGTGTTTGGAAAATTTTGTCAGCAGCCGAGTCCAAAATTCAGCCGTTCCCCATCTCAGCCCAGAAAGCAGGTAGAACAAGTTTTGTGCTGCCTTTCTCTTGCCTACCAGGGTAGTGTAAAATCTACCAAAAGAACTCGTTTCTGGCACCTTTGCCTGTGGAGCTGTGCATGGGGTGTGTTTGGAACATTTTGTCAGCAGCCGAGTCCAAAATTCAGCCGTTCCCCATCTCAGCCCAGAAAGCAGGTAGAACAAGTTTTGTGGTGCCTTTCAGCTGCCTACCGGGGTAGTGTAAAAACTACCAACAGAACTCGTTTCTGGCACCTTCCCCGGTGGAGTTGTGCATGGGGTGTGTTTGGAACATTTTGTTACCAGCCGAGTCCAAAATTCAGCCGTTCCCCATCTCAGCCCAGAAAGCAGGTACAACAAGTTTTGTGGTGCCTTTCAGCTGCCTCCCGGAGCACTGTAAAAATACCAAGAGAACTCCTTTCTGGCACCTTCCT
This sequence comes from Falco cherrug, assembly GCF_023634085.1. NCBI lineage: Eukaryota > Metazoa > Chordata > Aves > Falconiformes > Falconidae > Falco > Falco cherrug. The sequence goes on along the minus strand of NW_026599480.1, from coordinate 403,348 downwards.
CGGTGGAGTTGTGCATGGGGTGTGTTTGGAACATTTTGTCAGCAGCCGAGTCCAAAACTCAGCTGTTCCCCATCTCAGCCCAGAAAGCAGGTAGAACAGGTTTTGTGGTGCCTTTCAGCTGCCTACCGGGGTACTGTAAAAACTACCAACAGAACTCGTTTCTGGCACCTTTGCCGGTGGAGCTGTGCATGGGGTGTGTTTGGAACATTTTGTTACCAGCCGAGTCCAAAATTCAGCTGTTCCCCATCTAAGCCCAGAAAGCAGGTAGAACAAGTTTTCTGGTGCCTTTCAGCTGCCTACCGGGGTAGTGTAAAAACTACCAACAGAACTCGTTTCTGGCACCTTCCCCGGTGGAGTTGTGCATGGGGTGTGTTTGGAACATTTTGTTACCAGCCGAGTCCAAAATTCAGCCGTTCCTCATCTCAGCCCAGAAAGCAGGTAGAACAAGTTTTGTGGTGCCTTTCAGCTGCCTACCGGGGTAGTGTAAAAACTACCAACAGAACTCGTTTCTGGCACCTTCCCCGGTGGAGTTGTGCATGGGGTGTGTTTGGAACATTTTGTCAGCAGCCGAGTCCAAAACTCAGCTGTTCCCCATCTCAGCCCAGAAAGCAGGTACAAAAAGTTTTGTGGTGCCTTTCAGCTGCCTACCGGGGTAGTGTAAAAACTACCAACAGAACTCGTTTCTGGCACCTTCCCCGGTGGAGTTGTGCATGGGGTGTGTTTGGAACATTTTGTTACCAGCCGAGTCCAAAATTCAGCCGTTCCCCATCTCAGCCCAGAAAGCAGGTAGAACAAGTTTTGTGGTGCCTTTCAGCTGCCTACCGGGGTAGTGTAAAAACTACCAACAGAACTCGTTTCTGGCACCTTTGCCGGTGGAGGTGTGCATGGGGTGTGTTTGGAACATTTTGTCACCAGCCGAGTCCAAAATTCAGCCGTTCCCCATCTCAGCCCAGAAAGCAGGTAGAACAAGTTTTGTGGTGCCTTTCAGCTGCCTACCGGGGTAGTGTAAAAATTACCAACAGAACTCATTTCTGGCACCTTCCCCGGTGGAGTTGTGCATGGGGTGTGTTTGGAACATTTTGTCACCAGCCGAGTCCAAAATTCAGCCGTTCCCCATCTCAGCCCAGAAAGCAGGTAGAAAAACTTTTGTGGTGCCTTTCAGCTGCCTACCGGGGTAGTGTAAAAACTACCAACAGAACTCGTTTCTGGCACCTTCCCCGGTGGAGGTGTGCATGGGGTGTGTTTGGAAAATTTTTTCACCAGCCGAATCCAAAATTCAGCTGTTCCCCATCTCAGCCCAGAAAGCAGGTAGAAAAACTTTTGTGGTGCCTTTCAGCTGCCTACCGGGGTACTGTAAAAACTACCAACAGAACTCGTTTCTGGCACCTTCCTCGGTGGAGTTGTGCATGGGGTGTGTTTGGAACATTTTGTCAGCAGCCGAGTCCAAAACTCAGCTGATCCCCATCTCAGCCCAGAAAGCAGGTAGAACAAGTTTTGTGGTGCCTTTCAGCTGCCTACCGGGGTAGTGTAAAAACTACCAACAGAACTCGTTTCTGGCACCTTCCCCGGTGGAGTTGTGCATGGGGTGTGTTTGGAACATTTTGTCAGCAGCCGAGTCCAAAATTCAGCCGTTCCCCATCTCAGCCCAGAAAGCAGGTACAACAAGTTTTGTGGTGCCTTTCAGCTGCCTACCGGGGTAGTGTAAAAACTACCAACAGAACTCGTTTCTGGCACCTTCCCCGGTGGAGTTGTGCATGGGGTGTGTTTGGAACATTTTGTCAGCAGCCGAGTCCAAAATTCAGCTGATCCCCATCTAAGCTCAGAAAGCAGGTAGAAAAACTTTTGTGGTGCCTTTCAGCTGCCTACTGGGGTACTGTAAAAACTACCAACAGAACTCGTTTCTGGCACCTTCCCCGGTGGAGTTGTGCATGGGGTGTGTTTGGAACATTTTGTCAGCAGCCGAGTCCAAAATTCAGCGATTCTCCATCTCAGCCCAGAAAGCAGGTAGAACAAGTTTTGTGGTGCCTTTCAGCTGCCTCCCGGAGCACTGTAAAAATACCAAGAGAACTCCTTTCTGGCACCTTCCTCGGTGGAGTTGTGCATGGGGTGTGTTTGGAACATTTTGTCAGCAGCCGAGTCCAAAATTCAGCGGTTCCCCATCTCAGCCCAGAAAGCAGGTAGAACAAGTTTTGTGGTGCCTTTCAGCTGCCTACCGGGGTAGTGTAAAAACTACCAACAGAACTCATTTCTGGCACCTTCCCCGGTGGAGTTGTGCATGGGGTGTGTTTGGAACATTCTGTCACCAGCCGAGTCCAAAATTCAGCCGTTCCCCATCTCAGCCCAGAAAGCAGGTAGAACAAGTTTTGTGGTGCCTTTCAGCTGCCTACCGGGGTACTGTAAAAACTACCAACAGAACTCGTTTCTGGCACCTTCCCCGGTGGAGTTGTGCATGGGGTGTGTTTGGAACATTTTGTCAGCAGCCGAGTCCAAAATTCAGCCGTTCCTCATCTCAGCCCAGAAAGCAGGTAGAACAACTTTTGTGGTGCCTTTCAGCTGCCTACCGGGGTAGTGTAAAAACTACCAACAGAACTCGTTTCTGGCACCTTCCTCGGTGGAGTTGTGCATGGGGTGTGTTTGGAACATTTTGTCAGCAGCCGAGTCCAAAACTCAGCTGTTCCCCATCTAAGCCCAGAAAGCAGGTAGAAAAACTTTTGTGGTGCCTTTCAGCTGCCTACCGGGGTAGTGTAAAAACTACCAACAGAACTCGTTTCTGGCACCTTCCCCGGTGGAGGTGTGCATGGGGTGTGTTTGGAAAATTTTGTCAGCAGCCGAGTCCAAAATTCAGCCGTTCCCCATCTCAGCCCAGAAAGCAGGTACAACAAGTTTTGTGCTGCCTTTCTCTTGCCTACCAGGGTAGTGTAAAATCTACCAAAAGAACTCGTTTCTGGCACCTTTGCCTGTGGAGCTGTGCATGGGGTGTGTTTGGAACATTTTGTCAGCAGCCGAGTCCAAAATTCAGCCGTTCCCCATCTCAGCCCAGAAAGCAGGTAGAACAAGTTTTGTGGTGCCTTTCAGCTGCCTACCGGGGTAGTGTAAAAACTACCAACAGAACTCGTTTCTGGCACCTTTGCCGGTGGAGCTGTGCATGGGGTGTGTTTGGAACATTTTGTTACCAGCCGAGTCCAAAATTCAGCGATTCCCCATCTCAGCCCAGAAAGCAGGTAGAACAAGTTTTGTGGTGCCTTTCAGCTGCCTACCGGGGTAGTGTAAAAACTACCAACAGAACTCGTTTCTGGCACCTTTGCCGGTGGAGCTGTGCATGGGGTGTGTTTGGAACATTTTGTTACCAGCCGAGTCCAAAATTCAGCCGTTCCCCATCTCAGCCCAGAAAGCAGGTACAACAAGTTTTGTGGTGCCTTTCAGCTGCCTCCCGGAGCACTGTAAAAATACCAAGAGAACTCCTTTCTGGCACCTTCCTCGGTGGAGTTGTGCATGGGGTGTGTTTGGAACATTTTGTCAGCAGCCGAGTCCAAAACTCAGCTGTTCCCCATCTCAGCCCAGAAAGCAGGTAGAACAGGTTTTGTGGTGCCTTTCAGCTGCCTACCGGGGTACTGTAAAAACTACCAACAGAACTCGTTTCTGGCACCTTTGCCGGTGGAGCTGTGCATGGGGTGTGTTTGGAACATTTTGTTACCAGCCGAGTCCAAAATTCAGCTGTTCCCCATCTAAGCCCAGAAAGCAGGTAGAACAAGTTTTCTGGTGCCTTTCAGCTGCCTACCGGGGTAGTGTAAAAACTACCAACAGAACTCGTTTCTGGCACCTTCCCCGGTGGAGTTGTGCATGGGGTGTGTTTGGAACATTTTGTCTGCAGCCGAGTCCAAAATTCAGCCGTTCCTCATCTCAGCCCAGAAAGCAGGTAGAACAAGTTTTGTGGTGCCTTTCAGCTGCCTACCGGGGTAGTGTAAAAACTACCAACAGAACTCGTTTCTGGCACCTTCCCCGGTGGAGTTGTGCATGGGGTGTGTTTGGAACATTTTGTCAGCAGCCGAGTCCAAAACTCAGCTGTTCCCCATCTCAGCCCAGAAAGCAGGTACAAAAAGTTTTGTGGTGCCTTTCAGCTGCCTACCGGGGTAGTGTAAAAACTACCAACAGAACTCGTTTCTGGCACCTTCCCCGGTGGAGTTGTGCATGGGGTGTGTTTGGAACATTTTGTCAGCAGCCGAGTCCAAAATTCAGCCGTTCCCCATCTCAGCCCAGAAAGCAGGTAGAACAAGTTTTGTGGTGCCTTTCAGCTGCCTACCGGGGTAGTGTAAAAACTACCAACAGAACTCGTTTCTGGCACCTTCCCCGGTGGAGCTGTGCATGGGGTGTGTTTGGAACATTTTGTCACCAGCCGAGTCCAAAATTCAGCGATTCCCCATCTCAGCCCAGAAAGCAAGTAGAAAAACTTTTGTGGTGCCTTTCAGCTGCCTACCGGGGTAGTGTAAAAACTACCAACAGAACTCGTTTCTGGCACCTTCCCCGGTGGAGGTGTGCATGGGGTGTGTTTGGAAAATTTTGTCAGCAGCCGAGTCCAAAATTCAGCCGTTCCCCATCTCAGCCCAGAAAGCAGGTAGAACAAGTTTTGTGGTGCCTTTCTCTTGCCTACCAGGGTAGTGTAAAATCTACCAAAAGAACTCGTTTCTGGCACCTTTGCCTGTGGAGCTGTTCATGGGGTGTGTTTGGAACATTTTGTCAGCAGCCGAGTCCAAAATTCAGCCGTTCCCCATCTCAGCCCAGAAAGCAGGTAGAACAAGTTTTGTGGTGCCTTTCAGCTGCCTACCGGGGTAGTGTAAAAACTACCAACAGAACTCGTTTCTGGCACCTTTGCCGGTGGAGCTGTGCATGGGGTGTGTTTGGAACATTTTGTTACCAGCCGAGTCCAAAATTCAGCGATTCCCCATCTCAGCCCAGAAAGCAGGTAGAACAAGTTTTGTGGTGCCTTTCAGCTGCCTACCGGGGTAGTGTAAAAACTACCAACAGAACTCGTTTCTGGCACCTTTGCCGGTGGAGCTGTGCATGGGGTGTGTTTGGAACATTTTGTTACCAGCCGAGTCCAAAATTCAGCCGTTCCCCATCTCAGCCCAGAAAGCAGGTACAACAAGTTTTGTGGTGCCTTTCAGCTGCCTCCCGGAGCACTGTAAAAATACCAAGAGAACTCCTTTCTGGCACCTTCCTCGGTGGAGTTGTGCATGGGGTGTGTTTGGAACATTTTGTCAGCAGCCGAGTCCAAAACTCAGCTGTTCCCCATCTCAGCCCAGAAAGCAGGTACAAAAAGTTTTGTGGTGCCTTTCAGCTGCCTACCGGGGTAGTGTAAAAACTACCAACAGAACTCGTTTCTGGCACCTTCCCCGGTGGAGTTGTGCATGGGGTGTGTTTGGAAAATTTTGTCACCAGCCGAGTCCAAAATTCAGCCGTTCCCCATCTCAGCCCAGAAAGCAGGTAGAACAAGTTTTGTGGTGCCTTTCAGCTGCCTACCGGGGTAGTGTAAAAACTACCAACAGAACTCGTTTCTGGCACCTTCCCCGGTGGAGCTGTGCATGGGGTGTGTTTGGAAAATTTTGTCACCAGCCGAGTCCAAAATTCAGCGATTCTCCATCTCAGCCCAGAAAACAGGTAGAACAAGTTTTGTGGTGCCTTTCTCTTGCCTACCGGGGTAGTGTAAAATCTACCAAAAGAACTCGTTTCTGGCACCTTTGCCTGTGGAGCTGTGCATGGGGTGTGTTTGGAACATTTTGTCAGCAGCCGAGTCCAAAATTCAGCCGTTCCCCATCTCAGGCCAGAAAGCAGGTAGAACAAGTTTTGTGGTGCCTTTCAGCTGCCTACCGGGGTAGTGTAAAAACTACCAACAGAACTCGTTTCTGGCACCTTTGCCGGTGGAGCTGTGCATGGGGTGTGTTTGGAACATTTTGTTACCAGCCGAGTCCAAAATTCAGCGATTCCCCATCTCAGCCCAGAAAGCAGGTAGAACAAGTTTTGTGGTGCCTTTCAGCTGCCTACCGGGGTAGTGTAAAAACTACCAACAGAACTCGTTTCTGGCACCTTCCCCGGTGGAGTTGTGCATGGGCTGTGATTGGAACATTTTGTTACCAGCCGAGTCCAAAACTCAGCCGTTCCCCATCTCAGCCCAGAAAGCAGGTACAACAAGTTTTGTGGTGCCTTTCAGCTGCCTCCCGGAGCACTGTAAAAATACCAAGAGAACTCAGTTCTGGCACCTTCCCCGGTGGAGTTGTGCATGGGGTGTGTTTGGAACATTTTGTCAGCAGCCGAGTCCAAAACTCAGCTGTTCCCCATCTCAGCCCAGAAAGCAGGTAGAACAAGTTTTGTGGTGCCTTTCAGCTGCCTACCGGGGTACTGTAAAAACTACCAACAGAACTCGTTTCTGGCACCTTTGCCGGTGGAGCTGTGCATGGGGTGTGTTTGGAACATTTTGTTACCAGCCGAGTCCAAAATTCAGCTGTTCCCCATCTAAGCCCAGAAAGCAGGTAGAACAAGTTTTCTGGTGCCTTTCAGCTGCCTACCGGGGTAGTGTAAAAACTACCAACAGAACTCGTTTCTGGCACCTTCCCCGGTGGAGTTGTGCATGGGGTGTGTTTGGAACATTTTGTTACCAGCCGAGTCCAAAATTCAGCCGTTCCTCATCTCAGCCCAGAAAGCAGGTAGAACAAGTTTTGTGGTGCCTTTCAGCTGCCTACCGGGGTAGTGTAAAAACTACCAACAGAACTCGTTTCTGGCACCTTCCTCGGTGGAGTTGTGCATGGGGTGTGTTTGGAACATTTTGTCAGCAGCCTAGTCCAAAACTCAGCTGTTCCCCATCTCAGCCCAGAAAGCAGGTACAAAAAGTTTTGTGGTGCCTTTCAGCTGCCTACCGGGGTAGTGTAAAAACTACCAACAGAACTCGTTTCTGGCACCTTCCCCGGTGGAGTTGTGCATGGGGTGTGTTTGGAACATTTTGTCACCAGCCGAGTCCAAAATTCAGCGATTCCCCATCTCAGCCCAGAAAGCAGGTAGAACAAGTTTTGTGGTGCCTTTCAACTGCCTACCGGGGTAGTGTAAAAACTACCAACAGAACTCGTTTCTGGCACCTTCCCCGGTGGAGCTGTGCATGGGGTGTGTTTGGAAAATTTTGTCACCAGCCGAGTCCAAAATTCAGCGATTCCCCATCTCAGCCCAGAAAGCAAGTAGAAAAACTTTTGTGGTGCCTTTCAGCTGCCTACCGGGGTAGTGTAAAAACTACCAACAGAACTCGTTTCTGGCACCTTCCCCGGTGGAGTTGTGCATGGGGTGTGTTTGGAACATTTTGTCAGCAGCCGAGTCCAAAATTCAGCGATTCCCCATCTCAGCCCAGAAAGCAGGTAGAAAAACTTTTGTGGTGCCTTTCAGCTGCCTACCGGGGTAGTGTAAAAACTACCAACAGAACTCGATTCTGGCACCTTCCCCGGTGGAGCTGTGCATGGGGTGTGTTTGGAACATTTTGTTACCAGCCGAGTCCAAAATTCAGCCGTTCCCCATCTCAGCCCAGAAAGCAGGTAGAACAAGTTTTGTGGTGCCTTTCAGCTGCCTACTGGGGTAGTGTAAAAACTACCAACAGAACTCGTTTCTGGCACCTTCCCCGGTGGAGGTGTGCATGGGGTGTGTTTGGAACATTTTGTCACCAGCCGAGTCCAAAATTCAGCGATTCCCCATCTCAGCCCAGAAAGCAGGTAGAACAAGTTTTGTGGTGCCTTTCAGCTGCCTACCGGGGTAGTGTAAAAACTACCAACAGAACTCGTTTCTGGCACCTTCCCCGGTGGAGGTGTGCATGGGGTGTGTTTGGAACATTTTGTCAGCAGCCAAGTCCAAAACTCAGCTGTTCCCCATCTCAGCCCAGAAAGCAGGTAGAAAAACTTTTGTGGTGCCTTTCAGCTGCCTACCGGGGTAGTGTAAAAACTACCAACAGAACTCGTTTCTGGCACCTTCCCCGGTGGAGTTGTGCATGGGGTGTGTTTGGAACATTTTGTCAGCAGCCGAGTCCAAAATTCAGCGATTCCCCATCTCAGCCCAGAAAGCAGGTAGAAAAACTTTTGTGGTGCCTTTCAGCTGCCTACCGGGGTAGTGTAAAAACTACCAACAGAACTCGTTTCTGGCACCTTCCTCGGTGGAGCTGTGCATGGGGTGTGTTTGGAACATTTTGTCAGCAGCCGAGTCCAAAATTCAGCTGATCCCCATCTCAGCCCAGAAAGCAGGTAGAAAAACTTTTGTGGTGCCTTTCAGCTGCCTACCGGGTAGTGTAAAAACTACCAACAGAACTCGTTTCTGGCACCTTCCTCGGTGGAGTTGTGCATGGGGTGTGTTTGGAACATTTTGTCAGCAGCCAAGTCCAAAATTCAGCTGATCCCCATCTCAGCCCAGAAAGCAGGTAGAAAAACTTTTGTGGTGCCTTTCAGCTGCCTACCGGGGTAGTGTAAAAACTACCAACAGAACTCGTTTCTGGCACCTTCCCCGGTGGAGGTGTGCATGGGGTGTGTTTGGAAAATTTTTTCACCAGCCGAGTCCAAAATTCAGCTGTTCCCCATCTCAGCCCAGAAAGCAGGTAGAAAAACTTTTGTGGTGCCTTTCAGCTGCCTACCGGGGTAGTGTAAAAACTACCAACAGAACTCGTTTCTGGCACCTTCCTCGGTGGAGTTGTGCATGGGGTGTGTTTGGAATATTTTGTCACCAGCCGAGTCCAAAATTCAGCCGTTCCCCATCTCAGGCCAGAAAGCAGGTAGAACAAGTTTTGTGGTGCCTTTCAGCTGCCTACCGGGGTAGTGTAAAAACTACCAACAGAACTCGTTTCTGGCACCTTCCCCGGTGGAGCTGTGCATGGGGTGTGTTTGGAACATTTTGTCACCAGCCGAGTCCAAAATTCAGCCGTTCCCCATCTCAGCCCAGAAAGCAGGTACAACAAGTTTGGTGGTGCCTTTCTCTTGCCTACCAGGGTAGTGTAAAATCTACCAACAGAACTCGTTTCTGGCACCTTTGCCTGTGGAGCTGTGCATGGGGTGTGTTTGGAACATTTTGTCAGCAGCCGAGTCCAAAATTCAGCCGTTCCCCATCTCAGCCCAGAAAGCAGGTAGAACAAGTTTTGTGGTGCCTTTCAGCTGCCTACCGGGGTACTGTAAAAACTACCAACAGAACTCGTTTCTGGCACCTTCCCCGGTGGAGTTGTGCATGGGGTGTGTTTGGAACATTTTGTCAGCAGCCGAGTCCAAAATTCAGCGATTCCCCATCTCAGCCCAGAAAGCAGGTAGAAGCGGTTTTGTGGTGCCTTTCAGCTGCCTACCGGGGTAGTGTAAAAACTACCAACAGAACTCCTTTCTGGCACCTTCCTCGGTGGAGTTGTGCATGGGGTGTGTTTGGAACATTTTGTCAGCAGCCGAGTCCAAAACTCAGCTGTTCCCCATCTCAGCCCAGAAAGCAGGTAGAACAAGTTTTGTGGTGCCTTTCAGCTGCCTACCGGGGTAGTGTAAAAACTACCAACAGAACTCGTTTCTGGCACCTTTGCCGGTGGAGCTGTGCATGGGGTGTGTTTGGAACATTTTGTTACCAGCCGAGTCCAAAATTCAGCCGTTCCCCATCTCAGCCCAGAAAGCAGGTAGAACAAGTTTTGTGGTGCCTTTCAGCTGCCTACCGGGGTAGTGTAAAAACTACCAACAGAACTCGTTTCTGGCACCTTCCCCGGTGGAGGTGTGCATGGGGTGTGTTTGGAACATTTTGTCACCAGCCGAGTCCAAAATTCAGCGATTCTCCATCTCAGCCCAGAAAGCAGGTAGAACAAGTTTTGTGGTGCCTTTCAGCTGCCTACCGGGGTAGTGTAAAAACTACCAACAGAACTCGTTTCTGGCACCTTCCCCGGTGGAGGTGTGCATGGGGTGTGTTTGGAACATTTTGTCACCAGCCGAGCCCAAAATTCAGCTGTTCCCCATCTCAGCCCAGAAAGCAGGTACAACAAGTTTTGTGGTGCCTTTCAGCTGCCTACCGGGGTAGTGTAAAAACTACCAACAGAACTCGTTTCTGGCACCTTCCCCGGTGGAGTTGTGCATGGGGTGTGTTTGGTACATTTTGTCACCAGCCGAGTCCAAAATTCAGCGATTCTCCTTCTCAGCCCAGAAAGCAGGTAGAACAAGTTTTGTGGTGCCTTTCAGCTGCCTACCGGGGTAGTGTAAAAACTACCAACAGAACTCGTTTCTGGCACCTTCCCCGGAGGAGTTGTGCATGGGGTGTGTTTGGAACATTTTGTCAGCAGCCGAGTCCAAAATTCAGCGATTCCCCATCTCAGCCCAGAAAGCAGGTACAACAAGTTTTGTGGTGCCTTTCAGCTGCCTACCGGGGTAGTGTAAAAACTACCAACAGAACTCGTTTCTGGCACCTTCCTCGGTGGAGTTGTGCATGGGGTGTGTTTGGAACATTTTGTCAGCAGCCGAGTCCAAAATTCAGCTGATCCCAATCTCAGCCCAGAAAGCAGGTAGAACAAGTTTTCTGGTGCCTTTCAGCTGCCTACCGGGGTAGTGTAAAAACTACCAACAGAACTCGTTTCTGGCACCTTTGCCGGTGGAGCTGTGCATGGGGTGTGTTTGGAACATTTTGTCACCAGCCGAGTCCAAAATTCAGCCGTTCCCCATCTCAGCCCAGAAAGCAGGTACAACAAGTTTGGTGGTGCCTTTCTCTTGCCTACCAGGGTAGTGTAAAATCTACCAACAGAACTCGTTTCTGGCACCTTTGCCTGTGGAGCTGTGCATGGGGTGTGTTTGGAACATTTTGTCAGCAGCCGAGTCCAAAATTCAGCCGTTCCCCATCTCAGCCCAGAAAGCAGGTAGAACAAGTTTTGTGGTGCCTTTCAGCTGCCTACCGGGGTACTGTAAAAACTACCAACAGAACTCGTTTCTGGCACCTTCCCCGGTGGAGTTGTGCATGGGGTGTGTTTGGAACATTTTGTCAGCAGCCGAGTCCAAAATTCAGCGATTCCCCATCTCAGCCCAGAAAGCAGGTAGAAGCGGTTTTGTGGTGCCTTTCAGCTGCCTACCGGGGTAGTGTAAAAACTACCAACAGAACTCGTTTCTGGCACCTTCCTCGGTGGAGTTGTGCATGGGGTGTGTTTGGAACATTTTGTCAGCAGCCGAGTCCAAAACTCAGCTGTTCCCCATCTCAGCCCAGAAAGCAGGTAGAACAAGTTTTGTGGTGCCTTTCAGCTGCCTACCGGGGTAGTGTAAAAACTACCAACAGAACTCGTTTCTGGCACCTTTGCCGGTGGAGCTGTGCATGGGGTGTGTTTGGAACATTTTGTTACCAGCCGAGTCCAAAATTCAGCCGTTCCCCATCTCAGCCCAGAAAGCAGGTAGAACAAGTTTTGTGGTGCCTTTCAGCTGCCTACCGGGGTAGTGTAAAAACTACCAACAGAACTCGTTTCTGGCACCTTCCCCGGTGGAGGTGTGCATGGGGTGTGTTTGGAACATTTTGTCACCAGCCGAGTCCAAAATTCAGCGATTCTCCATCTCAGCCCAGAAAGCAGGTACAACAAGTTTTGTGGTGCCTTTCAGCTGCCTACCGGGGTAGTGTAAAAACTACCAACAGAACTCGTTTCTGGCACCTTCCCCGGTGGAGTTGTGCATGGGGTGTGTTTGGAACATTTTGTCACCAGCCGAGTCCAAAATTCAGCGATTCCCCATCTCAGCCCAGAAAGCAGGTACAACAAGTTTTGTGGTGCCTTTCAGCTGCCTACCGGGGTAGTGTAAAAACTACCAACAGAACTCGTTTCTGGCACCTTCCCCGGTGGAGTTGTGCATGGGGTGTGTTTGGAAAATTTTTTCACCAGCCGAGTCCAAAATTCAGCTGTTCCCCATCTCAGCCCAGAAAGCAGGTAGAAAAACTTTTGTGGTGCCTTTCAGCTGCCTACCGGGGTAGTGTAAAAACTACCAACAGAACTCGTTTCTGGCACCTTCCCCGGTGGAGGTGTGCATGGGGTGTGTTTGGAATATTTTGTCAGCAGCCGAGTCCAAAATTCAGCTGATCCCCATCTCAGCCCAGAAAGCAGGTAGAAAAACTTTTGTGGTGCCTTTCAGCTGCCTACCGGGGTAGTGTAAAAACTACCAACAGAACTCGTTTCTGGCACCTTCCCCGGTGGAGGTGTGCATGGGGTGTGTTTGGAAAATTTTTTCACCAGCCGAGTCCAAAATTCAGCTGTTCCCCATCTCAGCCCAGAAAGCAGGTAGAAAAACTTTTGTGGTGCCTTTCAGCTGCCTACCGGGGTAGTGTAAAAACTACCAACAGAACTCGTTTCTGGCACCTTCCTCGGTGGAGTTGTGAATGGGGTGTGTTTGGAATATTTTGTCACCAGCCGAGTCCAAAATTCAGCCGTTCCCCATCTCAGCCCAGAAAGCAGGTAGAACAAGTTTTGTGGTGCCTTTCAGCTGCCTACCGGGGTAGTGTAAAAACTACCAACAGAACTCGTTTCTGGCACCTTCCCCGGTGGAGTTGTGCATGGGGTGTGTTTGGAACATTTTGTCAGCAGCCGAGTCCAAAATTCAGCTGATCCCCATCTCAGCCCAGAAAGCAGGTAGAACAACTTTTGTGGTGCCTTTCAGCTGCCTACCGGGGTAGTGTAAAAACTACCAACAGAACTCGTTTCTGGCACCTTCCCCGGTGGAGTTGTGCATGGGGTGTGTTTGGAACATTTTGTCACCAGCCGAGATCAAAATTCAGCGATTCCCCATCTCAGCCCAGAAAGCAGGTAGAACAAGTTTTGTGGTGCCTTTCTCTTGCCTACCGGGGTAGTGTAAAAACTACCAACAGAACTCGTTTCTGGCGCCTTCCTCGGTGGAGTTGTGCATGGGGTGTGTTTGGAATATTTTGTCACCAGCCGAGTCCAAAATTCAGCCGTTCCCCATCTCAGCCCAGAAAGCAGGTAGAAAAACTTTTGTGGTGCCTTTCAGCTGCCTACCGGGGTAGTGTAAAAACTACCAACAGAACTCGTTTCTGGCACCTTCCCCGGTGGAGTTGTGCATGGGGTGTGTTTGGAATATTTTGTCAGCAGCCGAGTCCAAAATTCAGCCGTTCCCCATCTCAGCCCAGAAAGCAGGTAGAACAAGTTTTGTGGTGCCTTTCAGCTGCCTACCGGGGTAGTGTAAAAACTACCAACAGAACTCGTTTCTGGCACCTTCCTCGGTGGAGTTGTGCATGGGGTGTGTTTGGAATATTTTGTCAGCAGCCGAGTCCAAAATTCAGCCTTTCCCCATCTCAGCCCAGAAAGCAGGTAGAACAAGTTTTGTGGTGCCTTTCAGCTGCCTACCGGGGTAGTGTAAAAACTACCAACAGAACTCGTTTCTGGCACCTTCCCCGGTGGAGGTGTGCATGGGGTGTGTTTGGAACATTTTGTCAGCAGCCGAGTCCAAAACTCAGCTGTTCCCCATCTCAGCCCAGAAAGCAGGTACAAAAAGTTTTGTGGTGCCTTTCAGCTGCCTACCGGGGTAGTGTAAAAACTACCAACAGAACTCGTTTCTGGCACCTTCCCCGGTGGAGTTGTGCATGGGGTGTGTTTGGAAAATTTTGTCACCAGCCGAGTCCAAAATTCAGCCGTTCCCCATCTCAGCCCAGAAAGCAGGTAGAACAAGTTTTGTGGTGCCTTTCAGCTGCCTACCGGGGTAGTGTAAAAACTACCAACAGAACTCGTTTCTGGCACCTTCCCCGGAGGAGTTGTGCATGGGGTGTGTTTGGAACATTTTGTCAGCAGCCGAGTCCAAAATTCAGCGATTCCCCATCTCAGCCCAGAAAGCAGGTACAACAAGTTTTGTGGTGCCTTTCAGCTGCCTACCGGGGTAGTGTAAAAACTACCAACAGAACTCGTTTCTGGCACCTTCCTCGGTGGAGTTGTGCATGGGGTGTGTTTGGAACATTTTGTCAGCAGCCGAGTCCAAAATTCAGCTGATCCCCATCTCAGCCCAGAAAGCAGGTAGAACAAGTTTTCTGGTGCCTTTCAGCTGCCTACCGGGGTAGTGTAAAAACTACCAACAGAACTCGTTTCTGGCACCTTCCCCGGTGGAGCTGTGCATGGGGTGTGTTTGGAACATTTTGTCACCAGCCGAGTCCAAAATTCAGCCGTTCCCCATCTCAGCCCAGAAAGCAGGTACAACAAGTTTGGTGGTGCCTTTCTCTTGCCTACCAGGGTAGTGTAAAATCTACCAACAGAACTCGTTTCTGGCACCTTTGCCTGTGGAGCTGTGCATGGGGTGTGTTTGGAACATTTTGTCAGCAGCCGAGTCCAAAATTCAGCCGTTCCCCATCTCAGCCCAGAAAGCAGGTAGAACAAGTTTTGTGGTGCCTTTCAGCTGCCTACCGGGGTAGTGTAAAAACTACCAACAGAACTCGTTTCTGGCACCTTCCCCGGTGGAGTTGTGCATGGGGTGTGTTTGGAACATTTTGTCAGCAGCCGAGTCCAAAATTCAGCGATTCCCCATCTCAGCCCAGAAAGCAGGTAGAAGCGGTTTTGTGGTGCCTTTCAGCTGCCTACCGGGGTAGTGTAAAAACTACCAACAGAACTCGTTTCTGGCACCTTCCTCGGTGGAGTTGTGCATGGGGTGTGTTTGGAACATTTTGTCAGCAGCCGAGTCCAAAACTCAGCTGTTCCCCATCTCAGCCCAGAAAGCAGGTAGAACAAGTTTTGTGGTGCCTTTCAGCTGCCTACCGGGGTAGTGTAAAAACTACCAACAGAACTCGTTTCTGGCACCTTTGCCGGTGGAGCTGTGCATGGGGTGTGTTTGGAACATTTTGTTACCAGCCGAGTCCAAAATTCAGCCGTTCCCCATCTCAGCCCAGAAAGCAGGTAGAACAAGTTTTGTGGTGCCTTTCAGCTGCCTACCGGGGTAGTGTAAAAACTACCAACAGAACTCGTTTCTGGCACCTTCCCCGGTGGAGGTGTGCATGGGGTGTGTTTGGAACATTTTGTCACCAGCCGAGTCCAAAGTTCAGCGATTCTCCATCTCAGCCCAGAAAGCAGGTACAACAAGTTTTGTGGTGCCTTTCAGCTGCCTACCGGGGTAGTGTAAAAACTACCAACAGAACTCGTTTCTGGCACCTTCCCCGGTGGAGGTGTGCATGGGGTGTGTTTGGAAAATTTTTTCACCAGCCGAGCCCAAAATTCAGCTGTTCCCCATCTCAGCCCAGAAAGCAGGTACAACAAGTTTTGTGGTGCCTTTCAGCTGCCTACCGGGGTAGTGTAAAAACTACCAACAGAACTCGTTTCTGGCACCTTCCCAGGTGGAGTTGTGCATGGGGTGTGTTTGGAATATTTTGTCACCAGCCGAGTCCAAAATTCAGCCGTTCCCCATCTCAGCCCAGAAAGCAGGTAGAACAAGTTTTGTGGTGCCTTTCAGCTGCCTACCGGGCTACTGTAAAAACTACCAACAGAACTCGTTTCTGGCACCTTCCCCGGTGGAGTTGTGCATGGGGTGTGTTTGGAACATTTTGTCACCAGCCGAGTCCAAAATTCAGCGATTCCCCATCTCAGCCCAGAAAGCAGGTACAACAAGTTTTGTGGTGCCTTTCAGCTGCCTACCGGGGTAGTGTAAAAACTACCAACAGAACTCGTTTCTGGCACCTTCCTCGGTGGAGTTGTGCATGGGGTGTGTTTGGAACATTTTGTCAGCAGCCGAGTCCAAAATTCAGCTGATCCCCATCTCAGCCCAGAAAGCAGGTAGAACAAGTTTTCTGGTGCCTTTCAGCTGCCTACCGGGGTAGTGTAAAAACTACCAACAGAACTCGTTTCTGGCACCTTCCCCGGTGGAGTTGTGCATGGGGTGTGTTTGGAACATTTTGTCAGCAGCCAAGTCCAAAATTCATCTGATCCCCATCTCAGCCCAGAAAGCAGGTAGAACAAGTTTTGTGGTGCCTTTCAGCTGCCTACCGGGGTAGTGTAAAAACTACCAACAGAACTCGTTTCTGGCACCTTCCCCGGTGGAGTTGTGCATGGGGTGTGTTTGGAAAATTTTTTCACCAGCCGAGTCCAAAATTCAGCCGTTCCCCATCTCAGCCCAGAAAGCAGGTAGAAAAACTTTTGTGGTGCCTTTCAGCTGCCTACCGGGGTAGTGTAAAAACTACCAACAGAACTCGTTTCTGGCACCTTCCCCGGTGGAGGTGTGCATGGGGTGTGTTTGGAATATTTTGTCAGCAGCCGAGTCCAAAATTCAGCCGTTCCCCATCTCAGCCCAGAAAGCAGGTAGAACAAGTTTTGTGGTGCCTTTCAGCTGCCTACCGGGGTAGTGTAAAAACTACCAACAGAACTCGTTTCTGGCACCTTCCCCGGTGGAGGTGTGCATGGGGTGTGTTTGGAACATTTTGTCAGCAGCCGAGTCCAAAACTCAGCTGTTCCCCATCTCAGCCCAGAAAGCAGGTAGAACAAGTTTTGTGGTGCCTTTCAGCTGCCTACCGGGGTAGTGTAAAAACTACCAACAGAACTCGTTTCTGGCACCTTCCCCGGTGGAGTTGTGCATGGGGTGTGTTTGGAAAATTTTGTCACCAGCCGAGTCCAAAATTCAGCCGTTCCCCATCTCAGCCCAGAAAGCAGGTAGAACAAGTTTTGTGGTGCCTTTCAGCTGCCTACCGGGGTAGTGTAAAAACTACCAACAGAACTCGTTTCTGGCACCTTCCCCGGTGGAGTTGTGCATGGGGTGTGTTTGGAACATTTTGTCAGCAGCCGAGTCCAAAATTCAGCTGATCCCCATCTCAGCCCAGAAAGCAGGTAGAACAACTTTTGTGGTGCCTTTCAGCTGCCTACCGGGGTAGTGTAAAAACTACCAACAGAACTCGTTTCTGGCACCTTCCCCGGTGGAGTTGTGCATGGGGTGTGTTTGGAACATTTTGTCAGCAGCCGAGTCCAAAATTCAGCGATTCCCCATCTCAGCCCAGAAAGCAGGTAGAACAAGTTTTGTGGTGCCTTTCTCTTGCCTACCGGGGTAGTGTAAAAACTACCAACAGAACTCGTTTCTGGCGCCTTCCTCGGTGGAGTTGTGCATGGGGTGTGTTTGGAATATTTTGTCACCAGCCGAGTCCAAAATTCAGCCGTTCCCCATCTCAGCCCAGAAAGCAGGTAGAAAAACTTTTGTGGTGCCTTTCAGCTGCCTACCGGGGTAGTGTAAAAACTACCAACAGAACTCGTTTCTGGCACCTTCCTCGGTGGAGTTGTGCATGGGGTGTGTTTGGAATATTTTGTCAGCAGCCGAGTCCAAAATAAAGCCGTTCCCCATCTCAGCCCAGAAAGCAGGTAGAACAAGTTTTGTGGTGCCTTTCAGCTGCCTACCGGGGTAGTGTAAAAACTACCAACAGAACTCATTTCTGGCACCTTCCCCGGTGGAGGTGTGCATGGGGTGTGTTTGGAACATTTTGTCAGCAGCCGAGTCCAAAACTCAGCTGTTCCCCATCTCAGCCCAGAAAGCAGGTACAAAAAGTTTTGTGGTGCCTTTCAGCTGCCTACCGGGGTAGTGTAAAAACTACCAACAGAACTCGTTTCTGGCACCTTCCCCGGTGGAGTTGTGCATGGGGTGTGTTTGGAAAATTTTGTCACCAGCCGAGTCCAAAATTCAGCCGTTCCCCATCTCAGCCCAGAAAGCAGGTAGAACAAGTTTTGTGGTGCCTTTCAGCTGCCTACCGGGGTAGTGTAAAAACTACCAACAGAACTCGTTTCTGGCACCTTCCCCGGTGGAGCTGTGCATGGGGTGTGTTTGGAACATTTTGTCACCAGCCGAGTCCAAAATTCAGCGATTCCCCATCTCAGCCCAGAAAGCAAGTAGAAAAACTTTTGTGGTGCCTTTCAGCTGCCTACCGGGGTAGTGTAAAAACTACCAACAGAACTCGTTTCTGGCACCTTCCCCGGTGGAGTTGTGCATGGGGTGTGTTTGGAACATTTTGTCAGCAGCCGAGTCCAAAATTCAGCGATTCCCCATCTCAGCCCAGAAAGCAGGTAGAAAAACTTTTGTGGTGCCTTTAAGCTGCCTACCGGGGTAGTGTAAAAACTACCAACAGAACTCGTTTCTGGCACCTTTGCCGGTGGAGCTGTGCATGGGGTGTGTTTGGAACATTTTGTTACCAGCCGAGTCCAAAATTCAGCCGTTCCCCATCTCAGCCCAGAAAGCAGGTAGAACAAGTTTTGTGGTGCCTTTCAGCTGCCTACCGGGGTAGTGTAAAAATTACCAACAGAACTCGTTTCTGGCACCTTCCCCGGTGGAGGTGTGCATGGGGTGTGTTTGGAACATTTTGTCAGCAGCCGAGTCCAAAATTCAGCGATTCCCCATCTCAGCCCAGAAAGCAGGTAGAAAAACTTTTGTGGTGCCTTTCAGCTGCCTACCGGGGTAGTGTAAAAACTACCAACAGAACTCGTTTCTGGCACCTTCCTCGGTGGAGCTGTGCATGGGGTGTGTTTGGAACATTTTGTCACCAGCCGAGTCCAAAACTCAGCCGTTCCCCATCTCAGCCCAGAAAGCAGGTAGAACAAGTTTTGTGGTGCCTTTCAGCTGCCTACCGGGGTAGTGTAAAAACTACCAACAGAACTCGTTTCTGGCACCTTCCCCGGTGGAGTTGTGCATGGGGTGTGTTTGGAACATTTTGTCAGCAGCCGAGTCCAAAACTCAGCCGTTCCCCATCTCAGCCCAGAAAGCAGGTACAACAAGTTTGGTGGTGCCTTTCTCTTGCCTACCAGGGTAGTGTAAAATCTACCAACAGAACTCGTTTCTGGCACCTTTGCCTGTGGAGCTGTGCATGGGGTGTGTTTGGAACATTTTGTCAGCAGCCGAGTCCAAAATTCAGCCGTTCCCCATCTCAGCCCAGAAAGCAGGTACAACAAGTTTTGTGGTGCCTTTCAGCTGCCTACCG
The DNA here is from genome assembly GCF_023634085.1 of Falco cherrug. NCBI lineage: Eukaryota > Metazoa > Chordata > Aves > Falconiformes > Falconidae > Falco > Falco cherrug. The sequence goes on along the minus strand of NW_026599480.1, from coordinate 384,433 downwards.
GGGTAGTGTAAAAACTACCAACAGAACTCGTTTCTGGCACCTTCCCCGGTGGAGTTGTGCATGGGGTGTGTTTGGAACATTTTGTCACCAGCCGAGTCCAAAATTCAGCGATTCCCCATCTCAGCCCAGAAAGCAGGTAGAACAAGTTTTGTGGTGCCTTTCAGCTGCCTACCGGGGTAGTGTAAAAACTACCAACAGAACTCGTTTCTGGCACCTTTGCCGGTGGAGCTGTGCATGGGGTGTGTTTGGAACATTTTGTTACCAGCCGAGTCCAAAATTCAGCCGTTCCCCATCTCAGCCCAGAAAGCAGGTAGAACAAGTTTTGTGGTGCCTTTCAGCTGCCTACCGGGGTAGTGTAAAAATTACCAACAGAACTCGTTTCTGGCACCTTCCCCGGTGGAGGTGTGCATGGGGTGTGTTTGGAACATTTTGTCAGCAGCCGAGTCCAAAATTCAGCGATTCCCCATCTCAGCCCAGAAAGCAGGTAGAAAAACTTTTGTGGTGCCTTTCAGCTGCCTACCGGGGTAGTGTAAAAACTACCAACAGAACTCGTTTCTGGCACCTTCCTCGGTGGAGCTGTGCATGGGGTGTGTTTGGAACATTTTGTCACCAGCCGAGTCCAAAACTCAGCCGTTCCCCATCTCAGCCCAGAAAGCAGGTAGAACAAGTTTTGTGGTGCCTTTCAGCTGCCTACCGGGGTAGTGTAAAAACTACCAACAGAACTCGTTTCTGGCACCTTCCCCGGTGGAGTTGTGCATGGGGTGTGTTTGGAACATTTTGTCAGCAGCCGAGTCCAAAACTCAGCCGTTCCCCATCTCAGCCCAGAAAGCAGGTAGAACAAGTTTTGTGGTGCCTTTCAGCTGCCTACCGGGGTAGTGTAAAAATTACCAACAGAACTCGTTTCTGGCACCTTCCCCGGTGGAGGTGTGCATGGGGTGTGTTTGGAACATTTTGTCAGCAGCCGAGTCCAAAATTCAGCGATTCCCCATCTCAGCCCAGAAAGCAGGTAGAAAAACTTTTGTGGTGCCTTTCAGCTGCCTACCGGGGTAGTGTAAAAACTACCAACAGAACTCGTTTCTGGCACCTTCCTCGGTGGAGCTGTGCATGGGGTGTGTTTGGAACATTTTGTCACCAGCCGAGTCCAAAACTCAGCCGTTCCCCATCTCAGCCCAGAAAGCAGGTAGAACAAGTTTTGTGGTGCCTTTCAGCTGCCTACCGGGGTAGTGTAAAAACTACCAACAGAACTCGTTTCTGGCACCTTCCCCGGTGGAGTTGTGCATGGGGTGTGTTTGGAACATTTTGTCAGCAGCCGAGTCCAAAACTCAGCCGTTCCCCATCTCAGCCCAGAAAGCAGGTACAACAAGTTTGGTGGTGCCTTTCTCTTGCCTACCAGGGTAGTGTAAAATCTACCAACAGAACTCGTTTCTGGCACCTTTGCCTGTGGAGCTGTGCATGGGGTGTGTTTGGAACATTTTGTCAGCAGCCGAGTCCAAAATTCAGCCGTTCCCCATCTCAGCCCAGAAAGCAGGTACAACAAGTTTTGTGGTGCCTTTCAGCTGCCTACCGGGGTAGTGTAAAAACTACCAACAGAACTCGTTTCTGGCACCTTCCCCGGTGGAGTTGTGCATGGGGTGTGTTTGGAACATTTTGTCACCAGCCGAGTCCAAAATTCAGCGATTCCCCATCTCAGCCCAGAAAGCAGGTAGAACAAGTTTTGTGGTGCCTTTCAGCTGCCTACCGGGGTAGTGTAAAAACTACCAACAGAACTCGTTTCTGGCACCTTCCCCGGTGGAGGTGTGCATGGGGTGTGTTTGGAACATTTTGTCAGCAGCCGAGTCCAAAATTCAGCCGTTCCCCATCTCAGCCCAGAAAGCAGGTACAACAAGTTTTGTGGTGCCTTTCAGCTGCCTACCGGGGTAGTGTAAAAATTACCAACAGAACTCGTTTCTGGCACCTTCCCCGGTGGAGTTGTGCATGGGGTGTGTTTGGAACATTTTGTCACCAGCCGAGTCCAAAATTCAGCGATTCCCCATCTCAGCCCAGAAAGCAGGTAGAAAAACTTTTGTGGTGCCTTTCAGCTGCCTACCGGGGTAGTGTAAAAACTACCAACAGAACTCGTTTCTGGCACCTTCCTCGGTGGAGCTGTGCATGGGGTGTGTTTGGAACATTTTGTCACCAGCCGAGTCCAAAACTCAGCCGTTCCCCATCTCAGCCCAGAAAGCAGGTAGAACAAGTTTTGTGGTGCCTTTCAGCTGCCTACCGGGGTAGTGTAAAAACTACCAACAGAACTCGTTTCTGGCACCTTCCCCGGTGGAGTTGTGCATGGGGTGTGTTTGGAACATTTTGTCAGCAGCCGAGTCCAAAACTCAGCCGTTCCCCATCTCAGCCCAGAAAGCAGGTACAACAAGTTTGGTGGTGCCTTTCTCTTGCCTACCAGGGTAGTGTAAAATCTACCAACAGAACTCGTTTCTGGCACCTTTGCCTGTGGAGCTGTGCATGGGGTGTGTTTGGAACATTTTGTCAGCAGCCGAGTCCAAAATTCAGCCGTTCCCCATCTCAGCCCAGAAAGCAGGTACAACAAGTTTTGTGGTGCCTTTCAGCTGCCTACCGGGGTAGTGTAAAAACTACCAACAGAACTCGTTTCTGGCACCTTCCCCGGTGGAGTTGTGCATGGGGTGTGTTTGGAACATTTTGTCACCAGCCGAGTCCAAAATTCAGCGATTCCCCATCTCAGCCCAGAAAGCAGGTAGAACAAGTTTTGTGGTGCCTTTCAGCTGCCTACCGGGGTAGTGTAAAAACTACCAACAGAACTCGTTTCTGGCACCTTTGCCGGTGGAGCTGTGCATGGGGTGTGTTTGGAACATTTTGTTACCAGCCGAGTCCAAAATTCAGCCGTTCCCCATCTCAGCCCAGAAAGCAGGTAGAACAAGTTTTGTGGTGCCTTTCAGCTGCCTACCGGGGTACTGTAAAAACTACCAACAGAACTCGTTTCTGGCACCTTCCCCGGTGGAGCTGTGCATGGGGTGTGTTTGGAACATTTTGTCACCAGCCGAGTCCAAAATTCAGCGATTCTCCATCTCAGCCCAGAAAGCAGGTAGAAAAACTTTTGTGGTGCCTTTCAGCTGCCTACCGGGGTAGTGTAAAAACTACCAACAGAACTCGTTTCTGGCACCTTCCCCGGTGGAGGTGTGCATGGGGTGTGTTTGGAAAATTTTGTCACCAGCCGAGTCCAAAATTCAGCTGTTCCCCATCTCAGCCCAGAAAGCAGGTAGAAAAACTTTTGTGGTGCCTTTCAGCTGCCTACCGGGGTAGTGTAAAAACTACCAACAGAACTCGTTTCTGGCACCTTCCCCGGTGGAGTTGTGCATGGGGTGTGTTTGGAATATTTTGTCACCAGCCGAGTCCAAAATTCAGCCGTTCCCCATCTCAGCCCAGAAAGCAGGTAGAACAAGTTTTGTGGTGCCTTTCAGCTGCCTACCGGGGTAGTGTAAAAACGACCAACAGAACTCGTTTCTGGCACCTTCCCCGGTGGAGTTGTGCATGGGGTGTGTTTGGAACATTTTGTCAGCAGCCGAGTCCAAAATTCAGCGATTCCCCATCTCAGCCCAGAAAGCAGGTAGAACAAGTTTTGTGGTGCCTTTCAGCTGCCTACCGGGGTAGTGTAAAAACTACCAACAGAACTCGTTTCTGGCACCTTCCCCGGTGGAGTTGTGCATGGGGTGTGTTTGGAACATTTTGTCAGCAGCCGAGTCCAAAATTCAGCTGTTCCCCATCTCAGCCCAGAAAGCAGGTAGAACAAGTTTTGTGGTGCCTTTCAGCTGCCTACCGGGGTAGTGTAAAAATTACCAACAGAACTCGTTTCTGGCACCTTCCCCGGTGGAGTTGTGCATGGGGTGTGTTTGGAACATTTTGTCAGCAACCGAGTCCAAAACTCAGCTGTTCCCCATCTCAGCCCAGAAAGCAGGTAGAACAACTTTTGTGGTGCCTTTCAGCTGCCTACCGGGGTAGTGTAAAAACTACCAACAGAACTCGTTTCTGGCACCTTCCCCGGTGGAGGTGTGCATGGGGTGTGTTTGGAAAATTTTTTCACCAGCCGAGTCCAAAATTCAGCTGTTCCCCATCTCAGCCCAGAAAGCAGGTAGAAAAACTTTTGTGGTGCCTTTCTCTTGCCTACCGGGGTAGTGTAAAAACGACCAACAGAACTCGTTTCTGGCACCTTCCCTGGTGGAGGTGTGCATGGGGTGTGTTTGGAACATTTTGTCAGCAGCCGAGTCCAAAATTCAGCGATTCCCCATCTCAGCCCAGAAAGCAGGTAGAACAAGTTTTGTGGTGCCTTTCAGCTGCCTACCGGGGTAGTGTAAAAACTACCAACAGAACTCGTTTCTGGCACCTTCCCCGGTGGAGGTGTGTATGGGGTGTGTTTGGAACATTTTGTCAGCAGCCAAGTCCAAAATTCAGCTGATCCCCATCTCAGCCCAGAAAGCAGGTAGAAAAACTTTTGTGGTGCCTTTCAGCTGCCTACCGGGGTAGTGTAAAAACTACCAACAGAACTCGTTTCTGGCACCTTCCCCGGTGGAGGTGTGCATGGGGTGTGTTTGGAACATTTTGTCAGCAACCGAGTCCAAAATTCAGCTGTTCCCCATCTCAGCCCAGAAAGCAGGTAGAAAAACTTTTGTGGTGCCTTTCAGCTGCCTACCGGGGTAGTGTAAAAACTACCAACAGAACTCGTTTCTGGCACCTTCCTCGGTGGAGTTGTGCATGGGGTGTGTTTGGAATATTTTGTCACCAGCCGAGTCCAAAATTCAGCCGTTCCCCATCTCAGCCCAGAAAGCAGGTAGAAAAACTTTTGTGGTGCCTTTCAGCTGCCTACCGGGGTAGTGTAAAAACTACCAACAGAACTCGTTTCTGGCACCTTCCCCGGTGGAGTTGTGCATGGGGTGTGTTTGGAACATTTTGTCAGCAGCCGAGTCCAAAATTCAGCTGATCCCCATCTCAGCCCAGAAAGCAGGTAGAACAAGTTTTGTGGTGCCTTTCAGCTGCCTACCGGGGTAGTGTAAAAACTACCAACAGAACTCGATTCTGGCACCTTCCCCGGTGGAGCTGTGCATGGGGTGTGTTTAGAACATTTTGTTACCAGCCGAGTCCAAAACTCAGCCGTTCCCCATCTCAGCCCAGAAAGCAGGTAGAACAAGTTTTGTGGTGCCTTTCTCTTGCCTACCGGGGTAGTGTAAAAACTACCAACAGAACTCGTTTCTGGCGCCTTCCTCGGTGGAGTTGTGCATGGGGTGTGTTTGGAATATTTTGTCACCAGCCGAGTCCAAAATTCAGCCGTTCCCCATCTCAGCCCAGAAAGCAGGTACAACAAGTTTTGTGGTGCCTTTCAGCTGCCTACCGGGGTAGTGTAAAAACTACCAACAGAACTCGTTTCTGGCACCTTCCCCGGTGGAGTTGTGCATGGGGTGTGTTTGGAACATTTTGTCACCAGCCGAGTCCAAAATTCAGCGATTCCCCATCTCAGCCCAGAAAGCAGGTAGAACAAGTTTTGTGGTGCCTTTCAGCTGCCTACCGGGGTAGTGTAAAAACTACCAAAAGAACTCGTTTCTGGCACCTTCCCCGGTGGAGTTGTGCATGGGGTGTGTTTGGAACATTTTGTCAGCAGCCAAGTCCAAAATTCAGCTGATCCCCATCTCAGCCCAGAAAGCAGGTAGAAAAACTTTTGTGGTGCCTTTCAGCTGCCTACCGGGGTACTGTAAAAACTACCAACAGAACTCGTTTCTGGCATCTTCCCCGGTGGAGGTGTGCATGGGGTGTGTTTGGAAAATTTTTTCACCAGCCAAGTCCAAAATTCAGCTGTTCCCCATCTCAGCCCAGAAAGCAGGTAGAACAAGTTTTGTGGTGCCTTTCAGCTGCCTACCGGGGTAGTGTAAAAACTACCAACAGAACTCGTTTCTGGCACCTTCCCCGGTGGAGTTGTGCATGGGGTGTGTTTGGAACATTTTGTCAGCAGCCAAGTCCAAAATTCAGCTGATCCCCATCTCAGCCCAGAAAGCAGGTAGAAAAACTTTTGTGGTGCCTTTCAGCTGCCTACCGGGGTAGTGTAAAAACTACCAACAGAACTCGTTTCTGGCACCTTCCCCGGTGGAGGTGTGCATGGGGTGTGTTTGGAAAATTTTTTCACCAGCCGAGTCCAAAATTCAGCTGTTCCCCATCTCAGCCCAGAAAGCAGGTAGAAAAACTTTTGTGGTGCCTTTCAGCTGCCTACCGGGGTAGTGTAAAAACTACCAAAAGAACTAGTTTCTGGCACCTTCCTCGGTGGAGTTGTGCATGGGGTGTGTTTGGAATATTTTGTCAGCAGCCGAGTCCAAAATTCAGCCGTTCCCCATCTCAGCCCAGAAAGCAGGTAGAACAAGTTTTGTGGTGCCTTTCAGCTGCCTACCGGGGTAGTGTAAAAACTACCAACAGAACTCGTTTCTGGCACCTTCCCCGGTGGAGGTGTGCATGGGGTGTGTTTGGAACATTTTGTCAGCAGCCGAGTCCAAAACTCAGCTGTTCCCCATCTCAGCCCAGAAAGCAGGTAGAACAAGTTTTGTGGTGCCTTTCAGCTGCCTACCGGGGTAGTGTAAAAACTACCAACAGAACTCGTTTCTGGCACCTTCCCCGGTGGAGTTGTGCATGGGGTGTGTTTGGAACATTTTGTTACCAGCCGAGTCCAAAACTCAGCTGTTCCCCATCTCAGCCCAGAAAGCAGGTAGAACAAGTTTTGTGGTGCCTTTCAGCTGCCTACCGGGGTAGTGTAAAAACTACCAACAGAACTCGTTTCTGGCTCCTTTGCCGGTGGAGCTGTGCATGGGGTGTGTTTGGAACATTTTGTTACCAGCCGAGTCCAAAATTCAGACGTTCCCCATCTCAGCCCAGAAAGCAGGTAGAACAAGTTTTGTGGTGCCTTTCAGCTGCCTACCGGGGTAGTGTAAAAACTACCAACAGAACTCGTTTCTGGCACCTTCCCCGGTGGAGTTGTGCATGGGGTGTGTTTGGAACATTTTGTCACCAGCCGAGTCCAAAATTCAGCTGTTCCCCATCTCAGCCCAGAAAGCAGGTAGAACAAGTTTTGTGGTGCCTTTCAGCTGCCTACCGGGGTACTGTAAAAACTACCAACAGAACTCGTTTCTGGCACCTTCCCCGGTGGAGGTGTGCATGGGGTGTGTTTGGAACATTTTGTCACCAGCCGAGTCCAAAATTCAGCCGTTCCCCATCTCAGCCCAGAAAGCAGGTAGAACAAGTTTTGTGGTGCCTTTCAGCTGCCTACCGGGGTAGTGTAAAAACTACCAACAGAACTCGTTTCTGGCACCTTCCCCGGTGGAGTTGTGCATGGGGTGTGTTTGGAACATTTTGTCACCAGCCGAGTCCAAAATTCAGCGATTCCCCATCTCAGCCCAGAAAGCAGGTAGAACAAGTTTTGTGGTGCCTTTCAGCTGCCTACCGGGGTAGTGTAAAAACTACCAACAGAACTCGTTTCTGGCACCTTCCCCGGTGGAGGTGTTCATGGGGTGTGTTTGGAACATTTTTTCACCAGCCGAGTCCAAAATTCAGCTGTTCCCCATCTCAGCCCAGAAAGCAGGTAGAAAAACTTTTGTGGTGCCTTTCAGCTGCCTACCGGGGTAGTGTAAAAACTACCAACAGAACTCGTTTCTGGCACCTTCCTCGGTGGAGTTGTGCATGGGGTGTGTTTGGAATATTTTGTCACCAGCCGAGTCCAAAATTCAGCCGTTCCCCATCTCAGCCCAGAAAGCAGGTAGAACAAGTTTTGTGGTGCCTTTCAGCTGCCTACCGGGGTAGTGTAAAAACTACCAACAGAACTCGTTTCTGGCACCTTCCCTGGTGGAGTTGTGCATGGGGTGTGTTTGGAACATTTTGTCAGCAGCCGAGTCCAAAATTCAGCTGATCCCCATCTCAGCCCAGAAAGCAGGTAGAACAAGTTTTGTGGTGCCTTTCAGCTGCCTACCGGGGTAGTGTAAAAACTACCAACAGAACTCGTTTCTGGCACCTTCCCCGGTGGAGGTGTGCATGGGGTGTGTTTGGAAAATTTTTTCACCAGCCGAGTCCAAAATTCAGCTGTTCCCCATCTCAGCCCAGAAAGCAGGTAGAAAAGCTTTTGTGGTGCCTTTCAGCTGCCTACCGGGGTAGTGTAAAAACTACCAACAGAACTCGTTTCTGGCACCTTCCCCGGTGGAGGTGTGCATGGGGTGTGTTTGGAACATTTTGTCAGCAGCCGAGTCCAAAATTCAGCTGTTCCCCATCTCAGCCCAGAAAGCAGGTAGAACAAGTTTTGTGGTGCCTTTCAGCTGCCTACCGGGGTAGTGTAAAAACTACCAACAGAACTCGTTTCTGGCACCTTTGCCGGTGGAGCTGTGCATGGGGTGTGTTTGGAACATTTTGTCAGCAACCGAGTCCAAAACTCAGCTGTTCCCCATCTCAGCCCAGAAAGCAGGTAGAACAAGTTTTGTGGTGCCTTTCAGCTGCCTACCGGGGTAGTGTAAAAATTACCAACAGAACTCGTTTCTGGCACCTTCCCCGGTGGAGTTGTGCATGGGGTGTGTTTGGAACATTTTGTCAGCAACCGAGTCCAAAACTCAGCTGTTCCCCATCTCAGCCCAGAAAGCAGGTAGAAAAACTTTTGTGGTGCCTTTCAGCTGCCTACCGGGGTAGTGTAAAAACTACCAACAGAACTCGTTTCTGGCACCTTCCCCGGTGGAGGTGTGCATGGGGTGTGTTTGGAACATTTTGTCAGCAGCCGAGTCCAAAATTCAGCTGTTCCCCATCTCAGCCCAGAAAGCAGGTAGAACAAGTTTTCTGGTGCCTTTCAGCTGCCTACCGGGGTAGTGTAAAAACTACCAACAGAACTCGTTTCTGGCACCTTTGCCGGTGGAGCTGTGCATGGGGTGTGTTTGGAACATTTTGTCAGCAACCGAGTCCAAAACTCAGCTGTTCCCCATCTCAGCCCAGAAAGCAGGTAGAACAAGTTTTGTGGTGCCTTTCAGCTGCCTACCGGGGTAGTGTAAAAATTACCAACAGAACTCGTTTCTGGCACCTTCCCCGGTGGAGTTGTGCATGGGGTGTGTTTGGAACATTTTGTCAGCAACCGAGTCCAAAACTCAGCTGTTCCCCATCTCAGCCCAGAAAGCAGGTAGAAAAACTTTTGTGGTGCCTTTCTCTTGCCTACCGGGGTAGTGTAAAAACTACCAACAGAACTCGTTTCTGGCACCTTCCCCAGTGGAGGTGTGCATGGGGTGTGTTTGGAACATTTTGTCACCAGCCGAGTCCAAAATTCAGCGATTCCCCATCTCAGCCCAGAAAGCAGGTAGAACAAGTTTTGTGGTGCCTTTCAGCTGCCTACCGGGGTAGTGTAAAAACTACCAACAGAACTCGTTTCTGGCACCTTCCCCGGTGGAGGTGTGTATGGGGTGTGTTTGGAACATTTTGTCAGCAGCCAAGTCCAAAATTCAGCTGATCCCCATCTCAGCCCAGAAAGCAGGTAGAAAAACTTTTGTGGTGCCTTTCAGCTGCCTACCGGGGTAGTGTAAAAACTACCAACAGAACTCGTTTCTGGCACCTTCCCCGGTGGAGGTGTGCATGGGGTGTGTTTGGAAAATATTTTCACCAGCCGAGTCCAAAATTCAGCTGTTCCCCATCTCAGCCCAGAAAGCAGGTAGAAAAACTTTTGTGGTGCCTTTCAGCTGCCTACCGGGGTAGTGTAAAAACTACCAACAGAACTCGTTTCTGGCACCTTCCTCGGTGGAGTTGTGCATGGGGTGTGTTTGGAATATTTTGTCACCAGCCGAGTCCAAAATTCAGCCGTTCCCCATCTCAGCCCAGAAAGCAGGTAGAAAAACTTTTGTGGTGCCTTTCAGCTGCCTACCGGGGTAGTGTAAAAACTACCAACAGAACTCGTTTCTGGCACCTTCCCCGGTGGAGTTGTGCATGGGGTGTGTTTGGAACATTTTGTCAGCAGCCGAGTCCAAAATTCAGCTGATCCCCATCTCAGCCCAGAAAGCAGGTAGAACAAGTTTTGTGGTGCCTTTCAGCTGCCTACCGGGGTAGTGTAAAAACTACCAACAGAACTCGTTTCTGGCACCTTCCCCGGTGGAGTTGTGCATGGGGTGTGTTTGGAACATTTTGTCACCAGCCGAGTCCAAAATTCAGCGATTCCCCATCTCAGCCCAGAAAGCAGGTAGAACAAGTTTTGTGGTGCCTTTCAGCTGCCTACCGGGGTAGTGTAAAAACTACCAACAGAACTCGTTTCTGGCACCTTCCCCGGTGGAGCTGTGCATGGGGTGTGTTTAGAACATTTTGTCACCAGCCAAGTCCAAAATTCAGCTGATCCCCATCTCAGCCCAGAAAGCAGGTAGAACAAGTTTTGTGGTGCCTTTCAGCTGCCTACCGGGGTAGTGTAAAAACTACCAACAGAACTCGTTTCTGGCACCTTCCCCGGTGGAGTTGTGCATGGGGTGTGTTTGGAACATTTTGTCAGCAGCCGAGTCCAAAACTCAGCTGTTCCCCATCTCAGCCCAGAAAGCAGGTAGAACAAGTTTTGTGGTGCCTTTCAGCTGCCTACCGGGGTAGTGTAAAAACTACCAACAGAACTCGTTTCTGGCACCTTCCGCGGTGGAGGTGTGCATGGGGTGTGTTTGGAACATTTTGTCAGCAGCCAAGTCCAAAATTCAGCTGTTCCCCATCTCAGCCCAGAAAGCAGGTAGAAAAACTTTTGTGGTGCCTTTCAGCTGCCTACCGGGGTAGTGTAAAAAGTACCAACAGAACTCGTTTCTGGCACCTTCGTCGGTGGAGTTGTGCATGGGGTGTGTTTGGAACATTTTGTTACCAGCCGAGTCCAAAACTCAGCTGTTCCCCATCTCAGCCCAGAAAGCAGGTAGAACAAGTTTTGTGGTGCCTTTCAGCTGCCTACCGGGGTAGTGTAAAAACTACCAACAGAACTCGTTTCTGGCTCCTTTGCCGGTGGAGCTGTGCATGGGGTGTGTTTGGAACATTTTGTTACCAGCCGAGTCCAAAATTCAGCCGTTCCCCATCTCAGCCCAGAAAGCAGGTAGAACAAGTTTTGTGGTGCCTTTCAGCTGCCTACCGGGGTAGTGTAAAAATTACCAACAGAACTCGTTTCTGGCACCTTCCCCGGTGGAGGTGTGCATGGGGTGTGTTTGGAACATTTTGTCAGCAGCCAAGTCCAAAATTCAGCCGTTCCCCATCTCAGCCCAGAAAGCAGGTAGAACAAGTTTTGTGGTGCCTTTCAGCTGCCTACCGGGGTAGTGTAAAAACTACCAACAGAACTCGTTTCTGGCACCTTCCCCGGTGGAGGTGTGCATGGGGTGTGTTTGGAACATTTTGTCAGCAGCCAAGTCCAAAATTCAGCTGATCCCCATCTCAGCCCAGAAAGCAGGTAGAAAAACTTTTGTGGTGCCTTTCAGCTGCCTACCGGGGTAGTGTAAAAACTACCAACAGAACTCGTTTCTGGCACCTTCCCCGGTGGAGGTGTGCATGGGGTGTGTTTGGAATATTTTGTCACCAGCCGAGTCCAAAATTCAGCCGTTCCCCATCTCAGCCCAGAAAGCAGGTAGAACAAGTTTTGTGGTGCCTTTCAGCTGCCTACCGGGGTAGTGTAAAAACTACCAACAGAACTCGTTTCTGGCACCTTCCCTGGTGGAGTTGTGCATGGGGTGTGTTTGGAACATTTTGTCAGCAGCCGAGTCCAAAACTCAGCTGTTCCCCATCTCAGCCCAGAAAGCAGGTAGAACAAGTTTTGTGGTGCCTTTCAGCTGCCTACCGGGGTAGTGTAAAAACTACCAACAGAACTCGTTTCTGGCACCTTCCCCGGTGGAGTTGTGCATGGGGTGTGTTTGGAACATTTTGTCACCAGCCGAGTCCAAAATTCAGCTGTTCCCCATCTCAGCCCAGAAAGCAGGTAGAACAAGTTTTGTGGTGCCTTTCAGCTGCCTACCGGGGTAGTGTAAAAACTACCAACAGAACTCGTTTCTGGCTCCTTTGCCGGTGGAGCTGTGCATGGGGTGTGTTTGGAACATTTTGTTACCAGCCGAGTCCAAAATTCAGCCGTTCCCCATCTCAGCCCAGAAAGCAGGTAGAACAAGTTTTGTGGTGCCTTTCAGCTGCCTACCGGGGTAGTGTAAAAATTACCAACAGAACTCGTTTCTGGCACCTTCCCCGGTGGAGTTGTGCATGGGGTGTGTTTGGAACATTTTGTCACCAGCCGAGTCCAAAATTCAGCTGTTCCCCATCTCAGCCCAGAAAGCAGGTAGAACAAGTTTTGTGGTGCCTTTCAGCTGCCTACTGGGGTACTGTAAAAACTACCAACTGAACTCGTTTCTGGCACCTTCCCCGGTGGAGGTGTGCATGGGGTGTGTTTGGAACATTTTGTCACCAGCCAAGTCCAAAATTCAGCTGATCCCCATCTCAGCCCAGAAAGGAGGTAGAAAAACTTTTGTGGTGCCTTTCAGCTGCCTACCGGGGTAGTGTAAAAACTACCAACAGAACTCGTTTCTGGCACCTTCCCCGGTGGAGGTGTGCATGGGGTGTGTTTGGAAAATTTTTTCACCAGCCGAGTCCAAAATTCAGCTGTTCCCCATCTCAGCCCAGAAAGCAGGTAGAACAAGTTTTCTGGTGCCTTTCAGCTGCCTACCGGGGTAGTGTAAAAACTACCAACAGAACTCGTTTCTGGCACCTTCCTCGGTGGAGTTGTGCATGGGGTGTGTTTGGAATATTTTGTCACCAGCCGAGTCCAAAATTCAGCCGTTCCCCATCTCAGCCCAGAAAGCAGGTAGAACAAGTTTTGTGGTGCCTTTCAGCTGCCTACCGGGGTAGTGTAAAAACTACCAACAGAACTCGTTTCTGGCACCTTCCCTGGTGGAGTTGTGCATGGGGTGTGTTTGGAACATTTTGTCAGCAGCCGAGTCCAAAATTCAGCTGATCCCCATCTCAGCCCAGAAAGCAGGTAGAACAACTTTTGTGGTGCCTTTCAGCTGCCTACCGGGGTAGTGTAAAAACTACCAACAGAACTCCTTTCTGGCACCTTCCCCGGTGGAGTTGTGCATGGGGTGTGTTTGGAACATTTTGTCACCAGCCGAGTCCAAAATTCAGCGATTCCCCATCTCAGCCCAGAAAGCAGGTAGAACAAGTTTTGTGGTGCCTTTCAGCTGCCTACCGGGGTAGTGTAAAAACTACCAACAGAACTCGATTCTGGCACCTTCCCCGGTGGAGCTGTGCATGGGGTGTGTTTAGAACATTTTGTTACCAGCCGAGTCCAAAACTCAGCCGTTCCCCATCTCAGCCCAGAAAGCAGGTAGAACAAGTTTTGTGGTGCGTTTCTCTTGCCTACCGGGGTAGTGTAAAAACTACCAACAGAACTCGTTTCTGGCGCCTTCCTCGGTGGAGTTGTGCATGGGGTGTGTTTGGAATATTTTGTCACCAGCCGAGTCCAAAATTCAGCCGTTCCCCATCTCAGCCCAGAAAGCAGGTACAACAAGTTTTGTGGTGCCTTTCAGCTGCCTACCGGGGTAGTGTAAAAACTACCAACAGAACTCGTTTCTGGCACCTTCCCCGGTGGAGTTGTGCATGGGGTGTGTTTGGAACATTTTGTCACCAGCCGAGTCCAAAATTCAGCGATTCCCCATCTCAGCCCAGAAAGCAGGTAGAAAAACTTTTGTGGTGCCTTTCAGCTGCCTACCGGGGTAGTGTAAAAACTACCAACAGAACTCGTTTCTGGCACCTTCCCCGGTGGAGGTGTGCATGGGGTGTGTTTGGAAAATTTTTTCACCAGCCGAGTCCAAAATTCAGCTGTTCCCCATCTCAGCCCAGAAAGCAGGTAGAAAAACTTTTGTGGTGCCTTTCAGCTGCCTACCGGGGTAGTGTAAAAACTACCAACAGAACTCGTTTCTGGCACCTTCCTCGGTGGAGTTGTGCATGGGGTGTGTTTGGAATATTTTGTCACCAGCCGAGTCCAAAATTCAGCCGTTCCCCATCTCAGCCCAGAAAGCAGGTAGAACAAGTTTTGTGGTGCCTTTCAGCTGCCTACCGGGGTAGTGTAAAAACTACCAACAGAACTCGTTTCTGGCACCTTCCCCGGTGGAGTTGTGCATGGGGTGTGTTTGGAACATTTTGTCAGCAGCCGAGTCCAAAATTCAGCCGTTCCCCATCTCAGCCCAGAAAGCAGGTAGAACAAGTTTTGTGGTGCCTTTCAGCTGCCTACCGGGGTAGTGTAAAAACTACCAACAGAACTCGTTTCTGGCACCTTCCCCGGTGGAGGTGTGCATGGGGTGTGTTTGGAACATTTTGTCAGCAGCCGAGTCCAAAACTCAGCTGTTCCCCATCTCAGCCCAGAAAGCAGGTACAAAAAGTTTTGTGGTGCCTTTCAGCTGCCTACCGGGGTAGTGTAAAAACTACCAACAGAACTCGTTTCTGGCACCTTCCCCGGTGGAGTTGTGCATGGGGTGTGTTTGGAAAATTTTGTCACCAGCCGAGTCCAAAATTCAGCCGTTCCCCATCTCAGCCCAGAAAGCAGGTAGAACAAGTTTTGTGGTGCCTTTCAGCTGCCTACCGGGGTAGTGTAAAAACTACCAACAGAACTCGTTTCTGGCACCTTCCCCGGTGGAGTTGTGCATGGGGTGTGTTTGGAACATTTTGTCAGCAGCCGAGTCCAAAATTCAGCTGATCCCCATCTCAGCCCAGAAAGCAGGTAGAACAAGTTTTGTGGTGCCTTTCAGCTGCCTACCGGGGTAGTGTAAAAACTACCAACAGAACTCGTTTCTGGCACCTTCCCCGGTGGAGTTGTGCATGGGGTGTGTTTGGAACATTTTGTCAGCAGCCAAGTCCAAAATTCAGCTGATCCCCATCTCAGCCCAGAAAGCAGGTAGAAAAACTTTTGTGGTGCCTTTCAGCTGCCTACCGGGGTAGTGTAAAAACTACCAACAGAACTCGTTTCTGGCACCTTCCCCGGTGGAGTTGTGCATGGGGTGTGTTTGGAACATTTTGTCAGCAGCCAAGTCCAAAATTCAGCTGATCCCCATCTCAGCCCAGAAAGCAGGTAGAAAAACTTTTGTGGTGCCTTTCAGCTGCCTACCGGGGTAGTGTAAAAACTACCAACAGAACTCGTTTCTGGCACCTTCCCCGGTGGAGGTGTGCATGGGGTGTGTTTGGAAAATTTTTTCACCAGCCGAGTCCAAAATTCAGCTGTTCCCCATCTCAGCCCAGAAAGCAGGTAGAACAAGTTTTGTGGTGCCTTTCAGCTGCCTACCGGGGTAGTGTAAAAACTACCAACAGAACTCGTTTCTGGCACCTTCCTCGGTGGAGTTGTGCATGGGGTGTGTTTGGAATATTTTGTCAGCAGCCGAGTCCAAAATTCAGCCGTTCCCCATCTCAGCCCAGAAAGCAGGTAGAACAAGTTTTGTGGTGCCTTTCAGCTGCCTACCGGGGTAGTGTAAAAACTACCAACAGAACTCGTTTCTGGCACCTTCCCCGGTGGAGGTGTGCATGGGGTGTGTTTGGAACATTTTGTCAGCAGCCGAGTCCAAAACTCAGCTGTTCCCCATCTCAGCCCAGAAAGCAGGTAGAACAAGTTTTGTGGTGCCTTTCAGCTGCCTACCGGGGTAGTGTAAAAACTACCAACAGAACTCGTTTCTGGCACCTTCCCCGGTGGAGTTGTGCATGGGGTGTGTTTGGAACATTTTGTCACCAGCCGAGTCCAAAATTCAGCGATTCCCCATCTCAACCCAGAAAGCAGGTAGAACAAGTTTTCTGGTGCCTTTCAGCTGCCTACCGGGGTAGTGTAAAAACTACCAACAGAACTCGTTTCTGGCACCTTCCCCGGTGGAGGTGTGCATGGGGTGTGTTTGGAACATTTTGTTACCAGCCGAGTCCAAAATTCAGCTGATCCCCATCTCAGCCCAGAAAGCAGGTAGAACAAGTTTTGTGGTGCCTTTCAGCTGCCTACCGGGGTAGTGTAAAAACTACCAACAGAACTCGTTTCTGGCACCTTCCCCGGTGGAGTTGTGCATGGGGTGTGTTTGGAACATTTTGTCAGCAGCCAAGTCCAAAATTCAGCCGTTCCCCATCTCAGCCCAGAAAGCAGGTAGAAAAACTTTTGTGGTGCCTTTCAGCTGCCTACCGGGGTAGTGTAAAAACTACCAACAGAACTCGTTTCTGGCACCTTCCCCGGTGGAGGTGTGCATGGGGTGTGTTTGGAAAATTTTGTCACCAGCCGAGTCCAAAATTCAGCCGTTCCCAATCTCAGCCCAGAAAGCAGGTAGAAAAACTTTTGTGGTGCCTTTCAGCTGCCTACCGGGGTAGTGTAAAAACTACCAACAGAACTCGTTTCTGGCACCTTCCCCGGTGGAGTTGTGCATGGGGTGTGTTTGGAACATTTTGTCAGCAGCCAAGTCCAAAATTCAGCCGTTCCCCATCTCAGCCCAGAAAGCAGGTAGAAAAACTTTTGTGGTGCCTTTCAGCTGCCTACCGGGGTAGTGTAAAAACTACCAACAGAACTCGTTTCTGGCACCTTCCCCTGTGGAGGTGTGCATGGGGTGTGTTTGGAAAATTTTGTCACCAGCCGAGTCCAAAATTCAGCCGTTCCCAATCTCAGCCCAGAAAGCAGGTAGAAAAACTTTTGTGGTGCCTTTCAGCTGCCTACCGGGGTAGTGTAAAAACTACCAACAGAACTCGTTTCTGGCACCTTCCTCGGTGGAGTTGTGCATGGGGTGTGTTTGGAATATTTTGTCACCAGCCGAGTCCAAAATTCAGCCGTTCCCCATCTCAGCCCAGAAAGCAGGTAGAAAAACTTTTGTGGTGCCTTTCTCTTGCCTACCAGGGTAGTGTAAAAACTACCAACAGAACTCGTTTCTGGCACCTTCCCCGGTGGAGTTGTGCATGGGGTGTGTTTGGAACATTTTGTCACCAGCCGAGTCCAAAATTCAGCGATTCCCCATCTCAGCCCAGAAAGCAGGTAGAACAAGTTTTGTGGTGCCTTTCAGCTGCCTACCGGGGTAGTGTAAAAACTACCAACAGAACTCGATTCTGGCACCTTCCCCGGTGGAGCTGTGCATGGGGTGTGTTTAGAACATTTTGTTACCAGCCGAGTCCAAAACTCAGCCGTTCCCCATCTCAGCCCAGAAAGCAGGTAGAACAAGTTTTGTGGTGCCTTTCAGCTGCCTACCGGGGTAGTGTAAAAACTACCAACAGAACTCGTTTCTGGCACCTTCCCCGGTGGAGTTGTGCATGGGGTGTGTTTGGAACATTTTGTCACCAGCCGAGTCCAAAATTCAGCGATTCCCCATCTCAGCCCAGAAAGCAGGTAGAACAAGTTTTGTGGTGCCTTTCAGCTGCCTACCGGGGTAGTGTAAAAACTACCAACAGAACTCGTTTCTGGCACCTTCCCCGGTGGAGTTGTGCATGGGGTGTGTTTGGAACATTTTGTCAGCAGCCAAGTCCAAAATTCAGCTGATCCCCATCTCAGCCCAGAAAGCAGGTAGAAAAACTTTTGTGGTGCCTTTCAGCTGCCTACCGGGGTAGTGTAAAAACTACCAACAGAACTCGTTTCTGGCACCTTCCCCGGTGGAGTTGTGCATGGGGTGTGTTTGGAACATTTTGTCAGCAGCCAAGTCCAAAATTCAGCTGATCCCCATCTCAGCCCAGAAAGCAGGTAGAAAAACTTTTGTGGTGCCTTTCAGCTGCCTACCGGGGTAGTGTAAAAACTACCAACAGAACTCGTTTCTGGCACCTTCCCCGGTGGAGGTGTGCATGGGGTGTGTTTGGAAAATTTTTTCACCAGCCGAGTCCAAAATTCAGCTGTTCCCCATCTCAGCCCAGAAAGCAGGTAGAACAAGTTTTGTGGTGCCTTTCAGCTGCCTACCGGGGTAGTGTAAAAACTACCAACAGAACTCGTTTCTGGCACCTTCCTCGGTGGAGTTGTGCATGGGGTGTGTTTGGAATATTTTGTCAGCAGCCGAGTCCAAAATTCAGCCGTTCCCCATCTCAGCCCAGAAAGCAGGTAGAACAAGTTTTGTGGTGCCTTTCAGCTGCCTACCGGGGTAGTGTAAAAACTACCAACAGAACTCGTTTCTGGCACCTTCCCCGGTGGAGGTGTGCATGGGGTGTGTTTGGAACATTTTGTCAGCAGCCGAGTCCAAAACTCAGCTGTTCCCCATCTCAGCCCAGAAAGCAGGTAGAACAAGTTTTGTGGTGCCTTTCAGCTGCCTACCGGGGTAGTGTAAAAACTACCAACAGAACTCGTTTCTGGCACCTTCCCCGGTGGAGTTGTGCATGGGGTGTGTTTGGAACATTTTGTCACCAGCCGAGTCCAAAATTCAGCGATTCCCCATCTCAACCCAGAAAGCAGGTAGAACAAGTTTTGTGGTGCCTTTCAGCTGCCTACCGGGGTAGTGTAAAAACTACCAACAGAACTCGTTTCTGGCACCTTCCCCGGTGGAGGTGTGCATGGGGTGTGTTTGGAACATTTTGTTACCAGCCGAGTCCAAAATTCAGCTGATCCCCATCTCAGCCCAGAAAGCAGGTAGAAAAACTTTTGTGGTGCCTTTCAGCTGCCTACCGGGGTAGTGTAAAAACTACCAACAGAACTCGTTTCTGGCACCTTCCCCGGTGGAGTTGTGCATGGGGTGTGTTTGGAACATTTTGTCAGCAGCCAAGTCCAAAATTCAGCCGTTCCCCATCTCAGCCCAGAAAGCAGGTAGAAAAACTTTTGTGGTGCCTTTCAGCTGCCTACCGGGGTAGTGTAAAAACTACCAACAGAACTCGTTTCTGGCACCTTCCCCGGTGGAGGTGTGCATGGGGTGTGTTTGGAAAATTTTGTCACCAGCCGAGTCCAAAATTCAGCCGTTCCCAATCTCAGCCCAGAAAGCAGGTAGAACAACTTTTGTGGTGCCTTTCAGCTGCCTACCGGGGTAGTGTAAAAACTACCAACAGAACTCGTTTCTGGCACCTTCCCCGGTGGAGTTGTGCATGGGGTGTGTTTGGAACATTTTGTCAGCAGCCAAGTCCAAAATTCAGCCGTTCCCCATCTCAGCCCAGAAAGCAGGTAGAAAAACTTTTGTGGTGCCTTTCAGCTGCCTACCGGGGTAGTGTAAAAACTACCAACAGAACTCGTTTCTGGCACCTTCCCCGGTGGAGGTGTGCATGGGGTGTGTTTGGAAAATTTTGTCACCAGCCGAGTCCAAAATTCAGCCGTTCCCAATCTCAGCCCAGAAAGCAGGTAGAAAAACTTTTGTGGTGCCTTTCAGCTGCCTACCGGGGTAGTGTAAAAACTACCAACAGAACTCGTTTCTGGCACCTTCCTCGGTGGAGTTGTGCATGGGGTGTGTTTGGAATATTTTGTCACCAGCCGAGTCCAAAATTCAGCCGTTCCCCATCTCAGCCCAGAAAGCAGGTAGAAAAACTTTTGTGGTGCCTTTCAGCTGCCTACCGGGGTAGTGTAAAAACTACCAACAGAACTCGTTTCTGGCACCTTCCCCGGTGGAGGTGTGCATGGGGTGTGTTTGGAACATTTTGTCACCAGCCGAGTCCAAAATTCAGCGATTCCCCATCTCAGCCCAGAAAGCAGGTAGAACAAGTTTTGTGGTGCCTTTCTCTTGCCTACCAGGGTAGTGTAAAAACTACCAACAGAACTCGTTTCTGGCACCTTCCCCGGTGGAGTTGTGCATGGGGTGTGTTTGGAACATTTTGTCAGCAGCCAAGTCCAAAATTCAGCTGATCCCCATCTCAGCCCAGAAAGCAGGTAGAAAAACTTTTGTGGTGCCTTTCAGCTGCCTACCGGGGTAGTGTAAAAACTACCAACAGAACTCGTTTCTGGCACCTTCCTCGGTGGAGTTGTGCATGGGGTGTGTTTGGAACATTTTGTCAGCAGCCGAGTCCAAAACTCAGCCGTTCCCCATCTCAGCCCAGAAAGCAGGTAGAACAAGTTTTGTGGTGCCTTTCAGCTGCCTACCGGGGTAGTGTAAAAACTACCAACAGAACTCGTTTCTGGCACCTTTGCCGGTGGAGCTGTGCATGGGGTGTGTTTGGAACATTTTGTTACCAGCCGAGTCCAAAATTCAGCCGTTCCCCATCTCAGCCCAGAAAGCAGGTATAACAAGTTTTGTGGTGCCTTTCAGCTGCCTACTGGGGTACTGTAAAAACTGCCAACAGAACTCGTTTCTGGCACCTTCCCCGGTGGAGTTGTGCATGGGGTGTGTTTGGAACATTTTGTCAGCAGCCGAGTCCAAAATTCAGCTGATCCCCATCTCAGCCCAGAAAGCAGGTAGAAAAACTTTTGTGGTGCCTTTCAGCTGCCTACCGGGGTAGTGTAAAAACTACCAACAGAACTCGTTTCTGGCACCTTCCTCGGTGGAGTTGTGCATGGGGTGTGTTTGGAACATTTTGTCAGCAGCCGAGTCCAAAATTCAGCCGTTCCCCATCTCAGCCCAGAAAGCAGGTAGAACAAGTTTTGTGGTGCCTTTCAGCTGCCTACCGGGGTAGTGTAAAAACTACCAACAGAACTCGTTTCTGGCACCTTCCCCGGTGGAGGTGTGCATGGGGTGTGTTTGGAACATTTTGTCAGCAGCCGAGTCCAAAACTCAGCTGTTCCCCATCTCAGCCCAGAAAGCAGGTAGAACAAGTTTTGTGGTGCCTTTCAGCTGCCTACCGGGGTAGTGTAAAAACTACCAACAGAACTCGTTTCTGGCACCTTCCCCGGTGGAGTTGTGCATGGGGTGTGTTTGGAACATTTTGTCACCAGCCGAGTCCAAAATTCAGCGATTCCCCATCTCAGCCCAGAAAGCAGGTAGAACAAGTTTTCTGGTGCCTTTCAGCTGCCTACCGGGGTAGTGTAAAAACTACCAACAGAACTCGTTTCTGGCACCTTCCCCGGTGGAGGTGTGCATGGGG
This sequence comes from Falco cherrug, assembly GCF_023634085.1. Taxonomy (NCBI): domain Eukaryota; kingdom Metazoa; phylum Chordata; class Aves; order Falconiformes; family Falconidae; genus Falco; species Falco cherrug. The sequence goes on along the minus strand of NW_026599480.1, from coordinate 363,487 downwards.
TGTGTTTGGAACATTTTGTCAGCAGCCAAGTCCAAAATTCAGCTGATCCCCATCTCAGCCCAGAAAGCAGGTAGAAAAACTTTTGTGGTGCCTTTCAGCTGCCTACCGGGGTAGTGTAAAAACTACCAACAGAACTCATTTCTGGCACCTTCCTCGGTGGAGTTGTGCATGGGGTGTGTTTGGAACATTTTGTCAGCAGCCGAGTCCAAAACTCAGCCGTTCCCCATCTCAGCCCAGAAAGCAGGTAGAACAAGTTTTGTGGTGCCTTTCAGCTGCCTACTGGGGTAGTGTAAAAACTACCAACAGAACTCGTTTCTGGCACCTTCCCCGGTGGAGTTGTGCATGGGGTGTGTTTGGAACATTTTGTTACCAGCCGAGTCCAAAATTCAGCCGTTCCCCATCTCAGCCCAGAAAGCAGGTAGAACAAGTTTTGTGGTGCCTTTCAGCTGCCTACTGGGGTACTGTAAAAACTACCAACAGAACTCGTTTCTGGCACCTTCCCCGGTGGAGTTGTGCATGGGGTGTGTTTGGAACATTTTGTCAGCAGCCGAGTCCAAAATTCAGCTGATCCCCATCTCAGCCCAGAAAGCAGGTAGAACAAGTTTTGTGGTGCCTTTCAGCTGCCTACCGGGGTAGTGTAAAAACTACCAACAGAACTCGTTTCTGGCACCTTCCCCGGTGGAGGTGTGCATGGGGTGTGTTTGGAAAATTTTTTCACCAGCCGAGTCCAAAATTCAGCTGTTCCCCATCTCAGCCCAGAAAGCAGGTAGAACAACTTTTGTGGTGCCTTTCAGCTGCCTACCGGGGTAGTGTAAAAACTACCAACAGAACTCGTTTCTGGCACCTTCCTCGGTGGAGTTGTGCATGGGGTGTGTTTGGAATATTTTGTCACCAGCCGAGTCCAAAATTCAGCCGTTCCCCATCTCAGCCCAGAAAGCAGGTAGAACAAGTTTTGTGGTGCCTTTCAGCTGCCTACCGGGGTAGTGTAAAAACTACCAACAGAACTCGTTTCTGGCACCTTCCCCGGTGGAGTTGTGCATGGGGTGTGTTTGGAACATTTTGTCAGCAGCCGAGTCCAAAATTCAGCGATTCTCCATCTCAGCCCAGAAAGCAGGTAGAACAAGTTTTGTGGTGCCTTTCAGCTGCCTATCGGGGTAGTGTAAAAACTACCAACAGAACTCGTTTCTGGCACCTTCGTCGGTGGAGTTGTGCATGGGGTGTGTTTGGAACATTTTGTCAGCAGCCGAGTCCAAAACTCAGCTGTTCCCCATCTAAGCCCAGAAAGCAGGTAGAACAAGTTTTGTGGTGCCTTTCAGCTGCCTACCGGGGTACTGTAAAAACTACCAACAGAACTCGTTTCTGGCACCTTTGCCGGTGGAGCTGTGCATGGGGTGTGTTTGGAACATTTTGTTACCAGCCGAGTCCAAAATTCAGCCGTTCCCCATCTCAGCCCAGAAAGCAGGTAGAACAAGTTTTGTGGTGCCTTTCAGCTGCCTACCGGGGTACTGTAAAAACTACCAACAGAACTCGTTTCTGGCACCTTCCCCGGTGGAGTTGTGCATGGGGTGTGTTTGGAACATTTTGTCACCAGCCGAGTCCAAAATTCAGCGATTCCCCATCTCAGCCCAGAAAGCAGGTAGAACAAGTTTTCTGGTGCCTTTCAGCTGCCTACCGGGGTAGTGTAAAAACTACCAACAGAACTCGTTTCTGGCACCTTCCCCGGTGGAGGTGTGCATGGGGTGTGTTTGGAACATTTTGTCAGCAGCCAAGTCCAAAATTCAGCTGATCCCCATCTCAGCCCAGAAAGCAGGTAGAAAAACTTTTGTGGTGCCTTTCAGCTGCCTACCGGGGTAGTGTAAAAACTACCAACAGAACTCGTTTCTGGCACCTTCCTCGGTGGAGTTGTGCATGGGGTGTGTTTGGAACATTTTGTCAGCAGCCGAGTCCAAAACTCAGCCGTTCCCCATCTCAGCCCAGAAAGCAGGTAGAACAAGTTTTGTGGTGCCTTTCAGCTGCCTACCGGGGTAGTGTAAAAACTACCAACAGAACTCGTTTCTGGCACCTTCCCCGGTGGAGGTGTGCATGGGGTGTGTTTGGAAAATTTTTTCACCAGCCGAGTCCAAAATTCAGCTGTTCCCCATCTCAGCCCAGAAAGCAGGTAGAAAAACTTTTGTGGTGCCTTTCAGCTGCCTACCGGGGTAGTGTAAAAACTACCAACAGAACTCGTTTCTGGCACCTTCCTCGGTGGAGTTGTGCATGGGGTGTGTTTGGAATATTTTGTCACCAGCCGAGTCCAAAATTCAGCCGTTCCCCATCTCAGCCCAGAAAGCAGGTAGAACAAGTTTTGTGGTGCCTTTCAGCTGCCTACCGGGGTAGTGTAAAAACTACCAACAGAACTCGTTTCTGGCACCTTCCCCGGTGGAGTTGTGCATGGGGTGTGTTTGGAACATTTTGTCAGCAGCCGAGTCCAAAATTCAGCGATTCTCCATCTCAGCCCAGAAAGCAGGTAGAACAAGTTTTGTGGTGCCTTTCAGCTGCCTATCGGGGTAGTGTAAAAACTACCAACAGAACTCGTTTCTGGCACCTTCGTCGGTGGAGTTGTGCATGGGGTGTGTTTGGAACATTTTGTCAGCAGCCGAGTCCAAAACTCAGCTGTTCCCCATCTAAGCCCAGAAAGCAGGTAGAACAAGTTTTGTGGTGCCTTTCAGCTGCCTACCGGGGTACTGTAAAAACTACCAACAGAACTCGTTTCTGGCACCTTTGCCGGTGGAGCTGTGCATGGGGTGTGTTTGGAACATTTTGTTACCAGCCGAGTCCAAAATTCAGCCGTTCCCCATCTCAGCCCAGAAAGCAGGTAGAACAAGTTTTGTGGTGCCTTTCAGCTGCCTACTGGGGTACTGTAAAAACTACCAACAGAACTCATTTCTGGCACCTTCCCCGGTGGAGTTGTGCATGGGGTGTGTTTGGAACATTTTGTCAGCAGCCGAGTCCAAAATTCAGCGATTCCCCATCTCAGCCCAGAAAGCAGGTAGAAAAACTTTTGTGGTGCCTTTCAGCTGCCTACCGGGGTAGTGTAAAAACTACCAACAGAACTCGTTTCTGGCACCTTCCCCGGTGGAGCTGTGCATGGGGTGTGTTTAGAACATTTTGTTACCAGCCGAGTCCAAAACTCAGCCGTTCCCCATCTCAGCCCAGAAAGCAGGTAGAACAAGTTTTGTGGTGCCTTTCAGCTGCCTACCGGGGTAGTGTAAAAACTACCAACAGAACTCGTTTCTGGCACCTTTGCCGGTGGAGCTGTGCATGGGGTGTGTTTGGAACATTTTGTCACCAGCCGAGTCCAAAATTCAGCGATTCCCCATCTCAGCCCAAAAAGCAGGTACAACAAGTTTTGTGGTGCCTTTCAGCTGCCTACCGGGGTAGTGTAAAAACTACCAACAGAACTCGTTTCTGGCACCTTCCCCGGTGGAGGTGTGCATGGGGTGTGTTTGGAACATTTTGTCAGCAGCCGAGTCCAAAATTCAGCCGTTCCCCATCTCAGCCCAGAAAGCAGGTAGAACAAGTTTTGTGGTGCCTTTCAGCTGCCTACCGGGGTAGTGTAAAAACTACCAACAGAACTCGTTTCTGGCACCTTCCCCGGTGGAGTTGTGCATGGGGTGTGTTTGGAACATTTTGTCACCAGCCGAGTCCAAAATTCAGCTATTCCCCATCTCAGCCCAGAAAGCAGGTAGAACAACTTTTGTGGTGCCTTTCAGCTGCCTACCGGGGTAGTGTAAAAACTACCAACAGAACTCGTTTCTGGCACCTTCCCCGGTGGAGTTGTGCATGGGGTGTGTTTGGAACATTTTGTCACCAGCCGAGTCCAAAATTCAGCGATTCCCCATCTCAGCCCAGAAAGCAGGTAGAACAAGTTTTGTGGTGCCTTTCAGGTGCCTACCGGGGTAGTGTAAAAACTACCAACAGAACTCGTTTCTGGCACCTTCCCCGGTGGAGTTGTGCATGGGGTGTGTTTGGAACATTTTGTCACCAGCCGAGTCCAAAATTCAGCGATTCCCCATCTCAGCCCAGAAAGCAGGTAGAACAAGTTTTGTGGTGCCTTTCTCTTGCCTACCGGGGTAGTGTAAAAACTACCAACAGAACTCGTTTCTGGCACCTTCCCCGGTGGAGTTGTGCATGGGGTGTGTTTGGAACATTTTGTTACCAGCCGAGTCCAAAATTCAGCCGTTCCCCATCTCAGCCCAGAAAGCAGGTAGAACAAGTTTTGTGGTGCCTTTCAGCTGCCTACCGGGGTAGTGTAAAAACTACCAACAGAACTCGTTTCTGGCACCTTCCCCGGTGGAGTTGTGCATGGGGTGTGTTTGGAACATTTTGTCACCAGCCGAGTCCAAAATTCAGCGATTCCCCATCTCAGCCCAGAAAGCAGGTAGAACAAGTTTTGTGGTGCCTTTCAGCTGCCTACCGGGGTAGTGTAAAAACTACCAACAGAACTCGTTTCTGGCACCTTCCCCGGTGGAGTTGTGCATGGGGTGTGTTTGGAACATTTTGTCACCAGCCGAGTTGAAAATTCAGCGATTCCCCATCTCAGCCCAGAAAGCAGGTAGAACAAGTTTTGTGGTGCCTTTCAGCTGCCTACCGGGGTAGTGTAAAAACTACCAACAGAACTCGTTTCTGGCACCTTCCCCGGTGGAGGTGTGCATGGGGTGTGTTTGGAACATTTTGTCACCAGCCGAGTTGAAAATTCAGCGATTCCCCATCTCAGCCCAGAAAGCAGGTAGAACAAGTTTTGTGGTGCCTTTCAGCTGCCTACCGGGGTAGTGTAAAAACTACCAACAGAACTCGTTTCTGGCACCTTCCCCGGTGGAGTTGTGCATGGGGTGTGTTTGGTACATTTTGTCACCAGCCGAGTCCAAAATTCAGCGATTCTCCTTCTCAGCCCAGAAAGCAGGTAGAACAAGTTTTGTGGTGCCTTTCAGCTGCCTACCGGGGTAGTGTAAAAACTACCAACAGAACTCGTTTCTGGCACCTTCCCCGGAGGAGTTGTGCATGGGGTGTGTTTGGAACATTTTGTCAGCAGCCGAGTCCAAAATTCAGCGATTCCCCATCTCAGCCCAGAAAGCAGGTACAACAAGTTTTGTGGTGCCTTTCAGCTGCCTACCGGGGTAGTGTAAAAACTACCAACAGAACTCGTTTCTGGCACCTTCCTCGGTGGAGTTGTGCATGGGGTGTGTTTGGAACATTTTGTCAGCAGCCGAGTCCAAAATTCAGCTGATCCCCATCTCAGCCCAGAAAGCAGGTAGAACAAGTTTTCTGGTGCCTTTCAGCTGCCTACCGGGGTAGTGTAAAAACTACCAACAGAACTCGTTTCTGGCACCTTCCCCGGTGGAGCTGTGCATGGGGTGTGTTTGGAACATTTTGTCACCAGCCGAGTCCAAAATTCAGCCGTTCCCCATCTCAGCCCAGAAAGCAGGTACAACAAGTTTGGTGGTGCCTTTCTCTTGCCTACCAGGGTAGTGTAAAATCTACCAACAGAACTCGTTTCTGGCACCTTTGCCTGTGGAGCTGTGCATGGGGTGTGTTTGGAACATTTTGTCAGCAGCCGAGTCCAAAATTCAGCCGTTCCCCATCTCAGCCCAGAAAGCAGGTAGAACAAGTTTTGTGGTGCCTTTCAGCTGCCTACCGGGGTACTGTAAAAACTACCAACAGAACTCGTTTCTGGCACCTTCCCCGGTGGAGTTGTGCATGGGGTGTGTTTGGAACATTTTGTCAGCAGCCGAGTCCAAAATTCAGCGATTCCCCATCTCAGCCCAGAAAGCAGGTAGAAGCGGTTTTGTGGTGCCTTTCAGCTGCCTACCGGGGTAGTGTAAAAACTACCAACAGAACTCGTTTCTGGCACCTTCCCCGGTGGAGGTGTGCATGGGGTGTGTTTGGAACATTTTGTCAGCAGCCGAGTCCAAAACTCAGCTGTTCCCCATCTCAGCCCAGAAAGCAGGTAGAACAAGTTTTGTGGTGCCTTTCAGCTGCCTACCGGGGTAGTGTAAAAACTACCAACAGAACTCGTTTCTGGCACCTTTGCCGGTGGAGCTGTGCATGGGGTGTGTTTGGAACATTTTGTTACCAGCCGAGTCCAAAATTCAGCCGTTCCCCATCTCAGCCCAGAAAGCAGGTAGAACAAGTTTTGTGGTGCCTTTCAGCTGCCTACCGGGGTAGTGTAAAAACTACCAACAGAACTCGTTTCTGGCACCTTCCCCGGTGGAGGTGTGCATGGGGTGTGTTTGGAACATTTTGTCACCAGCCGAGTCCAAAATTCAGCGATTCTCCATCTCAGCCCAGAAAGCAGGTACAAGTTTTGTGGTGCCTTTCAGCTGCCTACCGGGGTAGTGTAAAAACTACCAACAGAACTCGTTTCTGGCACCTTCCCCGGTGGAGGTGTGCATGGGGTGTGTTTGGAAAATTTTTTCACCAGCCGAGCCCAAAATTCAGCTGTTCCCCATCTCAGCCCAGAAAGCAGGTACAACAAGTTTTGTGGTGCCTTTCAGCTGCCTACCGGGGTAGTGTAAAAACTACCAACAGAACTCGTTTCTGGCACCTTCCCAGGTGGAGTTGTGCATGGGGTGTGTTTGGAATATTTTGTCACCAGCCGAGTCCAAAATTCAGCCGTTCCCCATCTCAGCCCAGAAAGCAGGTAGAACAAGTTTTGTGGTGCCTTTCAGCTGCCTACCGGGGTAGTGTAAAAACTACCAACAGAACTCGTTTCTGGCACCTTCCCCGGTGGAGTTGTGCATGGGGTGTGTTTGGAACATTTTGTCACCAGCCGAGTCCAAAATTCAGCGATTCCCCATCTCAGCCCAGAAAGCAGGTACAACAAGTTTTGTGGTGCCTTTCAGCTGCCTACCGGGGTAGTGTAAAAACTACCAACAGAACTCGTTTCTGGCACCTTCCCCGGTGGAGTTGTGCATGGGGTGTGTTTGGAAAATTTTTTCACCAGCCGAGTCCAAAATTCAGCTGTTCCCCATCTCAGCCCAGAAAGCAGGTAGAACAAGTTTTGTGGTGCCTTTCAGCTGCCTACCGGGGTAGTGTAAAAACTACCAACAGAACTCGTTTCTGGCACCTTCCCCGGTGGAGGTGTGCATGGGGTGTGTTTGGAATATTTTGTCAGCAGCCGAGTCCAAAATTCAGCTGATCCCCATCTCAGCCCAGAAAGCAGGTAGAAAAACTTTTGTGGTGCCTTTCAGCTGCCTACCGGGGTAGTGTAAAAACTACCAACAGAACTCGTTTCTGGCACCTTCCCCGGTGGAGGTGTGCATGGGGTGTGTTTGGAAAATTTTGTCACCAGCCGAGTCCAAAATTCAGCTGTTCCCCATCTCAGCCCAGAAAGCAGGTAGAAAAACTTTTGTGGTGCCTTTCAGCTGCCTACCGGGGTAGTGTAAAAACTACCAACAGAACTCGTTTCTGGCACCTTCCTCGGTGGAGTTGTGAATGGGGTGTGTTTGGAATATTTTGTCAGCAGCCGAGTCCAAAATTCAGCCGTTCCCCATCTCAGCCCAGAAAGCAGGTAGAACAAGTTTTGTGGTGCCTTTCAGCTGCCTACCGGGGTAGTGTAAAAACTACCAACAGAACTCGTTTCTGGCACCTTCCCCGGTGGAGTTGTGCATGGGGTGTGTTTGGAACATTTTGTCAGCAGCCGAGTCCAAAATTCAGCTGATCCCCATCTCAGCCCAGAAAGCAGGTAGAACAAGTTTTGTGGTGCCTTTCAGCTGCCTACCGGGGTAGTGTAAAAACTACCAACAGAACTCGTTTCTGGCACCTTCCCCGGTGGAGTTGTGCATGGGGTGTGTTTGGAATATTTTGTCAGCAGCCGAGTCCAAAATTCAGCCGTTCCCCATCTCAGCCCAGAAAGCAGGTAGAACAAGTTTTGTGGTGCCTTTCAGCTGCCTACCGGGGTAGTGTAAAAACTACCAACAGAACTCGTTTCTGGCACCTTCCCCGGTGGAGGTGTGCATGGGGTGTGTTTGGAACATTTTGTCAGCAGCCGAGTCCAAAACTCAGCTGTTCCCCATCTCAGCCCAGAAAGCAGGTACAAAAAGTTTTGTGGTGCCTTTCAGCTGCCTACCGGGGTAGTGTAAAAACTACCAACAGAACTCGTTTCTGGCACCTTCCCCGGTGGAGTTGTGCATGGGGTGTGTTTGGAAAATTTTGTCACCAGCCGAGTCCAAAATTCAGCCGTTCCCCATCTCAGCCCAGAAAGCAGGTACAAAAAGTTTTGTGGTGCCTTTCAGCTGCCTACCGGGGTAGTGTAAAAACTACCAACAGAACTCGTTTCTGGCACCTTCCCCGGTGGAGTTGTGCATGGGGTGTGTTTGGAATATTTTGTCACCAGCCGAGTCCAAAATTCAGCCGTTCCCCATCTCAGCCCAGAAAGCAGGTAGAACAAGTTTTGTGGTGCCTTTCAGCTGCCTACCGGGGTAGTGTAAAAACTACCAACAGAACTCGTTTCTGGCACCTTCCCCGGAGGAGTTGTGCATGGGGTGTGTTTGGAACATTTTGTCAGCAGCCGAGTCCAAAATTCAGCGATTCCCCATCTCAGCCCAGAAAGCAGGTACAACAAGTTTTGTGGTGCCTTTCAGCTGCCTACCGGGGTAGTGTAAAAACTACCAACAGAACTCGTTTCTGGCACCTTCCCCGGTGGAGTTGTGCATGGGGTGTGTTTGGAAAATTTTGTCACCAGCCGAGTCCAAAATTCAGCCGTTCCCCATCTCAGCCCAGAAAGCAGGTAGAACAAGTTTTGTGCTGCCTTTCAGCTGCCTACCGGGGTAGTGTAAAAACTACCAACAGAACTCGTTTCTGGCACCTTCCCCGGAGGAGTTGTGCATGGGGTGTGTTTGGAACATTTTGTCAGCAGCCGAGTCCAAAATTCAGCGATTCCCCATCTCAGCCCAGAAAGCAGGTACAACAAGTTTTGTGGTGCCTTTCAGCTGCCTACCGGGGTAGTGTAAAAACTACCAACAGAACTCGTTTCTGGCACCTTCCTCGGTGGAGTTGTGCATGGGGTGTGTTTGGAACATTTTGTCAGCAGCCGAGTCCAAAATTCAGCTGATCCCCATCTCAGCCCAGAAAGCAGGTAGAACAAGTTTTCTGGTGCCTTTCAGCTGCCTACCGGGGTAGTGTAAAAACTACCAACAGAACTCGTTTCTGGCACCTTCCCCGGTGGAGCTGTGCATGGGGTGTGTTTGGAACATTTTGTCACCAGCCGAGTCCAAAATTCAGCCGTTCCCCATCTCAGCCCAGAAAGCAGGTACAACAAGTTTGGTGGTGCCTTTCTCTTGCCTACCAGGGTAGTGTAAAATCTACCAACAGAACTCGTTTCTGGCACCTTTGCCTGTGGAGCTGTGCATGGGGTGTGTTTGGAACATTTTGTCAGCAGCCGAGTCCAAAATTCAGCCGTTCCCCATCTCAGCCCAGAAAGCAGGTAGAACAAGTTTTGTGGTGCCTTTCAGCTGCCTACCGGGGTACTGTAAAAACTACCAACAGAACTCGTTTCTGGCACCTTCCCCGGTGGAGTTGTGCATGGGGTGTGTTTGGAACATTTTGTCAGCAGCCGAGTCCAAAATTCAGCGATTCCCCATCTCAGCCCAGAAAGCAGGTAGAAGCGGTTTTGTGGTGCCTTTCAGCTGGCTACCGGGGTAGTGTAAAAACTACCAACAGAACTCGTTTCTGGCACCTTCCTCGGTGGAGTTGTGCATGGGGTGTGTTTGGAACATTTTGTCAGCAGCCGAGTCCAAAACTCAGCTGTTCCCCATCTCAGCCCAGAAAGCAGGTAGAACAAGTTTTGTGGTGCCTTTCAGCTGCCTACCGGGGTAGTGTAAAAACTACCAACAGAACTCGTTTCTGGCACCTTTGCCGGTGGAGCTGTGCATGGGGTGTGTTTGGAACATTTTGTTACCAGCCGAGTCCAAAATTCAGCCGTTCCCCATCTCAGCCCAGAAAGCAGGTAGAACAAGTTTTGTGGTGCCTTTCAGCTGCCTACCGGGGTAGTGTAAAAACTACCAACAGAACTCGTTTCTGGCACCTTCCCCGGTGGAGGTGTGCATGGGGTGTGTTTGGAACATTTTGTCACCAGCCGAGTCCAAAGTTCAGCGATTCTCCATCTCAGCCCAGAAAGCAGGTAGAACAAGTTTTGTGGTGCCTTTCAGCTGCCTACCGGGGTAGTGTAAAAACTACCAACAGAACTCGTTTCTGGCACCTTCCCCGGTGGAGGTGTGCATGGGGTGTGTTTGGAAAATTTTTTCACCAGCCGAGCCCAAAATTCAGCTGTTCCCCATCTCAGCCCAGAAAGCAGGTACAACAAGTTTTGTGGTGCCTTTCAGCTGCCTACCGGGGTAGTGTAAAAACTACCAACAGAACTCGTTTCTGGCACCTTCCCAGGTGGAGTTGTGCATGGGGTGTGTTTGGAATATTTTGTCACCAGCCGAGTCCAAAATTCAGCCGTTCCCCATCTCAGCCCAGAAAGCAGGTACAACAAGTTTTGTGGTGCCTTTCAGCTGCCTACCGGGGTAGTGTAAAAACTACCAACAGAACTCGTTTCTGGCACCTTCCCCGGTGGAGTTGTGCATGGGGTGTGTTTGGAATAATTTGTCACCAGCCGAGTCCAAAATTCAGCCGTTCCCCATCTCAGCCCAGAAAGCAGGTAGAACAAGTTTTGTGGTGCCTTTCAGCTGCCTACCGGGGTAGTGTAAAAACTACCAACAGAACTCGTTTCTGGCACCTTCCCCGGTGGAGTTGTGCATGGGGTGTGTTTGGAACATTTTGTCACCAGCCGAGTCCAAAATTCAGCGATTCCCCATCTCAGCCCAGAAAGCAGGTAGAACAAGTTTTGTGGTGCCTTTCAGCTGCCTACCGGGGTAGTGTAAAAACTACCAACAGAACTCGTTTCTGGCACCTTCCTCGGTGGAGTTGTGCATGGGGTGTGTTTGGAACATTTTGTCACCAGCCGAGTCCAAAATTCAGCCGTTCCCCATCTCAGCCCAGAAAGCAGGTAGAACAAGTTTTGTGGTGCCTTTCAGCTGCCTACCGGGGTAGTGTAAAAACTACCAACAGAACTCGTTTCTGGCACCTTCCCCGGTGGAGTTGTGCATGGGGTGTGTTTGGAACATTTTGTCAGCAGCCGAGTCCAAAATTCAGCCGTTCCCCATCTCAGCCCAGAAAGCAGGTAGAACAAGTTTTGTGGTGCCTTTCAGCTGCCTACCGGGGTAGTGTAAAAACTACCAACAGAACTCGTTTCTGGCACCTTCCCCGGTGGAGGTGTGCATGGGGTGTGTTTGGAACATTTTGTCACCAGCCGAGTCCAAAACTCAGCTGTTCCCCATCTCAGCCCAGAAAGCAGGTACAAAAAGTTTTGTGGTGCCTTTCAGCTGCCTACCGGGGTAGTGTAAAAACTACCAACAGAACTCGTTTCTGGCACCTTCCCCGGTGGAGTTGTGCATGGGGTGTGTTTGGAAAATTTTGTCACCAGCCGAGTCCAAAATTCAGCCGTTCCCCATCTCAGCCCAGAAAGCAGGTAGAACAAGTTTTGTGGTGCCTTTCAGCTGCCTACCGGGGTAGTGTAAAAACTACCAACAGAACTCGTTTCTGGCACCTTCCCCGGTGGAGTTGTGCATGGGGTGTGTTTGGAACATTTTGTCAGCAGCCGAGTCCAAAATTCAGCTGATCCCCATCTCAGCCCAGAAAGCAGGTAGAACAACTTTTGTGGTGCCTTTCAGCTGCCTACCGGGGTAGTGTAAAAACTACCAACAGAACTCGTTTCTGGCACCTTCCCCGGTGGAGTTGTGCATGGGGTGTGTTTGGAATATTTTGTCAGCAGCCGAGTCCAAAATTCAGCGATTCCCCATCTCAGCCCAGAAAGCAGGTAGAACAAGTTTTGTGGTGCCTTTCTCTTGCCTACCGGGGTAGTGTAAAAACTACCAACAGAACTCGTTTCTGGCACCTTCCTCGGTGGAGTTGTGCATGGGGTGTGTTTGGAATATTTTGTCAGCAGCCGAGTCCAAAATTCAGCCGTTCCCCATCTCAGCCCAGAAAGCAGGTAGAACAAGTTTTGTGGTGCCTTTCAGCTGCCTACCGGGGTAGTGTAAAAACTACCAACAGAACTCGTTTCTGGCACCTTCCCCGGTGGAGGTGTGCATGGGGTGTGTTTGGAACATTTTGTCAGCAGCCGAGTCCAAAACTCAGCTGTTCCCCATCTCAGCCCAGAAAGCAGGTACAAAAAGTTTTGTGGTGCCTTTCAGCTGCCTACCGGGGTAGTGTAAAAACTACCAACAGAACTCGTTTCTGGCACCTTCCCCGGTGGAGTTGTGCATGGGGTGTGTTTGGAAAATTTTGTCACCAGCCGAGTCCAAAATTCAGCCGTTCCCCATCTCAGCCCAGAAAGCAGGTAGAACAAGTTTTGTGGTGCCTTTCAGCTGCCTACCGGGGTAGTGTAAAAACTACCAACAGAACTCGTTTCTGGCACCTTCCCCGGTGGAGCTGTGCATGGGGTGTGTTTGGAACATTTTGTCAGCAGCCGAGTCCAAAATTCAGCGATTCCCCATCTCAGCCCAGAAAGCAAGTAGAAAAACTTTTGTGGTGCCTTTCAGCTGCCTACCGGGGTAGTGTAAAAACTACCAACAGAACTCGTTTCTGGCACCTTCCCCGGTGGAGTTGTGCATGGGGTGTGTTTGGAACATTTTGTCAGCAGCCGAGTCCAAAATTCAGCGATTCCCCATCTCAGCCCAGAAAGCAGGTAGAAAAACTTTTGTGGTGCCTTTCAGCTGCCTACCGGGGTAGTGTAAAAACTACCAACAGAACTCGTTTCTGGCACCTTTGCCGGTGGAGCTGTGCATGGGGTGTGTTTGGAACATTTTGTTACCAGCCGAGTCCAAAATTCAGCCGTTCCCCATCTCAGCCCAGAAAGCAGGTAGAACAAGTTTTGTGGTGCCTTTCAGCTGCCTACCGGGGTAGTGTAAAAATTACCAACAGAACTCGTTTCTGGCACCTTCCCCGGTGGAGGTGTGCATGGGGTGTGTTTGGAACATTTTGTCAGCAGCCGAGTCCAAAATTCAGCGATTCCCCATCTCAGCCCAGAAAGCAGGTAGAAAAACTTTTGTGGTGCCTTTCAGCTGCCTACCGGGGTAGTGTAAAAACTACCAACAGAACTCGTTTCTGGCACCTTCCTCGGTGGAGCTGTGCATGGGGTGTGTTTGGAACATTTTGTCACCAGCCGAGTCCAAAACTCAGCCGTTCCCCATCTCAGCCCAGAAAGCAGGTAGAACAAGTTTTGTGGTGCCTTTCAGCTGCCTACCGGGGTAGTGTAAAAACTACCAACAGAACTCGTTTCTGGCACCTTCCCCGGTGGAGTTGTGCATGGGGTGTGTTTGGAACATTTTGTCAGCAGCCGAGTCCAAAACTCAGCCGTTCCCCATCTCAGCCCAGAAAGCAGGTAGAACAAGTTTTGTGGTGCCTTTCAGCTGCCTACCGGGGTAGTGTAAAAACTACCAACAGAACTCGTTTCTGGCACCTTCCCCGGTGGAGTTGTGCATGGGGTGTGTTTGGAACATTTTGTCAGCAGCCGAGTCCAAAATTCAGCCGTTCCCCATCTCAGCCCAGAAAGCAGGTACAACAAGTTTTGTGGTGCCTTTCAGCTGCCTACCGGGGTAGTGTAAAAACTACCAACAGAACTCGTTTCTGGCACCTTTGCCGGTGGAGCTGTGCATGGGGTGTGTTTGGAACATTTTGTCAGCAGCCGAGTCCAAAATTCAGCCGTTCCCCATCTCAGCCCAGAAAGCAGGTAGAACAAGTTTTGTGGTGCCTTTCAGCTGCCTACCGGGGTAGTGTAAAAACTACCAACAGAACTCGTTTCTGGCACCTTTGCCGGTGGAGCTGTGCATGGGGTGTGTTTGGAACATTTTGTTACCAGCCGAGTCCAAAATTCAGCCGTTCCCCATCTCAGCCCAGAAAGCAGGTAGAACAAGTTTTGTGGTGCCTTTCAGCTGCCTACCGGGGTACTGTAAAAACTACCAACAGAACTCGTTTCTGGCACCTTCCCCGGTGGAGCTGTGCATGGGGTGTGTTTGGAACATTTTGTCACCAGCCGAGTCCAAAATTCAGCGATTCTCCATCTCAGCCCAGAAAGCAGGTAGAAAAACTTTTGTGGTGCCTTTCAGCTGCCTACCGGGGTAGTGTAAAAACTACCAACAGAACTCGTTTCTGGCACCTTCCCCGGTGGAGGTGTGCATGGGGTGTGTTTGGAAAATTTTTTCACCAGCCGAGTCCAAAATTCAGCTGTTCCCCATCTCAGCCCAGAAAGCAGGTAGAAAAACTTTTGTGGTGCCTTTCAGCTGCCTACCGGGGTAGTGTAAAAACTACCAACAGAACTCGTTTCTGGCACCTTCCTCGGTGGAGTTGTGCATGGGGTGTGTTTGGAATATTTTGTCAGCAGCCGAGTCCAAAATTCAGCCGTTCCCCATCTCAGCCCAGAAAGCAGGTAGAACAAGTTTTGTGGTGCCTTTCAGCTGCCTACCGGGGTAGTGTAAAAACTACCAACAGAACTCGTTTCTGGCACCTTCCCCGGTGGAGTTGTGCATGGGGTGTGTTTGGAACATTTTGTCACCAGCCGAGTCCAAAATTCAGCGATTCCCCATCTCAGCCCAGAAAGCAGGTAGAACAAGTTTTGTGGTGCCTTTCAGCTGCCTACCGGGGTAGTGTAAAAACTACCAACAGAACTCGTTTCTGGCACCTTCCTCGGTGGAGTTGTGCATGGGGTGTGTTTGGAACATTTTGTCAGCAGCCGAGTCCAAAATTCAGCTGATCCCCATCTCAGCCCAGAAAGCAGGTAGAACAAGTTTTCTGGTGCCTTTCAGCTGCCTACCGGGGTAGTGTAAAAACTACCAACAGAACTCGTTTCTGGCACCTTCCCCCGTGGAGTTGTGCATGGGGTGTGTTTGGAACATTTTGTCAGCAGCCAAGTCCAAAATTCAGCTGATCCCCATCTCAGCCCAGAAAGCAGGTAGAAAAACTTTTGTGGTGCCTTTCAGCTGCCTACCGGGGTAGTGTAAAAACTACCAACAGAACTCGTTTCTGGCATCTTCCCCGGTGGAGGTGTGCATGGGGTGTGTTTGGAAAATTTTTTCACCAGCCGAGTCCAAAATTCATCTGTTCCCCATCTCAGCCCAGAAAGCAGGTACAACAAGTTTTGTGGTGCCTTTCAGCTGCCTACCGGGGTAGTGTAAAAACTACCAACAGAACTCGTTTCTGGCACCTTCCCTGGTGGAGGTGTGCATGGGGTGTGTTTGGAACATTTTGTCAGCAGCCGAGTCCAAAATTCAGCTGTTCCCCATCTCAGCCCAGAAAGCAGGTAGAACAAGTTTTGTGGTGCCTTTCAGCTGCCTACCGGGGTAGTGTAAAAACTACCAACAGAACTCGTTTCTGGCACCTTCCCCGGTGGAGTTGTGCATGGGGTGTGTTTGGAACATTTTGTCTGCAGCCGAGTCCAAAACTCAGCTGTTCCCCATCTCAGCCCAGAAAGCAGGTACAACAAGTTTTCTGGTGCCTTTCAGCTGCCTACCGGGGTAGTGTAAAAACTACCAACAGAACTCGTTTCTGGCACCTTTGCCGGTGGAGCTGTGCATGGGGTGTGTTTGGAACATTTTGTCAGCAGCCGAGTCCAAAACTCAGCTGTTCCCCATCTCAGCCCAGAAAGCAGGTAGAACAAGTTTTGTGGTGCCTTTCAGCTGCCTACCGGGGTAGTGTAAAAATTACCAACAGAACTCGTTTCTGGCACCTTCCCCGGTGGAGTTGTGCATGGGGTGTGTTTGGAACATTTTGTCACCAGCCGAGTCCAAAATTCAGCTGTTCCCCATCTCAGCCCAGAAAGCAGGTAGAACAAGTTTTGTGGTGCCTTTCAGCTGCCTACCGGGGTAGTGTAAAAACTACCAACAGAACTCGTTTCTGGCACCTTCCCCGGTGGAGTTGTGCATGGGGTGTGTTTGGAACATTTTGTCTGCAGCCGAGTCCAAAACTCAGCTGTTCCCCATCTCAGCCCAGAAAGCAGGTACAACAAGTTTTCTGGTGCCTTTCAGCTGCCTACCGGGGTAGTGTAAAAACTACCAACAGAACTCGTTTCTGGCACCTTTGCCGGTGGAGCTGTGCATGGGGTGTGTTTGGAACATTTTGTCAGCAGCCGAGTCCAAAACTCAGCTGTTCCCCATCTCAGCCCAGAAAGCAGGTAGAACAAGTTTTGTGGTGCCTTTCAGCTGCCTACCGGGGTAGTGTAAAAATTACCAACAGAACTCGTTTCTGGCACCTTCCCCGGTGGAGTTGTGCATGGGGTGTGTTTGGAACATTTTGTCACCAGCCGAGTCCAAAATTCAGCTGTTCCCCATCTCAGCCCAGAAAGCAGGTAGAACAACTTTTGTGGTGCCTTTCAGCTGCCTACCGGGGTAGTGTAAAAACTACCAACAGAACTCGTTTCTGGCACCTTCCCCGGTGGAGGTGTGCATGGGGTGTGTTTGGAACATTTTGTCACCAGCCGAGTCCAAAATTCAGCGATTCCCCATCTCAGCCCAGAAAGCAGGTAGAACAAGTTTTGTGGTGCCTTTCAGCTGCCTACCGGGGTAGTGTAAAAACTACCAACAGAACTCGTTTCTGGCACCTTCCCCGGTGGAGGTGTGTATGGGGTGTGTTTGGAACATTTTGTCAGCAGCCAAGTCCAAAATTCAGCTGATCCCCATCTCAGCCCAGAAAGCAGGTAGAAAAACTTTTGTGGTGCCTTTCAGCTGCCTACCGGGGTAGTGTAAAAACTACCAACAGAACTCGATTCTGGCACCTTCCCCTGTGGAGCTGTGCATGGGGTGTGTTTAGAACATTTTGTTACCAGCCGAGTCCAAAACTCAGCCGTTCCCCATCTCAGCCCAGAAAGCAGGTAGAACAAGTTTTGTGGTGCCTTTCTCTTGCCTACCGGGGTAGTGTAAAAACTACCAACAGAACTCGTTTCTGGCGCCTTCCTCGGTGGAGTTGTGCATGGGGTGTGTTTGGAATATTTTGTCACCAGCCGAGTCCAAAATTCAGCGATTCCCCATCTCAGCCCAGAAAGCAGGTACAACAAGTTTTGTGGTGCCTTTCAGCTGCCTACCGGGGTAGTGTAAAAACTACCAACAGAACTCGTTTCTGGCACCTTCCCCGGTGGAGTTGTGCATGGGGTGTGTTTGGAACATTTTGTCAGCAGCCAAGTCCAAAATTCAGCTGATCCCCATCTCAGCCCAGAAAGCAGGTAGAAAAACTTTTGTGGTGCCTTTCAGCTGCCTACCGGGGTACTGTAAAAACTACCAACAGAACTCGTTTCTGGCATCTTCCCCGGTGGAGGTGTGCATGGGGTGTGTTTGGAAAATTTTTTCACCAGCCAAGTCCAAAACTCAGCTGTTCCCCATCTCAGCCCAGAAAGCAGGTAGAACAAGTTTTGTGGTGCCTTTCAGCTGCCTACCGGGGTAGTGTAAAAACTACCAACAGAACTCGTTTCTGGCACCTTCCCCGGTGGAGTTGTGCATGGGGTGTGTTTGGAACATTTTGTCAGCAGCCAAGTCCAAAATTCAGCTGATCCCCATCTCAGCCCAGAAAGCAGGTAGAAAAACTTTTGTGGTGCCTTTCAGCTGCCTACCGGGGTAGTGTAAAAACTACCAACAGAACTCGTTTCTGGCACCTTCCCCGGTGGAGGTGTGCATGGGGTGTGTTTGGAAAATTTTTTCACCAGCCGAGTCCAAAATTCAGCTGTTCCCCATCTCAGCCCAGAAAGCAGGTAGAAAAACTTTTGTGGTGCCTTTCAGCTGCCTACCGGGGTAGTGTAAAAACTACCAAAAGAACTAGTTTCTGGCACCTTCCTCGGTGGAGTTGTGCATGGGGTGTGTTTGGAATATTTTGTCACCAGCCGAGTCCAAAATTCAGCCGTTCCCCATCTCAGCCCAGAAAGCAGGTAGAACAAGTTTTGTGGTGCCTTTCAGCTGCCTACCGGGGTAGTGTAAAAACTACCAACAGAACTCGTTTCTGGCACCTTCCCCGGTGGAGGTGTGCATGGGGTGTGTTTGGAACATTTTGTCAGCAGCCGAGTCCAAAACTCAGCTGTTCCCCATCTCAGCCCAGAAAGCAGGTAGAACAAGTTTTGTGGTGCCTTTCAGCTGCCTACCGGGGTAGTGTAAAAACTACCAACAGAACTCGTTTCTGGCACCTTCCCCGGTGGAGTTGTGCATGGGGTGTGTTTGGAACATTTTGTTACCAGCCGAGTCCAAAACTCAGCTGTTCCCCATCTCAGCCCAGAAAGCAGGTAGAACAAGTTTTGTGGTGCCTTTCAGCTGCCTACCGGGGTAGTGTAAAAACTACCAACAGAACTCGTTTCTGGCTCCTTTGCCGGTGGAGCTGTGCATGGGGTGTGTTTGGAACATTTTGTTACCAGCCGAGTCCAAAATTCAGACGTTCCCCATCTCAGCCCAGAAAGCAGGTAGAACAAGTTTTGTGGTGCCTTTCAGCTGCCTACCGGGGTAGTGTAAAAACTACCAACAGAACTCGTTTCTGGCA
Organism: Falco cherrug; assembly: GCF_023634085.1. Taxonomy (NCBI): domain Eukaryota; kingdom Metazoa; phylum Chordata; class Aves; order Falconiformes; family Falconidae; genus Falco; species Falco cherrug. The sequence goes on along the minus strand of NW_026599480.1, from coordinate 344,899 downwards.
CCTTCCCCGGTGGAGTTGTGCATGGGGTGTGTTTGGAACATTTTGTCACCAGCCGAGTCCAAAATTCAGCTGTTCCCCATCTCAGCCCAGAAAGCAGGTAGAACAAGTTTTGTGGTGCCTTTCAGCTGCCTACCGGGGTACTGTAAAAACTACCAACAGAACTTGTTTCTGGCACCTTCCCCGGTGGAGGTGTGCATGGGGTGTGTTTGGAACATTTTGTCAGCAGCCGAGTCCAAAATTCAGCCGTTCCCCATCTCAGCCCAGAAAGCAGGTAGAACAAGTTTTGTGGTGCCTTTCAGCTGCCTACCGGGGTAGTGTAAAAACTACCAACAGAACTCGTTTCTGGCACCTTCCCCGGTGGAGTTGTGCATGGGGTGTGTTTGGAACATTTTGTCAGCAGCCAAGTCCAAAATTCAGCTGATCCCCATCTCAGCCCAGAAAGCAGGTAGAAAAACTTTTGTGGTGCCTTTCAGCTGCCTACCGGGGTAGTGTAAAAACTACCAACAGAACTCGTTTCTGGCATCTTCCCCGGTGGAGGTGTGCATGGGGTGTGTTTGGAAAATTTTTTCACCAGCCAAGTCCAAAATTCAGCTGTTCCCCATCTCAGCCCAGAAAGCAGGTAGAACAAGTTTTGTGGTGCCTTTCAGCTGCCTACCGGGGTAGTGTAAAAACTACCAACAGAACTCGTTTCTGGCACCTTCCCCGGTGGAGTTGTGCATGGGGTGTGTTTGGAACATTTTGTCAGCAGCCGAGTCCAAAATTCAGCCGTTCCCCATCTCAGCCCAGAAAGCAGGTAGAACAAGTTTTGTGGTGCCTTTCAGCTGCCTACCGGGGTAGTGTAAAAACTACCAACAGAACTCGTTTCTGGCACCTTCCCCGGTGGAGGTGTGCATGGGGTGTGTTTGGAACATTTTGTCAGCAGCCGAGTCCAAAACTCAGCTGTTCCCCATCTCAGCCCAGAAAGCAGGTAGAACAAGTTTTGTGGTGCCTTTCAGCTGCCTACCGGGGTAGTGTAAAAACTACCAACAGAACTCGTTTCTGGCACCTTCCCCGGTGGAGTTGTGCATGGGGTGTGTTTGGAACATTTTGTTACCAGCCGAGTCCAAAACTCAGCTGTTCCCCATCTCAGCCCAGAAAGCAGGTAGAACAAGTTTTGTGGTGCCTTTCAGCTGCCTACCGGGGTAGTGTAAAAACTACCAACAGAACTCGTTTCTGGCTCCTTTGCCGGTGGAGCTGTGCATGGGGTGTGTTTGGAACATTTTGTTACCAGCCGAGTCCAAAATTCAGACGTTCCCCATCTCAGCCCAGAAAGCAGGTAGAACAAGTTTTGTGGTGCCTTTCAGCTGCCTACCGGGGTAGTGTAAAAACTACCAACAGAACTCGTTTCTGGCACCTTCCCCGGTGGAGTTGTGCATGGGGTGTGTTTGGAACATTTTGTCACCAGCCGAGTCCAAAATTCAGCTGTTCCCCATCTCAGCCCAGAAAGCAGGTAGAACAAGTTTTGTGGTGCCTTTCAGGTGCCTACCGGGGTAGTGTAAAAACTACCAACAGAACTCGTTTCTGGCACCTTCCCCGGTGGAGTTGTGCATGGGGTGTGTTTGGAACATTTTGTCACCAGCCGAGTCCAAAATTCAGCCGTTCCCCATCTCAGCCCAGAAAGCAGGTAGAACAAGTTTTGTGGTGCCTTTCAGCTGCCTACCGGGGTAGTGTAAAAACTACCAACAGAACTCGTTTCTGGCACCTTCCCCGGTGGAGTTGTGCATGGGGTGTGTTTGGAACATTTTGTCTGCAACCGAGTCCAAAACTCAGCTGTTCCCCATCTCAGCCCAGAAAGCAGGTAGAACAAGTTTTCTGGTGCCTTTCAGCTGCCTACCGGGGTAGTGTAAAAACTACCAACAGAACTCGTTTCTGGCACCTTTGCCGGTGGAGCTGTGCATGGGGTGTGTTTGGAACATTTTGTCAGCAACCGAGTCCAAAACTCAGCTGTTCCCCATCTCAGCCCAGAAAGCAGGTAGAACAAGTTTTGTGGTGCCTTTCAGCTGCCTACCGGGGTAGTGTAAAAATTACCAACAGAACTCGTTTCTGGCACCTTCCCCGGTGGAGTTGTGCATGGGGTGTGTTTGGAACATTTTGTCAGCAACCGAGTCCAAAACTCAGCTGTTCCCCATCTCAGCCCAGAAAGCAGGTAGAAAAACTTTTGTGGTGCCTTTCTCTTGCCTACCGGGGTAGTGTAAAAACTACCAACAGAACTCGTTTCTGGCACCTTCCCCAGTGGAGGTGTGCATGGGGTGTGTTTGGAACATTTTGTCACCAGCCGAGTCCAAAATTCAGCGATTCCCCATCTCAGCCCAGAAAGCAGGTAGAACAAGTTTTGTGGTGCCTTTCAGCTGCCTACCGGGGTAGTGTAAAAACTACCAACAGAACTCGTTTCTGGCACCTTCCCCGGTGGAGGTGTGTATGGGGTGTGTTTGGAACATTTTGTCAGCAGCCAAGTCCAAAATTCAGCTGATCCCCATCTCAGCCCAGAAAGCAGGTAGAAAAACTTTTGTGGTGCCTTTCAGCTGCCTACCGGGGTAGTGTAAAAACTACCAACAGAACTCGTTTCTGGCACCTTCCCCGGTGGAGGTGTGCATGGGGTGTGTTTGGAAAATTTTTTCACCAGCCGAGTCCAAAATTCAGCTGTTCCCCATCTCAGCCCAGAAAGCAGGTAGAAAAACTTTTGTGGTGCCTTTCTCTTGCCTACCGGGGTAGTGTAAAAACTACCAACAGAACTCGTTTCTGGCATCTTCCCCGGTGGAGGTGTGCATGGGGTGTGTTTGGAAAATTTTTTCACCAGCCAAGTCCAAAATTCAGCTGTTCCCCATCTCAGCCCAGAAAGCAGGTAGAACAAGTTTTGTGGTGCCTTTCAGCTGCCTACCGGGGTAGTGTAAAAACTACCAACAGAACTCGTTTCTGGCACCTTCCCCGGTGGAGTTGTGCATGGGGTGTGTTTGGAACATTTTGTCAGCAGCCAAGTCCAAAATTCAGCTGATCCCCATCTCAGCCCAGAAAGCAGGTAGAAAAACTTTTGTGGTGCCTTTCAGCTGCCTACCGGGGTAGTGTAAAAACTACCAACAGAACTCGTTTCTGGCACCTTCCCCGGTGGAGGTGTGCATGGGGTGTGTTTGGAAAATTTTTTCACCAGCCGAGTCCAAAATTCAGCTGTTCCCCATCTCAGCCCAGAAAGCAGGTAGAAAAACTTTTGTGGTGCCTTTCAGCTGCCTACCGGGGTAGTGTAAAAACTACCAAAAGAACTAGTTTCTGGCACCTTCCTCGGTGGAGTTGTGCATGGGGTGTGTTTGGAATATTTTGTCAGCAGCCGAGTCCAAAATTCAGCCGTTCCCCATCTCAGCCCAGAAAGCAGGTAGAACAAGTTTTGTGGTGCCTTTCAGCTGCCTACCGGGGTAGTGTAAAAACTACCAACAGAACTCGTTTCTGGCACCTTCCCCGGTGGAGGTGTGCATGGGGTGTGTTTGGAACATTTTGTCAGCAGCCGAGTCCAAAACTCAGCTGTTCCCCATCTCAGCCCAGAAAGCAGGTAGAACAAGTTTTGTGGTGCCTTTCAGCTGCCTACCGGGGTAGTGTAAAAACTACCAACAGAACTCGTTTCTGGCACCTTCCCCGGTGGAGTTGTGCATGGGGTGTGTTTGGAACATTTTGTTACCAGCCGAGTCCAAAACTCAGCTGTTCCCCATCTCAGCCCAGAAAGCAGGTAGAACAAGTTTTGTGGTGCCTTTCAGCTGCCTACCGGGGTAGTGTAAAAACTACCAACAGAACTCGTTTCTGGCTCCTTTGCCGGTGGAGCTGTGCATGGGGTGTGTTTGGAACATTTTGTTACCAGCCGAGTCCAAAATTCAGACGTTCCCCATCTCAGCCCAGAAAGCAGGTAGAACAAGTTTTGTGGTGCCTTTCAGCTGCCTACCGGGGTAGTGTAAAAACTACCAACAGAACTCGTTTCTGGCACCTTCCCCGGTGGAGTTGTGCATGGGGTGTGTTTGGAACATTTTGTCACCAGCCGAGTCCAAAATTCAGCTGTTCCCCATCTCAGCCCAGAAAGCAGGTAGAACAAGTTTTGTGGTGCCTTTCAGGTGCCTACCGGGGTAGTGTAAAAACTACCAACAGAACTCGTTTCTGGCACCTTCCCCGGTGAAGGTGTGCATGGGGTGTGTTTGGAACATTTTTTCACCAGCCGAGTCCAAAATTCAGCTGTTCCCCATCTCAGCCCAGAAAGCAGGTAGAAAAACTTTTGTGGTGCCTTTCAGCTGCCTACCGGGGTAGTGTAAAAACTACCAACAGAACTCGTTTCTGGCACCTTCCTCGGTGGAGTTGTGCATGGGGTGTGTTTGGAATATTTTGTCAGCAGCCGAGTCCAAAATTCAGCCGTTCCCCATCTCAGCCCAGAAAGCAGGTAGAACAAGTTTTGTGGTGCCTTTCAGCTGCCTACCGGGGTAGTGTAAAAACTACCAACAGAACTCGTTTCTGGCACCTTCCCTGGTGGAGTTGTGCATGGGGTGTGTTTGGAAAATTTTTTCACCAGCCGAGTCCAAAATTCAGCTGTTCCCCATCTCAGCCCAGAAAGCAGGTAGAAAAGCTTTTGTGGTGCCTTTCAGCTGCCTACCGGGGTAGTGTAAAAACTACCAACAGAACTCGTTTCTGGCACCTTCCCCGGTGGAGGTGTGCATGGGGTGTGTTTGGAACATTTTGTCAGCAGCCGAGTCCAAAATTCAGCTGTTCCCCATCTCAGCCCAGAAAGCAGGTAGAACAAGTTTTGTGGTGCCTTTCAGCTGCCTACCGGGGTAGTGTAAAAACTACCAACAGAACTCGTTTCTGGCACCTTCCCCGGTGGAGTTGTGCATGGGGTGTGTTTGGAACATTTTGTCTGCAGCCGAGTCCAAAACTCAGCTGTTCCCCATCTCAGCCCAGAAAGCAGGTAGAACAAGTTTTCTGGTGCCTTTCAGCTGCCTACCGGGGTAGTGTAAAAACTACCAACAGAACTCGTTTCTGGCACCTTTGCCGGTGGAGCTGTGCATGGGGTGTGTTTGGAACATTTTGTCAGCAACCGAGTCCAAAACTCAGCTGTTCCCCATCTCAGCCCAGAAAGCAGGTAGAACAAGTTTTGTGGTGCCTTTCAGCTGCCTACCGGGGTAGTGTAAAAATTACCAACAGAACTCGTTTCTGGCACCTTCCCCGGTGGAGTTGTGCATGGGGTGTGTTTGGAACATTTTGTCAGCAACCGAGTCCAAAACTCAGCTGTTCCCCATCTCAGCCCAGAAAGCAGGTAGAAAAACTTTTGTGGTGCCTTTCTCTTGCCTACCGGGGTAGTGTAAAAACTACCAACAGAACTCGTTTCTGGCACCTTCCCCAGTGGAGGTGTGCATGGGGTGTGTTTGGAACATTTTGTCACCAGCCGAGTCCAAAATTCAGCGATTCCCCATCTCAGCCCAGAAAGCAGGTAGAACAAGTTTTGTGGTGCCTTTCAGCTGCCTACCGGGGTAGTGTAAAAACTACCAACAGAACTCGTTTCTGGCACCTTCCCCGGTGGAGGTGTGTATGGGGTGTGTTTGGAACATTTTGTCAGCAGCCAAGTCCAAAATTCAGCTGATCCCCATCTCAGCCCAGAAAGCAGGTAGAAAAACTTTTGTGGTGCCTTTCAGCTGCCTACCGGGGTAGTGTAAAAATTACCAACAGAACTCGTTTCTGGCACCTTCCCCGGTGGAGTTGTGCATGGGGTGTGTTTGGAACATTTTGTCAGCAACCGAGTCCAAAACTCAGCTGTTCCCCATCTCAGCCCAGAAAGCAGGTAGAAAAACTTTTGTGGTGCCTTTCTCTTGCCTACCGGGGTAGTGTAAAAACTACCAACAGAACTCGTTTCTGGCACCTTCCCCAGTGGAGGTGTGCATGGGGTGTGTTTGGAACATTTTGTCACCAGCCGAGTCCAAAATTCAGCGATTCTCCATCTCAGCCCAGAAAGCAGGTAGAACAAGTTTTGTGGTGCCTTTCAGCTGCCTACCGGGGTAGTGTAAAAACTACCAACAGAACTCGTTTCTGGCACCTTCCCCGGTGGAGGTGTGTATGGGGTGTGTTTGGAACATTTTGTCAGCAGCCAAGTCCAAAATTCAGCTGATCCCCATCTCAGCCCAGAAAGCAGGTAGAAAAACTTTTGTGGTGCCTTTCAGCTGCCTACCGGGGTAGTGTAAAAACTACCAACAGAACTCGTTTCTGGCACCTTCCCCGGTGGAGGTGTGCATGGGGTGTGTTTGGAAAATTTTTTCACCAGCCGAGTCCAAAATTCAGCTGTTCCCCATCTCAGCCCAGAAAGCAGGTAGAAAAACTTTTGTGGTGCCTTTCAGCTGCCTACCGGGGGTAGTGTAAAAACTACCAACAGAACTCGTTTCTGGCATCTTCCCCGGTGGAGGTGTGCATGGGGTGTGTTTGGAAAATTTTTTCACCAGCCAAGTCCAAAATTCAGCTGTTCCCCATCTCAGCCCAGAAAGCAGGTAGAACAAGTTTTGTGGTGCCTTTCAGCTGCCTACCGGGGTAGTGTAAAAACTACCAACAGAACTCGTTTCTGGCACCTTCCCCGGTGGAGTTGTGCATGGGGTGTGTTTGGAACATTTTGTCAGCAGCCAAGTCCAAAATTCAGCTGATCCCCATCTCAGCCCAGAAAGCAGGTAGAAAAACTTTTGTGGTGCCTTTCAGCTGCCTACCGGGGTAGTGTAAAAACTACCAACAGAACTCGTTTCTGGCACCTTCCCCGGTGGAGGTGTGCATGGGGTGTGTTTGGAAAATTTTTTCACCAGCCGAGTCCAAAATTCAGCTGTTCCCCATCTCAGCCCAGAAAGCAGGTAGAAAAACTTTTGTGGTGCCTTTCAGCTGCCTACCGGGGTAGTGTAAAAACTACCAAAAGAACTAGTTTCTGGCACCTTCCTCGGTGGAGTTGTGCATGGGGTGTGTTTGGAATATTTTGTCAGCAGCCGAGTCCAAAATTCAGCCGTTCCCCATCTCAGCCCAGAAAGCAGGTAGAACAAGTTTTGTGGTGCCTTTCAGCTGCCTACCGGGGTAGTGTAAAAACTACCAACAGAACTCGTTTCTGGCACCTTCCCCGGTGGAGGTGTGCATGGGGTGTGTTTGGAACATTTTGTCAGCAGCCGAGTCCAAAACTCAGCTGTTCCCCATCTCAGCCCAGAAAGCAGGTAGAACAAGTTTTGTGGTGCCTTTCAGCTGCCTACCGGGGTAGTGTAAAAACTACCAACAGAACTCGTTTCTGGCACCTTCCCCGGTGGAGTTGTGCATGGGGTGTGTTTGGAACATTTTGTTACCAGCCGAGTCCAAAACTCAGCTGTTCCCCATCTCAGCCCAGAAAGCAGGTAGAACAAGTTTTGTGGTGCCTTTCAGCTGCCTACCGGGGTAGTGTAAAAACTACCAACAGAACTCGTTTCTGGCTCCTTTGCCGGTGGAGCTGTGCATGGGGTGTGTTTGGAACATTTTGTTACCAGCCGAGTCCAAAATTCAGACGTTCCCCATCTCAGCCCAGAAAGCAGGTAGAACAAGTTTTGTGGTGCCTTTCAGCTGCCTACCGGGGTAGTGTAAAAACTACCAACAGAACTCGTTTCTGGCACCTTCCCCGGTGGAGTTGTGCATGGGGTGTGTTTGGAACATTTTGTCACCAGCCGAGTCCAAAATTCAGCTGTTCCCCATCTCAGCCCAGAAAGCAGGTAGAACAAGTTTTGTGGTGCCTTTCAGGTGCCTACCGGGGTAGTGTAAAAACTACCAACAGAACTCGTTTCTGGCACCTTCCCCGGTGGAGTTGTGCATGGGGTGTGTTTGGAACATTTTGTCACCAGCCGAGTCCAAAATTCAGCCGTTCCCCATCTCAGCCCAGAAAGCAGGTAGAACAAGTTTTGTGGTGCCTTTCAGCTGCCTACCGGGGTAGTGTAAAAACTACCAACAGAACTCGTTTCTGGCACCTTCCCCGGTGGAGTTGTGCATGGGGTGTGTTTGGAACATTTTGTCAGCAGCCAAGTCCAAAATTCAGCTGATCCCCATCTCAGCCCAGAAAGCAGGTAGAAAAACTTTTGTGGTGCCTTTCAGCTGCCTACCGGGGTAGTGTAAAAACTACCAACAGAACTCGTTTCTGGCACCTTCCCCGGTGGAGGTGTGCATGGGGTGTGTTTGGAACATTTTTTCACCAGCCGATTCCAAAATTCAGCTGTTCCCCATCTCAGCCCAGAAAGCAGGTAGAAAAACTTTTGTGGTGCCTTTCAGCTGCCTACCGGGGTAGTGTAAAAACTACCAACAGAACTCGTTTCTGGCACCTTCCTCGGTGGAGTTGTGCATGGGGTGTGTTTGGAATATTTTGTCAGCAGCCGAGTCCAAAATTCAGCCGTTCCCCATCTCAGCCCAGAAAGCAGGTAGAACAAGTTTTGTGGTGCCTTTCAGCTGCCTACCGGGGTAGTGTAAAAACTACCAACAGAACTCGTTTCTGGCACCTTCCCTGGTGGAGTTGTGCATGGGGTGTGTTTGGAACATTTTGTTACCAGCCGAGTCCAAAATTCAGCTGTTCCCCATCTCAGCCCAGAAAGCAGGTAGAAAAGCTTTTGTGGTGCCTTTCAGCTGCCTACCGGGGTAGTGTAAAAACTACCAACAGAACTCGTTTCTGGCACCTTCCCCGGTGGAGGTGTGCATGGGGTGTGTTTGGAACATTTTGTCAGCAGCCGAGTCCAAAATTCAGCTGTTCCCCATCTCAGCCCAGAAAGCAGGTAGAACAAGTTTTGTGGTGCCTTTCAGCTGCCTACCGGGGTAGTGTAAAAACTACCAACAGAACTCGTTTCTGGCACCTTCCCCGGTGGAGTTGTGCATGGGGTGTGTTTGGAACATTTTGTCTGCAGCCGAGTCCAAAACTCAGCTGTTCCCCATCTCAGCCCAGAAAGCAGGTACAACAAGTTTTCTGGTGCCTTTCAGCTGCCTACCGGGGTAGTGTAAAAACTACCAACAGAACTCGTTTCTGGCACCTTTGCCGGTGGAGCTGTGCATGGGGTGTGTTTGGAACATTTTGTCAGCAGCCGAGTCCAAAACTCAGCTGTTCCCCATCTCAGCCCAGAAAGCAGGTAGAACAAGTTTTGTGGTGCCTTTCAGCTGCCTACCGGGGTAGTGTAAAAATTACCAACAGAACTCGTTTCTGGCACCTTCCCCGGTGGAGTTGTGCATGGGGTGTGTTTGGAACATTTTGTCAGCAACCGAGTCCAAAACTCAGCTGTTCCCCATCTCAGCCCAGAAAGCAGGTAGAAAAACTTTTGTGGTGCCTTTCTCTTGCCTACCGGGGTAGTGTAAAAACTACCAACAGAACTCGTTTCTGGCACCTTCCCCAGTGGAGGTGTGCATGGGGTGTGTTTGGAACATTTTGTCACCAGCCGAGTCCAAAATTCAGCGATTCCCCATCTCAGCCCAGAAAGCAGGTAGAACAAGTTTTGTGGTGCCTTTCAGCTGCCTACCGGGGTAGTGTAAAAACTACCAACAGAACTCGTTTCTGGCACCTTCCCCGGTGGAGGTGTGTATGGGGTGTGTTTGGAACATTTTGTCAGCAGCCAAGTCCAAAATTCAGCTGATCCCCATCTCAGCCCAGAAAGCAGGTAGAAAAACTTTTGTGGTGCCTTTCAGCTGCCTACCGGGGTAGTGTAAAAACTACCAACAGAACTCGTTTCTGGCACCTTCCCCGGTGGAGGTGTGCATGGGGTGTGTTTGGAAAATTTTTTCACCAGCCGAGTCCAAAATTCAGCGATTCCCCATCTCAGCCCAGAAAGCAGGTAGAAAAACTTTTGTGGTGCCTTTCAGCTGCCTACCGGGGTAGTGTAAAAACTACCAACAGAACTCGTTTCTGGCACCTTCCTCGGTGGAGTTGTGCATGGGGTGTGTTTGGAATATTTTGTCACCAGCCGAGTCCAAAATTCAGCCGTTCCCCATCTCAGCCCAGAAAGCAGGTAGAACAAGTTTTGTGGTGCCTTTCAGCTGCCTACCGGGGTAGTGTAAAAACTACCAACAGAACTCGTTTCTGGCACCTTTGCCGGTGGAGTTGTGCATGGGGTGTGTTTGGAACATTTTGTCAGCAGCCGAGTCCAAAATTCAGCTGATCCCCATCTCAGCCCAGAAAGCAGGTAGAACAACTTTTGTGGTGCCTTTCAGCTGCCTACCGGGGTAGTGTAAAAACTACCAACAGAACTCGTTTCTGGCACCTTCCCCGGTGGAGTTGTGCATGGGGTGTGTTTGGAACATTTTGTCACCAGCCGAGTCCAAAATTCAGCGATTCCCCATCTCAGCCCAGAAAGCAGGTAGAACAAGTTTTGTGGTGCCTTTCAGCTGCCTACCGGGGTAGTGTAAAAACTACCAACAGAACTCGTTTCTGGCACCTTCCCCGGTGGAGCTGTGCATGGGGTGTGTTTAGAACATTTTGTCACCAGCCAAGTCCAAAATTCAGCTGATCCCCATCTCAGCCCAGAAAGCAGGTAGAACAAGTTTTGTGGTGCCTTTCAGCTGCCTACCGGGGTAGTGTAAAAACTACCAACAGAACTCGTTTCTGGCACCTTCCCCGGTGGAGTTGTGCATGGGGTGTGTTTGGAACATTTTGTCAGCAGCCAAGTCCAAAATTCAGCTGATCCCCATCTCAGCCCAGAAAGCAGGTAGAAAAACTTTTGTGGTGCCTTTCAGCTGCCTACCGGGGTAGTGTAAAAACTACCAACAGAACTCGTTTCTGGCACCTTCCGCGGTGGAGGTGTGCATGGGGTGTGTTTGGAAAATTTTTTCACCAGCCGAGTCCAAAATTCAGCTGTTCCCCATCTCAGCCCAGAAAGCAGGTAGAAAAACTTTTGTGGTGCCTTTCAGCTGCCTACCGGGGTAGTGTAAAAAGTACCAACAGAACTCGTTTCTGGCACCTTCGTCGGTGGAGTTGTGCATGGGGTGTGTTTGGAACATTTTGTTACCAGCCGAGTCCAAAACTCAGCTGTTCCCCATCTCAGCCCAGAAAGCAGGTAGAACAAGTTTTGTGGTGCCTTTCAGCTGCCTACCGGGGTAGTGTAAAAACTACCAACAGAACTCGTTTCTGGCTCCTTTGCCGGTGGAGCTGTGCATGGGGTGTGTTTGGAACATTTTGTTACCAGCCGAGTCCAAAATTCAGCCGTTCCCCATCTCAGCCCAGAAAGCAGGTAGAACAAGTTTTGTGGTGCCTTTCAGCTGCCTACCGGGGTAGTGTAAAAATTACCAACAGAACTCGTTTCTGGCACCTTCCCCGGTGGAGGTGTGCATGGGGTGTGTTTGGAACATTTTGTCAGCAGCCAAGTCCAAAATTCAGCCGTTCCCCATCTCAGCCCAGAAAGCAGGTAGAACAAGTTTTGTGGTGCCTTTCAGCTGCCTACCGGGGTAGTGTAAAAACTACCAACAGAACTCGTTTCTGGCACCTTCCCCGGTGGAGGTGTGCATGGGGTGTGTTTGGAACATTTTGTCAGCAGCCAAGTCCAAAATTCAGCTGATCCCCATCTCAGCCCAGAAAGCAGGTAGAAAAACTTTTGTGGTGCCTTTCAGCTGCCTACCGGGGGTAGTGTAAAAACTACCAACAGAACTCGTTTCTGGCACCTTCCCCGGTGGAGGTGTGCATGGGGTGTGTTTGGAATATTTTGTCACCAGCCGAGTCCAAAATTCAGCCGTTCCCCATCTCAGCCCAGAAAGCAGGTAGAACAAGTTTTGTGGTGCCTTTCAGCTGCCTACCGGGGTAGTGTAAAAACTACCAACAGAACTCGTTTCTGGCACCTTCCCCGGTGGAGTTGTGCATGGGGTGTGTTTGGAACATTTTGTCAGCAGCCGAGTCCAAAATTCAGCTGATCCCCATCTCAGCCCAGAAAGCAGGTAGAACAACTTTTGTGGTGCCTTTCAGCTGCCTACCGGGGTAGTGTAAAAACTACCAACAGAACTCGTTTCTGGCACCTTCCCCGGTGGAGTTGTGCATGGGGTGTGTTTGGAACATTTTGTCACCAGCCGAGTCCAAAATTCAGCGATTCCCCATCTCAGCCCAGAAAGCAGGTAGAACAAGTTTTGTGGTGCCTTTCAGCTGCCTACCGGGGTAGTGTAAAAACTACCAACAGAACTCGATTCTGGCACCTTCCCCGGTGGAGCTGTGCATGGGGTGTGTTTAGAACATTTTGTTACCAGCCGAGTCCAAAACTCAGCCGTTCCCCATCTCAGCCCAGAAAGCAGGTAGAACAAGTTTTGTGGTGCCTTTCAGCTGCCTACCGGGGTAGTGTAAAAACTACCAACAGAACTCGATTCTGGCACCTTCCCCGGTGGAGGTGTGCATGGGGTGTGTTTGGAACATTTTGTCAGCAGCCGAGTCCAAAACTCAGCTGTTCCCCATCTCAGCCCAGAAAGCAGGTAGAACAAGTTTTGTGGTGCCTTTCAGCTGCCTACCGGGGTAGTGTAAAAACTACCAACAGAACTCGTTTCTGGCACCTTCCCCGGTGGAGTTGTGCATGGGGTGTGTTTGGAACATTTTGTTACCAGCCGAGTCCAAAATTCAGCTGTTCCCCATCTCAGCCCAGAAAGCAGGTAGAAAAACTTTTGTGGTGCCTTTCAGCTGCCTACCGGGGTAGTGTAAAAACTACCAACAGAACTCGTTTCTGGCATCTTCCCCGGTGGAGGTGTGCATGGGGTGTGTTTGGAACATTTTGTTACCAGCCGAGTCCAAAATTCAGCCGTTCCCCATCTCAGCCCAGAAAGCAGGTAGAACAAGTTTTGTGGTGCCTTTCAGCTGCCTACCGGGGTAGTGTAAAAAATTACCAACAGAACTCGTTTCTGGCACCTTCCCCGGTGGAGTTGTGCATGGGGTGTGTTTGGAACATTTTGTCACCAGCCGAGTCCAAAATTCAGCTGTTCCCCATCTCAGCCCAGAAAGCAGGTAGAACAACTTTTGTGGTGCCTTTCAGCTGCCTACTGGGGTACTGTAAAAACTACCAACTGAACTCGTTTCTGGCACCTTCCCCGGTGGAGGTGTGCATGGGGTGTGTTTGGAACATTTTGTCACCAGCCAAGTCCAAAATTCAGCTGATCCCCATCTCAGCCCAGAAAGGAGGTAGAAAAACTTTTGTGGTGCCTTTCAGCTGCCTACCGGGGTAGTGTAAAAACTACCAACAGAACTCGTTTCTGGCACCTTCCCCGGTGGAGGTGTGCATGGGGTGTGTTTGGAAAATTTTTTCACCAGCCGAGTCCAAAATTCAGCTGTTCCCCATCTCAGCCCAGAAAGCAGGTAGAACAAGTTTTCTGGTGCCTTTCAGCTGCCTACCGGGGTAGTGTAAAAACTACCAACAGAACTCGTTTCTGGCACCTTCCTCGGTGGAGTTGTGCATGGGGTGTGTTTGGAATATTTTGTCACCAGCCGAGTCCAAAATTCAGCCGTTCCCCATCTCAGCCCAGAAAGCAGGTAGAACAAGTTTTGTGGTGCCTTTCAGCTGCCTACCGGGGTAGTGTAAAAACTACCAACAGAACTCGTTTCTGGCACCTTCCCTGGTGGAGTTGTGCATGGGGTGTGTTTGGAACATTTTGTCAGCAGCCGAGTCCAAAATTCAGCTGATCCCCATCTCAGCCCAGAAAGCAGGTAGAACAACTTTTGTGGTGCCTTTCAGCTGCCTACCGGGGTAGTGTAAAAACTACCAACAGAACTCCTTTCTGGCACCTTCCCCGGTGGAGTTGTGCATGGGGTGTGTTTGGAACATTTTGTCACCAGCCGAGTCCAAAATTCAGCGATTCCCCATCTCAGCCCAGAAAGCAGGTAGAACAAGTTTTGTGGTGCCTTTCAGCTGCCTACCGGGGTAGTGTAAAAACTACCAACAGAACTCGATTCTGGCACCTTCCCCGGTGGAGCTGTGCATGGGGTGTGTTTAGAACATTTTGTTACCAGCCGAGTCCAAAACTCAGCCGTTCCCCATCTCAGCCCAGAAAGCAGGTAGAACAAGTTTTGTGGTGCGTTTCTCTTGCCTACCGGGGTAGTGTAAAAACTACCAACAGAACTCGTTTCTGGCGCCTTCCTCGGTGGAGTTGTGCATGGGGTGTGTTTGGAATATTTTGTCACCAGCCGAGTCCAAAATTCAGCCGTTCCCCATCTCAGCCCAGAAAGCAGGTACAACAAGTTTTGTGGTGCCTTTCAGCTGCCTACCGGGGTAGTGTAAAAACTACCAACAGAACTCGTTTCTGGCACCTTCCCCGGTGGAGTTGTGCATGGGGTGTGTTTGGAACATTTTGTCTGCAGCCGAGTCCAAAATTCAGCCGTTCCCCATCTCAGCCCAGAAAGCAGGTACAAAAAGTTTTGTGGTGCCTTTCAGCTGCCTACCGGGGTAGTGTAAAAACTACCAACAGAACTCGTTTCTGGCACCTTCCCCGGTGGAGGTGTGCATGGGGTGTGTTTGGAAAATTTTTTCACCAGCCGAGTCCAAAATTCAGCTGTTCCCCATCTCAGCCCAGAAAGCAGGTAGAAAAACTTTTGTGGTGCCTTTCAGCTGCCTACCGGGGTAGTGTAAAAACTACCAACAGAACTCGTTTCTGGCACCTTCCTCGGTGGAGTTGTGCATGGGGTGTGTTTGGAATATTTTGTCACCAGCCGAGTCCAAAATTCAGCCGTTCCCCATCTCAGCCCAGAAAGCAGGTAGAACAAGTTTTGTGGTGCCTTTCAGCTGCCTACCGGGGTAGTGTAAAAACTACCAACAGAACTCGTTTCTGGCACCTTCCCCGGTGGAGTTGTGCATGGGGTGTGTTTGGAACATTTTGTCACCAGCCGAGTCCAAAATTCAGCCGTTCCCCATCTCAGCCCAGAAAGCAGGTAGAACAAGTTTTGTGGTGCCTTTCAGCTGCCTACCGGGGTAGTGTAAAAACTACCAACAGAACTCGTTTCTGGCACCTTCCCCGGTGGAGCTGTGCATGGGGTGTGTTTAGAACATTTTGTTACCAGCCGAGTCCAAAACTCAGCCGTTCCCCATCTCAGCCCAGAAAGCAGGTAGAACAAGTTTTGTGGTGCGTTTCTCTTGCCTACCGGGGTAGTGTAAAAACTACCAACAGAACTCGTTTCTGGCGCCTTCCTCGGTGGAGTTGTGCATGGGGTGTGTTTGGAATATTTTGTCACCAGCCGAGTCCAAAATTCAGCCGTTCCCCATCTCAGCCCAGAAAGCAGGTACAACAAGTTTTGTGGTGCCTTTCAGCTGCCTACCGGGGTAGTGTAAAAACTACCAACAGAACTCGTTTCTGGCACCTTCCCCGGTGGAGTTGTGCATGGGGTGTGTTTGGAACATTTTGTCACCAGCCGAGTCCAAAATTCAGCGATTCCCCATCTCAGCCCAGAAAGCAGGTAGAACAAGTTTTGTGGTGCCTTTCAGCTGCCTACCGGGGTAGTGTAAAAACTACCAACAGAACTCGTTTCTGGCACCTTCCCCGGTGGAGGTGTGCATGGGGTGTGTTTGGAAAATTTTTTCACCAGCCGAGTCCAAAATTCAGCTGTTCCCCATCTCAGCCCAGAAAGCAGGTAGAAAAACTTTTGTGGTGCCTTTCAGCTGCCTACCGGGGTAGTGTAAAAACTACCAACAGAACTCGTTTCTGGCACCTTCCTCGGTGGAGTTGTGCATGGGGTGTGTTTGGAATATTTTGTCACCAGCCGAGTCCAAAATTCAGCCGTTCCCCATCTCAGCCCAGAAAGCAGGTAGAACAAGTTTTGTGGTGCCTTTCAGCTGCCTACCGGGGTAGTGTAAAAACTACCAACAGAACTCATTTCTGGCACCTTCCCCGGTGGAGTTGTGCATGGGGTGTGTTTGGAACATTTTGTCACCAGCCGAGTCCAAAATTCAGCCGTTCCCCATCTCAGCCCAGAAAGCAGGTAGAACAAGTTTTGTGGTGCCTTTCAGGTGCCTACCGGGGTAGTGTAAAAACTACCAACAGAACTCGTTTCTGGCACCTTCCCCGGTGGAGTTGTGCATGGGGTGTGTTTGGAACATTTTGTCACCAGCCGAGTCCAAAATTCAGCGATTCCCCATCTCAGCCCAGAAAGCAGGTAGAACAAGTTTTGTGGTGCCTTTCAGCTGCCTACCGGGGTAGTGTAAAAACTACCAACAGAACTCGATTCTGGCACCTTCCTCGGTGGAGCTGTGCATGGGGTGTGTTTAGAACATTTTGTTACCAGCCGAGTCCAAAACTCAGCCGTTCCCCATCTCAGCCCAGAAAGCAGGTAGAACAAGTTTTGTGGTGCCTTTCAGCTGCCTACCGGGGTAGTGTAAAAACTACCAACAGAACTCGTTTCTGGCACCTTCCCCGGTGGAGTTGTGCATGGGGTGTGTTTGGAACATTTTGTCACCAGCCGAGTCCAAAATTCAGCGATTCCCCATCTCAGCCCAGAAAGCAGGTAGAACAAGTTTTGTGGTGCCTTTCAGCTGCCTACCGGGGTAGTGTAAAAACTACCAACAGAACTCGTTTCTGGCACCTTCCCCGGTGGAGGTGTGCATGGGGTGTGTTTGGAACATTTTGTCAGCAGCCAAGTCCAAAATTCAGCTGATCCCCATCTCAGCCCAGAAAGCAGGTAGAAAAACTTTTGTGGTGCCTTTCAGCTGCCTACCGGGGTAGTGTAAAAACTACCAACAGAACTCGTTTCTGGCACCTTCCCCGGTGGAGTTGTGCATGGGGTGTGTTTGGAACATTTTGTCAGCAGCCAAGTCCAAAATTCAGCTGATCCCCATCTCAGCCCAGAAAGCAGGTAGAAAAACTTTTGTGGTGCCTTTCAGCTGCCTACCGGGGTAGTGTAAAAACTACCAACAGAACTCGTTTCTGGCACCTTCCCCGGTGGAGGTGTGCATGGGGTGTGTTTGGAAAATTTTTTCACCAGCCGAGTCCAAAATTCAGCTGTTCCCCATCTCAGCCCAGAAAGCAGGTAGAACAAGTTTTGTGGTGCCTTTCAGCTGCCTACCGGGGTAGTGTAAAAACTACCAACAGAACTCGTTTCTGGCACCTTCCTCGGTGGAGTTGTGCATGGGGTGTGTTTGGAATATTTTGTCAGCAGCCGAGTCCAAAATTCAGCCGTTCCCCATCTCAGCCCAGAAAGCAGGTAGAACAAGTTTTGTGGTGCCTTTCAGCTGCCTACCGGGGTAGTGTAAAAACTACCAACAGAACTCGTTTCTGGCACCTTCCCCGGTGGAGGTGTGCATGGGGTGTGTTTGGAACATTTTGTCAGCAGCCGAGTCCAAAACTCAGCTGTTCCCCATCTCAGCCCAGAAAGCAGGTAGAACAAGTTTTGTGGTGCCTTTCAGCTGCCTACCGGGGTAGTGTAAAAACTACCAACAGAACTCGTTTCTGGCACCTTCCCCGGTGGAGTTGTGCATGGGGTGTGTTTGGAACATTTTGTCACCAGCCGAGTCCAAAATTCAGCGATTCCCCATCTCAGCCCAGAAAGCAGGTAGAACAAGTTTTGTGGTGCCTTTCAGCTGCCTACCGGGGTAGTGTAAAAACTACCAACAGAACTCGTTTCTGGCACCTTCCCCGGTGGAGTTGTGCATGGGGTGTGTTTGGAACATTTTGTTACCAGCCGAGTCCAAAATTCAGCTGATCCCCATCTCAGCCCAGAAAGCAGGTAGAAAAACTTTTGTGGTGCCTTTCAGCTGCCTACCGGGGTAGTGTAAAAACTACCAACAGAACTCGTTTCTGGCACCTTCCCCGGTGGAGTTGTGCATGGGGTGTGTTTGGAACATTTTGTCAGCAGCGAAGTCCAAAATTCAGCCGTTCCCCATCTCAGCCCAGAAAGCAGGTAGAAAAACTTTTGTGGTGCCTTTCAGCTGCCTACCGGGGTAGTGTAAAAACTACCAACAGAACTCGTTTCTGGCACCTTCCCCGGTGGAGGTGTGCATGGGGTGTGTTTGGAAAATTTTGTCACCAGCCGAGTCCAAAATTCAGCCGTTCCCAATCTCAGCCCAGAAAGCAGGTAGAACAAGTTTTCTGGTGCCTTTCAGCTGCCTACCGGGGTAGTGTAAAAACTACCAACAGAACTCGTTTCTGGCACCTTCCCCGGTGGAGTTGTGCATGGGGTGTGTTTGGAACATTTTGTCACCAGCCGAGTCCAAAATTCAGCGATTCCCCATCTCAGCCCAGAAAGCAGGTAGAACAAGTTTTGTGGTGCCTTTCTCTTGCCTACCAGGGTAGTGTAAAAACTACCAACAGAACTCGTTTCTGGCACCTTCCCCGGTGGAGTTGTGCATGGGGTGTGTTTGGAACATTTTGTCAGCAGCCAAGTCCAAAATTCAGCTGATCCCCATCTCAGCCCAGAAAGCAGGTAGAAAAACTTTTGTGGTGCCTTTCAGCTGCCTACCGGGGTAGTGTAAAAACTACCAACAGAACTCGTTTCTGGCACCTTCCTCGGTGGAGTTGTGCATGGGGTGTGTTTGGAACATTTTGTCAGCAGCCGAGTCCAAAACTCAGCCGTTCCCCATCTCAGCCCAGAAAGCAGGTAGAACAAGTTTTGTGGTGCCTTTCAGCTGCCTACCGGGGTAGTGTAAAAACTACCAACAGAACTCGTTTCTGGCACCTTTGCCGGTGGAGCTGTGCATGGGGTGTGTTTGGAACATTTTGTTACCAGCCGAGTCCAAAATTCAGCCGTTCCCCATCTCAGCCCAGAAAGCAGGTATAACAAGTTTTGTGGTGCCTTTCAGCTGCCTACTGGGGTACTGTAAAAACTGCCAACAGAACTCGTTTCTGGCACCTTCCCCGGTGGAGTTGTGCATGGGGTGTGTTTGGAACATTTTGTCAGCAGCCAAGTCCAAAATTCAGCTGATCCCCATCTCAGCCCAGAAAGCAGGTAGAAAAACTTTTGTGGTGCCTTTCAGCTGCCTACCGGGGTAGTGTAAAAACTACCAACAGAACTCGTTTCTGGCACCTTCCTCGGTGGAGTTGTGCATGGGGTGTGTTTGGAATATTTTGTCAGCAGCCGAGTCCAAAATTCAGCTGTTCCCCATCTCAGCCCAGAAAGCAGGTAGAACAAGTTTTGTGGTGCCTTTCAGCTGCCTACCGGGGTAGTGTAAAAACTACCAACAGAACTCGTTTCTGGCACCTTCCCCGGTGGAGCTGTGCATGGGGTGTGTTTGGAACATTTTGTCAGCAGCCGAGTCCAAAACTCAGCTGTTCCCCATCTCAGCCCAGAAAGCAGGTAGAACAAGTTTTGTGGTGCCTTTCAGCTGCCTACCGGGGTAGTGTAAAAACTACCAACAGAACTCGTTTCTGGCACCTTTGCCGGTGGAGCTGTGCATGGGGTGTGTTTGGAACATTTTGTCACCAGCCGAGTCCAAAATTCAGCGATTCCCCATCTCAGCCCAGAAAGCAGGTAGAACAAGTTTTGTGGTGCCTTTCAGCTGCCTACCGGGGTAGTGTAAAAACTACCAACAGAACTCGTTTCTGGCACCTTCCCCGGTGGAGGTGTGCATGGGGTGTGTTTGGAACATTTTGTCAGCAGCCAAGTCCAAAATTCAGCTGATCCCCATCTCAGCCCAGAAAGCAGGTAGAAAAACTTTTGTGGTGCCTTTCAGCTGCCTACTGGGGTAGTGTAAAAACTACCAACAGAACTCGTTTCTGGCACCTTCCTCGGTGGAGTTGTGCATGGGGTGTGTTTGGAACATTTTGTCAGCAGCCGAGTCCAAAATTCAGCCGTTCCCCATCTCAGCCCAGAAAGCAGGTAGAACAAGTTTTGTGGTGCCTTTCAGCTGCCTACCGGGGTAGTGTAAAAACTACCAACAGAACTCGTTTCTGGCACCTTCCCCGGTGGAGTTGTGCATGGGGTGTGTTTGGAACATTTTGTTACCAGCCGAGTCCAAAATTCAGCCGTTCCCCATCTCAGCCCAGAAAGCAGGTAGAACAAGTTTTGTGGTGCCTTTCAGCTGCCTACTGGGGTACTGTAAAAACTACCAACAGAACTCGTTTCTGGCACCTTCCCCGGTGGAGTTGTGCATGGGGTGTGTTTGGAACATTTTGTCAGCAGCCGAGTCCAAAATTCAGCTGATCCCCATCTCAGCCCAGAAAGCAGGTAGAACAAGTTTTGTGGTGCCTTTCAGCTGCCTACCGGGGTAGTGTAAAAACTACCAACAGAACTCGTTTCTGGCACCTTCCCCGGTGGAGGTGTGCATGGGGTGTGTTTGGAAAATTTTTTCACCAGCCGAGTCCAAAATTCAGCTGTTCCCCATCTCAGCCAAGAAAGCAGGTAGAAAAACTTTTGTGGTGCCTTTCAGCTGCCTACCGGGGTAGTGTAAAAACTACCAACAGAACTCGTTTCTGGCACCTTCCTCGGTGGAGTTGTGCATGGGGTGTGTTTGGAATATTTTGTCAGCAGCCGAGTCCAAAATTCAGCCGTTCCCCATCTCAGCCCAGAAAGCAGGTAGAACAAGTTTTGTGGTGCCTTTCAGGTGCCTACCGGGGTAGTGTAAAAACTACCAAAAGAACTCGTTTCTGGCACCTTCCTCGGTGGAGCTGTGCATGGGGTGTGTTTAGAACATTTTGTCAGCAGCCGAGTCCAAAATTCAGCCGTTCCCCATCTCAGCCCAGAAAGCAGGTAGAACAAGTTTTGTGGTGCCTTTCAGCTGCCTACCGGGGTAGTGTAAAAACTACCAACAGAACTCGTTTCTGGCACCTTTGCCGGTGGAGCTGTGCATGGGGTGTGTTTGGAACATTTTGTCACCAGCCGAGTCCAAAATTCAGCGATTCCCCATCTCAGCCCAAAAAGCAGGTACAACAAGTTTTGTGGTGCCTTTCAGCTGCCTACCGGGGTAGTGTAAAAACTACCAACAGAACTCGTTTCTGGCACCTTCCCCGGTGGAGGTGTGCATGGGGTGTGTTTGGAACATTTTGTCAGCAGCCGAGTCCAAAATTCAGCCGTTCCCCATCTCAGCCCAGAAAGCAGGTAGAACAAGTTTTGTGGTGCCTTTCAGCTGCCTACCGGGGTAGTGTAAAAACTACCAACAGAACTCGTTTCTGGCACCTTCCCCGGTGGAGTTGTGCATGGGGTGTGTTTGGAACATTTTGTCACCAGCCGAGTCCAAAATTCAGCTATTCCCCATCTCAGCCCAGAAAGCAGGTAGAACAACTTTTGTGGTGCCTTTCAGCTGCCTACCGGGGTAGTGTAAAAACTACCAACAGAACTCGTTTCTGGCACCTTCCCCGGTGGAGGTGTGCATGGGGTGTGTTTGGAACATTTTGTCAGCAGCCGAGTCCAAAACTCAGCTGTTCCCCATCTCAGCCCAGAAAGCAGGTAGAACAAGTTTTGTGGTGCCTTTCAGCTGCCTACCGGGGTAGTGTAAAAACTACCAACAGAACTCGTTTCTGGCACCTTCCCCGGTGGAGTTGTGCATGGGGTGTGTTTGGAACATTTTGTCACCAGCCGAGTCCAAAATTCAGCGATTCCCCATCTCAGCCCAGAAAGCAGGTAGAACAAGTTTTCTGGTGCCTTTCAGCTGCCTACCGGGGTAGTGTAAAAACTACCAACAGAACTCGTTTCTGGCACCTTCCCCGGTGGAGGTGTGCATGGGGTGTGTTTGGAACATTTTGTCAGCAGCCAAGTCCAAAATTCAGCTGATCCCCATCTCAGCCCAGAAAGCAGGTAGAAAAACTTTTGTGGTGCCTTTCAGCTGCCTACCGGGGTAGTGTAAAAACTACCAACAGAACTCGTTTCTGGCACCTTCCTCGGTGGAGTTGTGCATGGGGTGTGTTTGGAACATTTTGTCAGCAGCCGAGTCCAAAACTCAGCCGTTCCCCATCTCAGCCCAGAAAGCAGGTAGAACAAGTTTTGTGGTGCCTTTCAGCTGCCTACCGGGGTAGTGTAAAAACTACCAACAGAACTCGTTTCTGGCACCTTCCCCGGTGGAGTTGTGCATGGGGTGTGTTTGGAACATTTTGTTACCAGCCGAGTCCAAAATTCAGCCGTTCCCCATCTCAGCCCAGAAAGCAGGTAGAACAAGTTTTGTGGTGCCTTTCAGCTGCCTACTGGGGTACTGTAAAAACTACCAACAGAACTCGTTTCTGGCACCTTCCCCGGTGGAGTTGTGCATGGGGTGTGTTTGGAACATTTTGTCACCAGCCGAGTCCAAAATTCAGCTGATCCCCATCTCAGCCCAGAAAGCAGGTAGAACAAGTTTTGTGGTGCCTTTCAGCTGCCTACCGGGGTAGTGTAAAAACTACCAACAGAACTCGTTTCTGGCACCTTCCCCGGTGGAGGTGTGCATGGGGTGTGTTTGGAAAATTTTTTCACCAGCCGAGTCCAAAATTCAGCTGTTCCCCATCTCAGCCCAGAAAGCAGGTAGAAAAACTTTTGTGGTGCCTTTCAGCTGCCTACCGGGGTAGTGTAAAAACTACCAACAGAACTCGTTTCTGGCACCTTCCTCGGTGGAGTTGTGCATGGGGTGTGTTTGGAATATTTTGTCAGCAGCCGAGTCCAAAATTCAGCCGTTCCCCATCTCAGCCCAGAAAGCAGGTAGAACAAGTTTTGTGGTGCCTTTCAGCTGCCTACCGGGGTAGTGTAAAAACTACCAACAGAACTCGTTTCTGGCACCTTCCCCGGTGGAGTTGTGCATGGGGTGTGTTTGGAACATTTTGTCAGCAGCCAAGTCCAAAATTCATCTGATCCCCATCTCAGCCCAGAAAGCAGGTAGAACAAGTTTTGTGGTGCCTTTCAGCTGCCTATCGGGGTAGTGTAAAAACTACCAACAGAACTCGTTTCTGGCACCTTCGTCGGTGGAGTTGTGCATGGGGTGTGTTTGGAACATTTTGTCACCAGCCGAGTCCAAAACTCAGCTGTTCCCCATCTAAGCCCAGAAAGCAGGTAGAACAAGTTTTGTGGTGCCTTTCAGCTGCCTACCGGGGTACTGTAAAAACTACCAACAGAACTCGTTTCTGGCACCTTTGCCGGTGGAGCTGTGCATGGGGTGTGTTTGGAACATTTTGTTACCAGCCGAGTCCAAAATTCAGCCGTTCCCCATCTCAGCCCAGAAAGCAGGTAGAACAAGTTTTGTGGTGCCTTTCAGCTGCCTACTGGGGTACTGTAAAAACTACCAACAGAACTCGTTTCTGGCACCTTCCCCGGTGGAGTTGTGCATGGGGTGTGTTTGGAACATTTTGTCAGCAGCCGAGTCCAAAATTCAGCGATTCCCCATCTCAGCCCAGAAAGCAGGTAGAAAAACTTTTGTGGTGCCTTTCAGCTGCCTACCGGGGTAGTGTAAAAACTACCAAAAGAACTCGTTTCTGGCACCTTCCCCGGTGGAGCTGTGCATGGGGTGTGTTTAGAACATTTTGTTACCAGCCGAGTCCAAAACTCAGCCGTTCCCCATCTCAGCCCAGAAAGCAGGTAGAACAAGTTTTGTGGTGCCTTTCAGCTGCCTACCGGGGTAGTGTAAAAACTACCAACAGAACTCGTTTCTGGCACCTTTGCCGGTGGAGCTGTGCATGGGGTGTGTTTGGAACATTTTGTCACCAGCCGAGTCCAAAATTCAGCGATTCCCCATCTCAGCCCAAAAAGCAGGTACAACAAGTTTTGTGGTGCCTTTCAGCTGCCTACCGGGGTAGTGTAAAAACTACCAACAGAACTCGTTTCTGGCACCTTCCCCGGTGGAGGTGTGCATGGGGTGTGTTTGGAACATTTTGTCAGCAGCCGAGTCCAAAATTCAGCCGTTCCCCATCTCAGCCCAGAAAGCAGGTAGAACAAGTTTTGTGGTGCCTTTCAGCTGCCTACCGGGGTAGTGTAAAAACTACCAACAGAACTCGTTTCTGGCACCTTCCCCGGTGGAGTTGTGCATGGGGTGTGTTTGGAACATTTTGTCACCAGCCGAGTCCAAAATTCAGCTATTCCCCATCTCAGCCCAGAAAGCAGGTAGAACAACTTTTGTGGTGCCTTTCAGCTGCCTACCGGGGTAGTGTAAAAACTACCAACAGAACTCGTTTCTGGCACCTTCCCCGGTGGAGTTGTGCATGGGGTGTGTTTGGAACATTTTGTCACCAGCCGAGTCCAAAATTCAGCGATTCCCCATCTCAGCCCAGAAAGCAGGTAGAACAAGTTTTGTGGTGCCTTTCAGGTGCCTACCGGGGTAGTGTAAAAACTACCAACAGAACTCGTTTCTGGCACCTTCCCCGGTGGAGTTGTGCATGGGGTGTGTTTGGAACATTTTGTCACCAGCCGAGTCCAAAATTCAGCGATTCCCCATCTCAGCCCAGAAAGCAGGTAGAACAAGTTTTGTGGTGCCTTTCTCTTGCCTACCGGGGTAGTGTAAAAACTACCAACAGAACTCGTTTCTGGCACCTTCCCCGGTGGAGTTGTGCATGGGGTGTGTTTGGAACATTTTGTTACCAGCCGAGTCCAAAATTCAGCCGTTCCCCATCTCAGCCCAGAAAGCAGGTAGAACAAGTTTTGTGGTGCCTTTCAGCTGCCTACCGGGGTAGTGTAAAAACTACCAACAGAACTCGTTTCTGGCACCTTCCCCGGTGGAGTTGTGCATGGGGTGTGTTTGGAACATTTTGTCACCAGCCGAGTCCAAAATTCAGCGATTCCCCATCTCAGCCCAGAAAGCAGGTAGAACAAGTTTTGTGGTGCCTTTCAGCTGCCTACCGGGGTAGTGTAAAAACTACCAACAGAACTCGTTTCTGGCACCTTCCCCGGTGGAGTTGTGCATGGGGTGTGTTTGGAACATTTTGTCACCAGCCGAGTCCAAAATTCAGCGATTCCCCATCTCAGCCCAGAAAGCAGGTAGAACAAGTTTTGTGGTGCCTTTCAGCTGCCTACCGGGGTAGTGTAAAAACTACCAACAGAACTCGTTTCTGGCACCTTCCCCGGTGGAGTTGTGCATGGGGTGTGTTTGGAACATTTTGTCACCAGCCGAGTCCAAAATTCAGCGATTCCCCATCTCAGCCCAGAAAGCAGGTAGAACAAGTTTTGTGGTGCCTTTCTCTTGCCTACCGGGGTAGTGTAAAAACTACCAACAGAACTCGTTTCTGGCACCTTCCCCGGTGGAGTTGTGCATGGGGTGTGTTTGGAACATTTTGTTACCAGCCGAGTCCAAAATTCAGCCGTTCCCCATCTCAGCCCAGAAAGCAGGTAGAACAAGTTTTGTGGTGCCTTTCAGCTGCCTACCGGGGTAGTGTAAAAACTACCAACAGAACTCGTTTCTGGCACCTTCCCCGGTGGAGTTGTGCATGGGGTGTGTTTGGAACATTTTGTCACCAGCCGAGTCCAAAATTCAGCGATTCCCCATCTCAGCCCAGAAAGCAGGTAGAACAAGTTTTGTGGTGCCTTTCAGCTGCCTACCGGGGTAGTGTAAAAAGTACCAACAGAACTCGTTTCTGGCACCTTCCCCGGTGGAGTTGTGCATGGGGTGTGTTTGGAACATTTTGTCACCAGCCGAGTTGAAAATTCAGCGATTCCCCATCTCAGCCCAGAAAGCAGGTAGAACAAGTTTTGTGGTGCCTTTCGGCTGCCTACCGGGGTAGTGTAAAAACTACCAACAGAACTCGTTTCTGGCACCTTCCCCGGTGGAGTTGTGCATGGGGTGTGTTTGGAACATTTTGTCAGCAGCCGAGTCCAAAATTCAGCGATTCCCCATCTCAGCCCAGAAAGCAGGTAGAACAAGTTTTGTGGTGCCTTTCAGCTGCCTACCGGGGTAGTGTAAAAACTACCAACAGAACTCGTTTCTGGCACCTTCCCCGGTGGAGTTGTGCATGGGGTGTGTTTGGAACATTTTGTCACCAGCCGAGTCCAAAATTCAGCGATTCCCCATCTCAGCCCAGAAAGCAGGTAGAACAAGTTTTGTGGTGCCTTTCAGCTGCCTACCGGGGTAGTGTAAAAACTACCAACAGAACTCGTTTCTGGCACCTTCCCCGGTGGAGTTGTGCATGGGGTGTGTTTGGAACATTTTGTCACCAGCCAAGTCCAAAATTCAGCGATTCCCCATCTCAGCCCAGAAAGCAGGTAGAACAAGTTTTGTGGTGCCTTTCAGCTGCCTACCGGGGTACTGTAAAAACTACCAACAGAACTCGTTTCTGGCACCTTCCCCGGTGGAGTTGTGCATGGGGTGTGTTTGGAACATTTTGTCACCAGCCGAGTCCAAAATTCAGCGATTCTCCATCTCAGCCCAGAAAGCAGGTAGAACAAGTTTTGTGGTGCCTTTCTCTTGCCTAGCGGGGTAGTGTAAAAACTACCAACAGAACTCGTTTCTGGCACCTTCCCCGGTGGAGTTGTGCATGGGGTGTGTTTGGAACATTTTGTCACCAGCCGAGTCCAAAATTCAGCGATTCCCCATCTCAGCCCAGAAAGCAGGTAGAACAAGTTTTGTGGTGCCTTTCAGCTGCCTACCGGGGTAGTGTAAAAACTACCAACAGAACTCGTTTCTGGCACCTTCCCCGGTGGAGTTGTGCATGGGGTGTGTTTGGAACATTTTGTCACCAGCCGAGTCCAAAATTCAGCGATTCCCCATCTCAGCCCAGAAAGCAGGTAGAACAAGTTTTGTGGTGCCTTTCTCTTGCCTACCGGGGTAGTGTAAAAACTACCAACAGAACTCGTTTCTGGCACCTTCCCCGGTGGAGTTGTGCATGGGGTGTGTTTGGAACATTTTGTCACCAGCCAAGTCCAAAATTCAGCGATTCCCCATCTCAGCCCAGAAAGCAGGTAGAACAAGTTTTGTGGTGCCTTTCAGCTGCCTACCGGGGTACTGTAAAAACTACCAACAGAACTCGTTTCTGGCACCTTCCCCGGTGGAGTTGTGCAAGGGGTGTGTTTGGAACATTTTGTCACCAGCCGAGTCCAAAATTCAGCGATTCTCCATCTCAGCCCAGAAAGCAGGTAGAACAAGTTTTGTGGTGCCTTTCTCTTGCCTACCGGGGTAGTGTAAAAACTACCAACAGAACTCGTTTCTGGCACCTTCCCCGGTGGAGTTGTGCATGGGGTGTGTTTGGAACATTTTGTCAGCAGCCGAGTCGAAAATTCAGCGATTCCCCATCTCAGCCCAGAAAGGAGGTAGAACAAGTTTTGTGGTGCCTTTCAGGTGCCTACCGGGGTAGTGTAAAAACTACCAACAGAACTCGTTTCTGGCACCTTCCCCGGTGGAGGTGTGCATGGGGTGTGTTTGGAACATTTTGTTACCAGCCGAGTCCAAAACTCAGCCGTTCCCCATCTCAGCCCAGAAAGCAGGTAGAACAAGTTTTGTGGTGCCTTTCAGCTGCCTACCGGGGTAGTGTAAAAACTACCAACAGAACTCGTTTCTGGCACCTTTGCCGGTGGAGCTGTGCATGGGGTGTGTTTGGAACATTTTGTCACCAGCCGAGTCCAAAATTCAGCGATTCCCCATCTCAGCCCAAAAAGCAGGTACAACAAGTTTTGTGGTGCCTTTCAGCTGCCTACCGGGGTAGTGTAAAAACTACCAACAGAACTCATTTCTGGCACCTTCCCCGGTGTAGGTGTGCATGGGGTGTGTTTGGAACATTTTGTCAGCAGCCGAGTCCAAAATTCAGCCGTTCCCCATCTCAGCCCAGAAAGCAGGTAGAACAAGTTTTGTGGTGCCTTTCAGCTGCCTACCGGGGTAGTGTAAAAACTACCAACAGAACTCGTTTCTGGCACCTTCCCCGGTGGAGTTGTGCATGGGGTGTGTTTGGAACATTTTGTCACCAGCCGAGTCCAAAATTCAGCTATTCCCCATCTCAGCCCAGAAAGCAGGTAGAACAAGTTTTGTGGTGCCTTTCTCTTGCCTACCGGGGTAGTGTAAAAACTACCAACAGAACTCGTTTCTGGCACCTTCCCCGGTGGAGTTGTGCATGGGGTGTGTTTGGAACATTTTGTCACCAGCCGAGTCCAAAATTCAGCGATTCCCCATCTCAGCCCAGAAAGCAGGTAGAACAAGTTTTGTGGTGCCTTTCAGGTGCCTACCGGGGTAGTGTAAAAACTACCAACAGAACTCGTTTCTGGCACCTTCCCCGGTGGAGTTGTGCATGGGGTGTGTTTGGAACATTTTGTCACCAGACGAGTCCAAAATTCAGCGATTCCCCATCTCAGCCCAGAAAGCAGGTAGAACAAGTTTTGTGGTGCCTTTCTCTTGCCTACCGGGGTAGTGTAAAAACTACCAACAGAACTCGTTTCTGGCACCTTCCCCGGTGGAGTTGTGCATGGGGTGTGTTTGGAACATTTTGTTACCAGCCGAGTCCAAAATTCAGCCGTTCCCCATCTCAGCCCAGAAAGCAGGTAGAACAAGTTTTGTGGTGCCTTTCAGCTGCCTACCGGGGTAGTGTAAAAACTACCAACAGAACTCGTTTCTGGCACCTTCCCCGGTGGAGTTGTGCATGGGGTGTGTTTGGAACATTTTGTCACCAGCCGAGTCCAAAATTCAGCGATTCCCCATCTCGGCCCAGAAAGCAGGTAGAACAAGTTTTGTGGTGCCTTTCAGCTGCCTACCGGGGTAGTGTAAAAACTACCAACAGAACTCGTTTCTGGCACCTTCCCCGGTGGAGTTGTGCATGGGGTGTGTTTGGAACATTTTGTCACCAGCCGAGTTGAAAATTCAGCGATTCCCCATCTCAGCCCAGAAAGCAGGTAGAACAAGTTTTGTGGTGCCTTTCGGCTGCCTACCGGGGTAGTGTAAAAACTACCAACAGAACTCGTTTCTGGCACCTTCCCCGGTGGAGTTGTGCATGGGGTGTGTTTGGAACATTTTGTCACCAGCCGAGTTGAAAATTCAGCGATTCCCCATCTCAGCCCAGAAAGCAGGTAGAACAAGTTTTGTGGTGCCTTTCAGCTGCCTACCGGGGTAGTGTAAAAACTACCAACAGAACTCCTTTCTGGCACCTTCCCCGGTGGAGTTGTGCATGGGGTGTGTTTGGAACATTTTGTCACCAGCCGAGTCCAAAATTCAGCGATTCCCCATCTCAGCCCAGAAAGCAGGTAGAACAAGTTTTGTGGTGCCTTTCTCTTGCCTACCGGGGTAGTGTAAAAACTACCAACAGAACTCGTTTCTGGCACCTTCCCCGGTGGAGTTGTGCATGGGGTGTGTTTGGAACATTTTGTCACCAGCCAAGTCCAAAATTCAGCCGTTCCCCATCTCAGCCCAGAAAGCAGGTAGAACAAGTTTTGTGGTGCCTTTCAGCTGCCTACCGGGGTACTGTAAAAACTACCAACAGAACTCGTTTCTGGCACCTTCCCCGGTGGAGTTGTGCATGGGGTGTGTTTGGAACATTTTGTCACCAGCCGAGTCCAAAATTCAGCGATTCTCCATCTCAGCCCAGAAAGCAGGTAGAACAAGTTTTGTGGTGCCTTTCTCTTGCCTACCGGGGTAGTGTAAAAACTACCAACAGAACTCGTTTCTGGCACCTTCCCCGGTGGAGTTGTGCATGGGGTGTGTTTGGAACATTTTGTCAGCAGCCGAGTCGAAAATTCAGCGATTCCCCATCTCAGCCCAGAAAGCAGGTAGAACAAGTTTTGTGGTGCCTTTCAGGTGCCTACCGGGGTAGTGTAAAAACTACCAACAGAACTCGTTTCTGGCACCTTCCCCGGTGGAGTTGTGCATGGGGTGTGTTTGGAACATTTTGTCAGCAGCCGAGTCCAAAATTCAGCTGATCCCCATCTCAGCCCAGAAAGCAGGTAGAACAAGTTTTGTGGTGCCTTTCAGCTGCCTACCGGGGTAGTGTAAAAAGTACCAACAGAACTCGTTTCTGGCACCTTCCCCGGTGGAGTTGTGCATGGGGTGTGTTTGGAACATTTTGTCAGCAGCCGAGTCCAAAATTCAGCGATTCCCCATCTCAGCCCAGAAAGCAGGTAGAACAAGTTTTGTGGTGCCTTTCAGCTGCCTACCGGGGTAGTGTAAAAACTACCAACAGAACTCGTTTCTGGCACCTTCCCCGGTGGAGTTGTGCATGGGGTGTGTTTGGAACATTTTGTCACCAGCCGAGTCCAAAATTCAGCGATTCCCCATCTCAGCCCAGAAAGCAGGTAGAACAAGTTTTGTGGTGCCTTTCAGCTGCCTACCGGGGTAGTGTAAAAACTACCAACAGAACTCGTTTCTGGCACCTTCCCCGGTGGAGTTGTGCATGGGGTGTGTTTGGAACATTTTGTCACCAGCCGAGTCCAAAATTCAGCGATTCCCCATCTCAGCCCAGAAAGCAGGTAGAACAAGTTTTGTGGTGCCTTTCTCTTGCCTACCGGGGTAGTGTAAAAACTACCAACAGAACTCGTTTCTGGCACCTTCCCCGGTGGAGTTGTGCATGGGGTGTGTTTGGAACATTTTGTTACCAGCCGAGTCCAAAATTCAGCCGTTCCCCATCTCAGCCCAGAAAGCAGGTAGAACAAGTTTTGTGGTGCCTTTCAGCTGCCTACCGGGGTAGTGTAAAAACTACCAACAGAACTCGTTTCTGGCACCTTCCCCGGTGGAGTTGTGCATGGGGTGTGTTTGGAACATTTTGTCACCAGCCGAGTCCAAAATTCAGCGATTCCCCATCTCAGCCCAGAAAGCAGGTAGAACAAGTTTTGTGGTGCCTTTCAGCTGCCTACCGGGGTAGTGTAAAAAGTACCAACAGAACTCGTTTCTGGCACCTTCCCCGGTGGAGTTGTGCATGGGGTGTGTTTGGAACATTTTGTCACCAGCCGAGTTGAAAATTCAGCGATTCCCCATCTCAGCCCAGAAAGCAGGTAGAACAAGTTTTGTGGTGCCTTTCGGCTGCCTACCGGGGTAGTGTAAAAACTACCAACAGAACTCGTTTCTGGCACCTTCCCCGGTGGAGTTGTGCATGGGGTGTGTTTGGAACATTTTGTCACCAGCCGAGTCCAAAATTCAGCGATTCCCCATCTCAGCCCAGAAAGCAGGTAGAACAAGTTTTGTGGTGCCTTTCAGCTGCCTACCGGGGTAGTGTAAAAACTACCAACAGAACTCGTTTCTGGCACCTTCCCCGGTGGAGTTGTGCATGGGGTGTGTTTGGAACATTTTGTCACCAGCCGAGTTGAAAATTCAGCGATTCCCCATCTCAGCCCAGAAAGCAGGTAGAACAAGTTTTGTGGTGCCTTTCGGCTGCCTACCGGGGTA
Source organism: Falco cherrug (assembly GCF_023634085.1). NCBI lineage: Eukaryota > Metazoa > Chordata > Aves > Falconiformes > Falconidae > Falco > Falco cherrug. Next base: position 313,784 of record NW_026599480.1, on the reverse strand, counting down.
GTGTAAAAACTACCAACAGAACTCGTTTCTGGCACCTTCCCCGGTGGAGTTGTGCATGGGGTGTGTTTGGAACATTTTGTCACCAGCCGAGTTGAAAATTCAGCGATTCCCCATCTCAGCCCAGAAAGCAGGTAGAACAAGTTTTGTGGTGCCTTTCAGCTGCCTACCGGGGTAGTGTAAAAACTACCAACAGAACTCCTTTCTGGCACCTTCCCCGGTGGAGTTGTGCATGGGGTGTGTTTGGAACATTTTGTCACCAGCCGAGTCCAAAATTCAGCGATTCCCCATCTCAGCCCAGAAAGCAGGTAGAACAAGTTTTGTGGTGCCTTTCTCTTGCCTACCGGGGTAGTGTAAAAACTACCAACAGAACTCGTTTCTGGCACCTTCCCCGGTGGAGTTGTGCATGGGGTGTGTTTGGAACATTTTGTCACCAGCCAAGTCCAAAATTCAGCCGTTCCCCATCTCAGCCCAGAAAGCAGGTAGAACAAGTTTTGTGGTGCCTTTCAGCTGCCTACCGGGGTACTGTAAAAACTACCAACAGAACTCGTTTCTGGCACCTTCCCCGGTGGAGTTGTGCATGGGGTGTGTTTGGAACATTTTGTCACCAGCCGAGTCCAAAATTCAGCGATTCTCCATCTCAGCCCAGAAAGCAGGTAGAACAAGTTTTGTGGTGCCTTTCTCTTGCCTACCGGGGTAGTGTAAAAACTACCAACAGAACTCGTTTCTGGCACCTTCCCCGGTGGAGTTGTGCATGGGGTGTGTTTGGAACATTTTGTCAGCAGCCGAGTCGAAAATTCAGCGATTCCCCATCTCAGCCCAGAAAGCAGGTAGAACAAGTTTTGTGGTGCCTTTCAGGTGCCTACCGGGGTAGTGTAAAAACTACCAACAGAACTCGTTTCTGGCACCTTCCCCGGTGGAGTTGTGCATGGGGTGTGTTTGGAACATTTTGTCAGCAGCCGAGTCCAAAATTCAGCGATTCCCCATCTCAGCCCAGAAAGCAGGTAGAACAAGTTTTGTGGTGCCTTTCAGCTGCCTACCGGGGTAGTGTAAAAAGTACCAACAGAACTCGTTTCTGGCACCTTCCCCGGTGGAGTTGTGCATGGGGTGTGTTTGGAACATTTTGTCAGCAGCCGAGTCCAAAATTCAGCGATTCCCCATCTCAGCCCAGAAAGCAGGTAGAACAAGTTTTGTGGTGCCTTTCAGCTGCCTACCGGGGTAGTGTAAAAACTACCAACAGAACTCGTTTCTGGCACCTTCCCCGGTGGAGTTGTGCATGGGGTGTGTTTGGAACATTTTGTCACCAGCCGAGTCCAAAATTCAGCGATTCCCCATCTCAGCCCAGAAAGCAGGTAGAACAAGTTTTGTGGTGCCTTTCAGCTGCCTACCGGGGTAGTGTAAAAACTACCAACAGAACTCGTTTCTGGCACCTTCCCCGGTGGAGTTGTGCATGGGGTGTGTTTGGAACATTTTGTCACCAGCCGAGTCCAAAATTCAGCGATTCCCCATCTCAGCCCAGAAAGCAGGTAGAACAAGTTTTGTGGTGCCTTTCTCTTGCCTACCGGGGTAGTGTAAAAACTACCAACAGAACTCGTTTCTGGCACCTTCCCCGGTGGAGTTGTGCATGGGGTGTGTTTGGAACATTTTGTTACCAGCCGAGTCCAAAATTCAGCCGTTCCCCATCTCAGCCCAGAAAGCAGGTAGAACAAGTTTTGTGGTGCCTTTCAGCTGCCTACCGGGGTAGTGTAAAAACTACCAACAGAACTCGTTTCTGGCACCTTCCCCGGTGGAGTTGTGCATGGGGTGTGTTTGGAACATTTTGTCACCAGCCGAGTCCAAAATTCAGCGATTCCCCATCTCAGCCCAGAAAGCAGGTAGAACAAGTTTTGTGGTGCCTTTCAGCTGCCTACCGGGGTAGTGTAAAAAGTACCAACAGAACTCGTTTCTGGCACCTTCCCCGGTGGAGTTGTGCATGGGGTGTGTTTGGAACATTTTGTCACCAGCCGAGTTGAAAATTCAGCGATTCCCCATCTCAGCCCAGAAAGCAGGTAGAACAAGTTTTGTGGTGCCTTTCGGCTGCCTACCGGGGTAGTGTAAAAACTACCAACAGAACTCGTTTCTGGCACCTTCCCCGGTGGAGTTGTGCATGGGGTGTGTTTGGAACATTTTGTCACCAGCCGAGTCCAAAATTCAGCGATTCCCCATCTCAGCCCAGAAAGCAGGTAGAACAAGTTTTGTGGTGCCTTTCAGCTGCCTACCGGGGTAGTGTAAAAACTACCAACAGAACTCCTTTCTGGCACCTTCCCCGGTGGAGTTGTGCATGGGGTGTGTTTGGAACATTTTGTCACCAGCCGAGTCCAAAATTCAGCGATTCCCCATCTCAGCCCAGAAAGCAGGTAGAACAAGTTTTGTGGTGCCTTTCTCTTGCCTACCGGGGTAGTGTAAAAACTACCAACAGAACTCGTTTCTGGCACCTTCCCCGGTGGAGTTGTGCATGGGGTGTGTTTGGAACATTTTGTCACCAGCCAAGTCCAAAATTCAGCGATTCCCCATCTCAGCCCAGAAAGCAGGTAGAACAAGTTTTGTGGTGCCTTTCAGCTGCCTACCGGGGTACTGTAAAAACTACCAACAGAACTCGTTTCTGGCACCTTCCCCGGTGGAGTTGTGCATGGGGTGTGTTTGGAACATTTTGTCACCAGCCGAGTCCAAAATTCAGCGATTCTCCATCTCAGCCCAGAAAGCAGGTAGAACAAGTTTTGTGGTGCCTTTCTCTTGCCTACCGGGGTAGTGTAAAAACTACCAACAGAACTCGTTTCTGGCACCTTCCCCGGTGGAGTTGTGCATGGGGTGTGTTTGGAACATTTTGTCAGCAGCCGAGTCCAAAATTCAGCGATTCCCCATCTCAGCCCAGAAAGCAGGTAGAACAAGTTTTGTGGTGCCTTTCAGCTGCCTACCGGGGTAGTGTAAAAACTACCAACAGAACTCGTTTCTGGCACCTTCCCCGGTGGAGCTGTGCATGGGGTGTGTTTGGAACATTTTGTCACCAGCCGAGTCCAAAATTCAGCGATTCCCCATCTCAGCCCAGAAAGCAGGTAGAACAAGTTTTGTGGTGCCTTTCTCTTGCCTACCGGGGTAGTGTAAAAACTACCAACAGAACTCGTTTCTGGCACCTTCCCCGGTGGAGTTGTGCAAGGGGTGTGTTTGGAACATTTTGTCACCAGCCGAGTCCAAAATTCAGCGATTCTCCATCTCAGCCCAGAAAGCAGGTAGAACAAGTTTTGTGGTGCCTTTCTCTTGCCTACCGGGGTAGTGTAAAAACTACCAACAGAACTCGTTTCTGGCACCTTCCCCGGTGGAGTTGTGCATGGGGTGTGTTTGGAACATTTTGTCAGCAGCCGAGTCGAAAATTCAGCGATTCCCCATCTCAGCCCAGAAAGCAGGTAGAACAAGTTTTGTGGTGCCTTTCAGCTGCCTACCGGGGTAGTGTAAAAACTACCAACAGAACTCGTTTCTGGCACCTTCCCCGGTGGAGTTGTGCATGGGGTGTGTTTGGAACATTTTGTCAGCAGCCGAGTCCAAAATTCAGCGATTCCCCATCTCAGCCCAGAAAGCAGGTAGAACAAGTTTTGTGGTGCCTTTCAGCTGCCTACCGGGGTAGTGTAAAAAGTACCAACAGAACTCGTTTCTGGCACCTTCCCCGGTGGAGTTGTGCATGGGGTGTGTTTGGAACATTTTGTCACCAGCCGAGTTGAAAATTCAGCGATTCCCCATCTCAGCCCAGAAAGCAGGTAGAACAAGTTTTGTGGTGCCTTTCGGCTGCCTACCGGGGTAGTGTAAAAACTACCAACAGAACTCGTTTCTGGCACCTTCCCCGGTGGAGTTGTGCATGGGGTGTGTTTGGAACATTTTGTCACCAGCCGAGTCCAAAATTCAGCGATTCCCCATCTCAGCCCAGAAAGCAGGTAGAACAAGTTTTGTGGTGCCTTTCAGCTGCCTACCGGGGTAGTGTAAAAACTACCAACAGAACTCGTTTCTGGCACCTTCCCCGGTGGAGTTGTGCATGGGGTGTGTTTGGAACATTTTGTCACCAGACGAGTCCAAAATTCAGCCGTTCCCCATCTCAGCCCAGAAAGCAGGTAGAACAAGTTTTGTGGTGCCTTTCAGCTGCCTACCGGGGTAGTGTAAAAACTACCAACAGAACTCGTTTCTGGCACCTTCCCCGGTGGAGTTGTGCATGGGGTGTGTTTGGAACATTTTGTCACCAGCCGAGTCCAAAATTCAGCGATTCTCCATCTCAGCCCAGAAAGCAGGTAGAACAAGTTTTGTGGTGCCTTTCTCTTGCCTACCGGGGTAGTGTAAAAACTACCAACAGAACTCGTTTCTGGCACCTTCCCCGGTGGAGTTGTGCATGGGGTGTGTTTGGAACATTTTGTCAGCAGCCGAGTCGAAAATTCAGCGATTCCCCATCTCAGCCCAGAAAGCAGGTAGAACAAGTTTTGTGGTGCCTTTCTCTTGCCTACCGGGGTAGTGTAAAAACTACCAACAGAACTCGTTTCTGGCACCTTCCCCGGTGGAGTTGTGCATGGGGTGTGTTTGGAACATTTTGTCAGCAGCCGAGTCGAAAATTCAGCGATTCCCCATCTCAGCCCAGAAAGCAGGTAGAACAAGTTTTGTGGTGCCTTTCAGGTGCCTACCGGGGTAGTGTAAAAACTACCAACAGAACTCGTTTCTGGCACCTTCCCCGGTGGAGTTGTGCATGGGGTGTGTTTGGAACATTTTGTCAGCAGCCGAGTCCAAAATTCAGCGATTCCCCATCTCAGCCCAGAAAGCAGGTAGAACAAGTTTTGTGGTGCCTTTCAGCTGCCTACCGGGGTAGTGTAAAAAGTACCAACAGAACTCGTTTCTGGCACCTTCCCCGGTGGAGTTGTGCATGGGGTGTGTTTGGAACATTTTGTCAGCAGCCGAGTCCAAAATTCAGCGATTCCCCATCTCAGCCCAGAAAGCAGGTAGAACAAGTTTTGTGGTGCCTTTCAGCTGCCTACCGGGGTAGTGTAAAAAGTACCAACAGAACTCGTTTCTGGCACCTTCCCCGGTGGAGTTGTGCATGGGGTGTGTTTGGAACATTTTGTCACCAGCCGAGTTGAAAATTCAGCGATTCCCCATCTCAGCCCAGAAAGCAGGTAGAACAAGTTTTGTGGTGCCTTTCGGCTGCCTACCGGGGTAGTGTAAAAACTACCAACAGAACTCGTTTCTGGCACCTTCCCCGGTGGAGTTGTGCATGGGGTGTGTTTGGAACATTTTGTCACCAGCCGAGTCCAAAATTCAGCGATTCCCCATCTCAGCCCAGAAAGCAGGTAGAACAAGTTTTGTGGTGCCTTTCAGCTGCCTACCGGGGTAGTGTAAAAACTACCAACAGAACTCCTTTCTGGCACCTTCCCCGGTGGAGTTGTGCATGGGGTGTGTTTGGAACATTTTGTCACCAGCCAAGTCCAAAATTCAGCGATTCCCCATCTCAGCCCAGAAAGCAGGTAGAACAAGTTTTGTGGTGCCTTTCAGCTGCCTACCGGGGTAGTGTAAAAACTACCAACAGAACTCGTTTCTGGCACCTTCCCCGGTGGAGTTGTGCATGGGGTGTGTTTGGAACATTTTGTCACCAGCCGAGTCCAAAATTCAGCGATTCTCCATCTCAGCCCAGAAAGCAGGTAGAACAAGTTTTGTGGTGCCTTTCTCTTGCCTACCGGGGTAGTGTAAAAACTACCAACAGAACTCGTTTCTGGCACCTTCCCCGGTGGAGTTGTGCATGGGGTGTGTTTGGAACATTTTGTCAGCAGCCGAGTCGAAAATTCAGCGATTCCCCATCTCAGCCCAGAAAGCAGGTAGAACAAGTTTTGTGGTGCCTTTCTCTTGCCTACCGGGGTAGTGTAAAAACTACCAACAGAACTCGTTTCTGGCACCTTCCCCGGTGGAGTTGTGCATGGGGTGTGTTTGGAACATTTTGTCAGCAGCCGAGTCGAAAATTCAGCGATTCCCCATCTCAGCCCAGAAAGCAGGTAGAACAAGTTTTGTGGTGCCTTTCAGGTGCCTACCGGGGTAGTGTAAAAACTACCAACAGAACTCGTTTCTGGCACCTTCCCCGGTGGAGTTGTGCATGGGGTGTGTTTGGAACATTTTGTCAGCAGCCGAGTCCAAAATTCAGCGATTCCCCATCTCAGCCCAGAAAGCAGGTAGAACAAGTTTTGTGGTGCCTTTCAGCTGCCTACCGGGGTAGTGTAAAAAGTACCAACAGAACTCGTTTCTGGCACCTTCCCCGGTGGAGTTGTGCATGGGGTGTGTTTGGAACATTTTGTCAGCAGCCGAGTCCAAAATTCAGCGATTCCCCATCTCAGCCCAGAAAGCAGGTAGAACAAGTTTTGTGGTGCCTTTCAGCTGCCTACCGGGGTAGTGTAAAAAGTACCAACAGAACTCGTTTCTGGCACCTTCCCCGGTGGAGTTGTGCATGGGGTGTGTTTGGAACATTTTGTCACCAGCCGAGTTGAAAATTCAGCGATTCCCCATCTCAGCCCAGAAAGCAGGTAGAACAAGTTTTGTGGTGCCTTTCGGCTGCCTACCGGGGTAGTGTAAAAACTACCAACAGAACTCCTTTCTGGCACCTTCCCCGGTGGAGTTGTGCATGGGGTGTGTTTGGAACATTTTGTCACCAGCCAAGTCCAAAATTCAGCGATTCCCCATCTCAGCCCAGAAAGCAGGTAGAACAAGTTTTGTGGTGCCTTTCAGCTGCCTACCGGGGTAGTGTAAAAACTACCAACAGAACTCGTTTCTGGCACCTTCCCCGGTGGAGTTGTGCATGGGGTGTGTTTGGAACATTTTGTCACCAGCCGAGTCCAAAATTCAGCGATTCTCCATCTCAGCCCAGAAAGCAGGTAGAACAAGTTTTGTGGTGCCTTTCTCTTGCCTACCGGGGTAGTGTAAAAACTACCAACAGAACTCGTTTCTGGCACCTTCCCCGGTGGAGTTGTGCATGGGGTGTGTTTGGAACATTTTGTCAGCAGCCGAGTCGAAAATTCAGCGATTCCCCATCTCAGCCCAGAAAGCAGGTAGAACAAGTTTTGTGGTGCCTTTCTCTTGCCTACCGGGGTAGTGTAAAAACTACCAACAGAACTCGTTTCTGGCACCTTCCCCGGTGGAGTTGTGCATGGGGTGTGTTTGGAACATTTTGTCAGCAGCCGAGTCGAAAATTCAGCGATTCCCCATCTCAGCCCAGAAAGCAGGTAGAACAAGTTTTGTGGTGCCTTTCAGGTGCCTACCGGGGTAGTGTAAAAACTACCAACAGAACTCGTTTCTGGCACCTTCCCCGGTGGAGTTGTGCATGGGGTGTGTTTGGAACATTTTGTCAGCAGCCGAGTCCAAAATTCAGCGATTCCCCATCTCAGCCCAGAAAGCAGGTAGAACAAGTTTTGTGGTGCCTTTCAGCTGCCTACCGGGGGTAGTGTAAAAAGTACCAACAGAACTCGTTTCTGGCACCTTCCTCGGTGGAGTTGTGCATGGGGTGTGTTTGGAACATTTTGTCAGCAGCCGAGTCCAAAACTCAGCCGTTCCCCATCTCAGCCCAGAAAGCAGGTAGAACAAGTTTTGTGGTGCCTTTCAGCTGCCTACCGGGGTAGTGTAAAAACTACCAACAGAACTCGTTTCTGGCACCTTCCCCGGTGGAGTTGTGCATGGGGTGTGTTTGGAACATTTTGTTACCAGCCGAGTCCAAAATTCAGCCGTTCCCCATCTCAGCCCAGAAAGCAGGTAGAACAAGTTTTGTGGTGCCTTTCAGCTGCCTACTGGGGTAGTGTAAAAACTACCAACAGAACTCGTTTCTGGCACCTTCCCCGGTGGAGTTGTGCATGGGGTGTGTTTGGAACATTTTGTCAGCAGCCGAGTCCAAAATTCAGCTGATCCCCATCTCAGCCCAGAAAGCAGGTAGAACAAGTTTTGTGGTGCCTTTCAGCTGCCTACCGGGGTAGTGTAAAAACTACCAACAGAACTCGTTTCTGGCACCTTCCCCGGTGGAGGTGTGCATGGGGTGTGTTTGGAAAATTTTTTCACCAGCCGAGTCCAAAATTCAGCTGTTCCCCATCTCAGCCCAGAAAGCAGGTAGAAAAACTTTTGTGGTGCCTTTCAGCTGCCTACCGGGGTAGTGTAAAAACTACCAACAGAACTCGTTTCTGGCACCTTCCCCGGTGGAGTTGTGCATGGGGTGTGTTTGGAATATTTTGTCACCAGCCGAGTCCAAAATTCAGCCGTTCCCCATCTCAGCCCAGAAAGCAGGTAGAACAAGTTTTGTGGTGCCTTTCAGCTGCCTACCGGGGTAGTGTAAAAACTACCAACAGAACTCATTTCTGGCACCTTCCCCGGTGGAGTTGTGCATGGGGTGTGTTTGGAACATTTTGTCAGCAGCCAAGTCCAAAATTCATCTGATCCCCATCTCAGCCCAGAAAGCAGGTAGAACAAGTTTTGTGGTGCCTTTCAGCTGCCTACCGGGGTAGTGTAAAAACTACCAACAGAACTCGTTTCTGGCACCTTCGTCGGTGGAGTTGTGCATGGGGTGTGTTTGGAACATTTTGTCACCAGCCGAGTCGAAAATTCAGCGATTCCCCATCTCAGCCCAGAAAGCAGGTAGAACAAGTTTTGTGGTGCCTTTCTCTTGCCTACCGGGGTAGTGTAAAAACTACCAACAGAACTCGTTTCTGGCACCTTCCCCGGTGGAGTTGTGCATGGGGTGTGTTTGGAACATTTTGTCAGCAGCCGAGTCGAAAATTCAGCGATTCCCCATCTCAGCCCAGAAAGCAGGTAGAACAAGTTTTGTGGTGCCTTTCTCTTGCCTACCGGGGTAGTGTAAAAACTACCAACAGAACTCGTTTCTGGCACCTTCCCCGGTGGAGTTGTGCATGGGGTGTGTTTGGAACATTTTGTCAGCAGCCGAGTCGAAAATTCAGCGATTCCCCATCTCAGCCCAGAAAGCAGGTAGAACAAGTTTTGTGGTGCCTTTCAGGTGCCTACCGGGGTAGTGTAAAAACTACCAACAGAACTCGTTTCTGGCACCTTCCCCGGTGGAGTTGTGCATGGGGTGTGTTTGGAACATTTTGTCAGCAGCCGAGTCCAAAATTCAGCGATTCCCCATCTCAGCCCAGAAAGCAGGTAGAACAAGTTTTGTGGTGCCTTTCAGCTGCCTACCGGGGTAGTGTAAAAAGTACCAACAGAACTCGTTTCTGGCACCTTCCTCGGTGGAGTTGTGCATGGGGTGTGTTTGGAACATTTTGTCAGCAGCCGAGTCCAAAACTCAGCCGTTCCCCATCTCAGCCCAGAAAGCAGGTAGAACAAGTTTTGTGGTGCCTTTCAGCTGCCTACCGGGGTAGTGTAAAAACTACCAACAGAACTCGTTTCTGGCACCTTCCCCGGTGGAGTTGTGCATGGGGTGTGTTTGGAACATTTTGTTACCAGCCGAGTCCAAAATTCAGCCGTTCCCCATCTCAGCCCAGAAAGCAGGTAGAACAAGTTTTGTGGTGCCTTTCAGCTGCCTACCGGGGTAGTGTAAAAACTACCAACAGAACTCGTTTCTGGCACCTTCCCCGGTGGAGTTGTGCATGGGGTGTGTTTGGAACATTTTGTCAGCAGCCGAGTCCAAAATTCAGCTGATCCCCATCTCAGCCCAGAAAGCAGGTAGAACAAGTTTTGTGGTGCCTTTCAGCTGCCTACCGGGGTAGTGTAAAAACTACCAACAGAACTCGTTTCTGGCACCTTCCCCGGTGGAGGTGTGCATGGGGTGTGTTTGGAAAATTTTTTCACCAGCCGAGTCCAAAATTCAGCTGTTCCCCATCTCAGCCCAGAAAGCAGGTAGAAAAACTTTTGTGGTGCCTTTCAGCTGCCTACCGGGGTAGTGTAAAAACTACCAACAGAACTCGTTTCTGGCACCTTCCCCGGTGGAGTTGTGCATGGGGTGTGTTTGGAATATTTTGTCACCAGCCGAGTCCAAAATTCAGCCGTTCCCCATCTCAGCCCAGAAAGCAGGTAGAACAAGTTTTGTGGTGCCTTTCAGCTGCCTACCGGGGTAGTGTAAAAACTACCAACAGAACTCATTTCTGGCACCTTCCCCGGTGGAGTTGTGCATGGGGTGTGTTTGGAACATTTTGTCAGCAGCCAAGTCCAAAATTCATCTGATCCCCATCTCAGCCCAGAAAGCAGGTAGAACAAGTTTTGTGGTGCCTTTCAGCTGCCTACCGGGGTAGTGTAAAAACTACCAACAGAACTCGTTTCTGGCACCTTCGTCGGTGGAGTTGTGCATGGGGTGTGTTTGGAACATTTTGTCAGCAGCCGAGTCCAAAACTCAGCTGTTCCCCATCTAAGCCCAGAAAGCAGGTAGAACAAGTTTTGTGGTGCCTTTCAGCTGCCTACCGGGGTACTGTAAAAACTACCAACAGAACTCGTTTCTGGCACCTTTGCTGGTGGAGCTGTGCATGGGGTGTGTTTGGAACATTTTGTTACCAGCCGAGTCCAAAATTCAGCCGTTCCCCATCTCAGCCCAGAAAGCAGGTATAACAAGTTTTGTGGTGCCTTTCAGCTGCCTACTGGGGTAGTGTCAAAACTACCAACAGAACTCGTTTCTGGCACCTTCCCCGGTGGAGTTGTGCATGGGGTGTGTTTGGAACATTTTGTCAGCAGCCGAGTCCAAAACTCAGCTGTTCCCCATCTCAGCCCAGAAAGCAGGTAGAACAAGTTTTGTGGTGCCTTTCAGCTGCCTACCGGGGTAGTGTAAAAACTACCAACAGAACTCGTTTCTGGCACCTTTGCCGGTGGAGCTGTGCATGGGGTGTGTTTAGAACATTTTGTTACCAGCCGAGTCCAAAACTCAGCCGTTCCCCATCTCAGCCCAGAAAGCAGGTAGAACAAGTTTTGTGGTGCCTTTCAGCTGCCTACCGGGGTAGTGTAAAAACTACCAACAGAACTCGTTTCTGGCACCTTCCCCGGTGGAGCTGTGCATGGGGTGTGTTTGGAACATTTTGTCACCAGCCGAGTCCAAAATTCAGCGATTCCCCATCTCAGCCCAGAAAGCAGGTACAACAAGTTTTGTGGTGCCTTTCAGCTGCCTACCGGGGTACTGTAAAAACTACCAACAGAACTCGTTTCTGGCACCTTCCCCGGTGGAGGTGTGCATGGGGTGTGTTTGGAACATTTTGTCAGCAGCCGAGTCCAAAATTCAGCCGTTCCCCATCTCAGCCCAGAAAGCAGGTAGAACAAGTTTTGTGGTGCCTTTCAGCTGCCTACCGGGGTAGTGTAAAAACTACCAACAGAACTCGTTTCTGGCACCTTCCCCGGTGGAGGTGTGCATGGGGTGTGTTTGGAACATTTTGTCAGCAGCCGAGTCGAAAATTCAGCTGTTCCCCATCTCAGCCCAGAAAGCAGGTAGAAAAACTTTTGTGGTGCCTTTCAGCTGCCTACCGGGGTAGTGTAAAAACTACCAACAGAACTCGTTTCTGGCACCTTCCTCGGTGGAGTTGTGCATGGGGTGTGTTTGGAATATTTTGTCAGCAGCCGAGTCCAAAACTCAGCTGTTCCCCATCTCAGCCCAGAAAGCAGGTAGAACAAGTTTTGTGGTGCCTTTCAGCTGCCTACCGGGGTAGTGTAAAAACTACCAACAGAACTCGTTTCTGGCACCTTCCCCGGTGGAGCTGTGCATGGGGTGTGTTTGGAACATTTTGTCACCAGCCGAGTCCAAAATTCAGCCGTTCCCCATCTCAGCCCAGAAAGCAGGTACAACAAGTTTTGTGGTGCCTTTCTCTTGCCTACCAGGGTAGTGTAAAATCTACCAACAGAACTCGTTTCTGGCACCTTCCCCGGTGGAGCTGTGCATGGGGTGTGTTTGGAACATTTTGTCACCAGCCGAGTCCAAAATTCAGCCGTTCCCCATCTCAGCCCAGAAAGCAGGTAGAACAAGTTTTGTGGTGCCTTTCTCTTGCCTACCAGGGTAGTGTAAAATCTACCAACAGAACTCGTTTCTGGCACCTTCCCCGGTGGAGCTGTGCATGGGGTGTGTTTGGAACATTTTGTCAGCAGCCGAGTCCAAAATTCAGCCGTTCCCCATCTCAGCCCAGAAAGCAGGTAGAACAAGTTTTGTGGTGCCTTTCAGCTGCCTACCGGGGTAGTGTAAAAACTACCAACAGAACTCGTTTCTGGCACCTTCCCCGGTGGAGCTGTGCATGGGGTGTGTTTGGAACATTTTGTCAGCAGCCGAGTCCAAAACTCAGCCGTTCCCCATCTCAGCCCAGAAAGCAGGTAGAACAAGTTTTGTGGTGCCTTTCAGCTGCCTACCGGGATAGTGTAAAAACTACCAACAGAACTCGTTTCTGGCACCTTCCCCGGTGGAGGTGTGCATGGGGTGTGTTTGGAAAATTTTTTCACCAGCCGAGTCCAAAACTCAGCTGTTCCCCATCTCAGCCCAGAAAGCAGGTAGAACAAGTTTTGTGGTGCCTTTCAGCTGCCTACCGGGGTAGTGTAAAAACTACCAACAGAACTCGTTTCTGGCACCTTTGCCGGTGGAGCTGTGCATGGGGTGTGTTTGGAACATTTTGTCAGCAGCCGAGTCCAAAATTCAGCGATTCCCCATCTCAGCCCAGAAAGCAGGTACAACAAGTTTTGTGGTGCCTTTCAGCTGCCTACCGGGGTAGTGTAAAAACTACCAACAGAACTCGTTTCTGGCACCTTCCCCGGTGGAGTTGTGCATGGGGTGTGTTTGGAACATTTTGTCACCAGCCGAGTCCAAAATTCAGCTGATCCCCATCTCAGCCCAGAAAGCAGGTAGAAAAACTTTTGTGGTGCCTTTCAGCTGCCTACCGGGGTAGTGTAAAAACTACCAACAGAACTCGTTTCTGGCACCTTCCCCGGTGGAGTTGTGCATGGGGTGTGTTTGGAACATTTTGTCAGCAGCCGAGTCCAAAATTCATCTGTTCCCCATCTCAGCCCAGAAAGCAGGTAGAAAAACTTTTGTGGTGCCTTTCAGCTGCCTACCGGGGTAGTGTAAAAACTACCAACAGAACTCGTTTCTGGCACCTTCCCCGGTGGAGTTGTGCATGGGGTGTGTTTGGAACATTTTGTCAGCAGCCAAGTCCAAAATTCAGCTGATCCCCATCTCAGCCCAGAAAGCAGGTAGAAAAACTTTTGTGGTGCCTTTCAGCTGCCTACCGGGGTAGTGTAAAAACTACCAACAGAACTCGTTTCTGGCACCTTCCCCGGTGGAGGTGTGCATGGGGTGTGTTTGGAAAATTTTTTCACCAGCCGAGTCCAAAATTCAGCTGTTCCCCATCTCAGCCCAGAAAGCAGGTAGAAAAACTTTTGTGGTGCCTTTCAGCTGCCTACCGGGGTAGTGTAAAAACTACCAACAGAACTCGTTTCTGGCACCTTCCTCGGTGGAGTTGTGCATGGGGTGTGTTTGGAATATTTTGTCACCAGCCGAGTCCAAAATTCAGCCGTTCCCCATCTCAGCCCAGAAAGCAGGTAGAACAAGTTTTGTGGTGCCTTTCAGCTGCCTACCGGGGTAGTGTAAAAACTACCAACAGAACTCGTTTCTGGCACCTTCCCCGGTGGAGTTGTGCATGGGGTGTGTTTGGAACATTTTGTCACCAGCCGAGTCCAAAACTCAGCTGTTCCCCATCTCAGCCCAGAAAGCAGGTAGAACAAGTTTTGTGGTGCCTTTCAGCTGCCTACCGGGGTAGTGTAAAAACTACCAACAGAACTCGTTTCTGGCACCT